>NW_026646402.1:0-300000 GCF_949987535.1 Balaenoptera acutorostrata
TAGATTTTTTGATGATGGCCATTCTGACCGGTGTGAGATGATATCTCATTGTAGTTTTGATTTGCATTTCTCTAATGATTAATGATGTTGAGCATTCTTTCATGTGTCTGTAGGCCATCTGTATATCTTCTTTGGAGAAATGTCTATTTAGATCTTCTGCCCATTTTTGGATTGGGTTGTTCGTTTTTTTGTTATTGAGCTGCATGAGCTGCTTGTAAATCTTGGAGATTAATCCTTTGTCAGTTGCTTCATTTGCAAATATTTTCTCCCATTCTGAGGGTTGTCTTTTGGTCTTGTTTATGGTTTCCTTTGCTGTGCAAAAGCTTTTCAGTTTCATTAGGTCCCATTTGTTTATTTGTGTACTTATTTCCATTTCTCTGGGAGCTGGGTCAAAAAGAATCTTGCTGTGATGTATGTCATAGAGTGTTCTGCCTATGTTTTCCTCTAAGAGTTTGATAGTGTCTGCCCTTACACTTAGGTCTTTAATCCATTTTGAGTTTATTTTTGTGCATGGTGTCAGGGAGTGTTCTAATTTCATACTTTTACATGTTCCTGTCCAATTTTCCCAGCACCACTTATTGAAGAGGCTGTCTTTTCTCCACTGTATATGCTTGCCTCCTTTATCAAAGATAAGTTGACCATATGTGTGTGGGTTTATCTCTGGGCTTTCTATCCTGTTCCATTGATCTATATTTCTGTTTTTGTGCCAGTACCAAACTGTCTTGATTACTGAAGCTTTGTAATATAGTCTGAAGTCAGGGAGCCTGATTCCCCCAGCTCCATTTTTCGTTCTCAAGATTGCTTTGGCTATTCGGGGTCTTTTGTGTTTCCATACAAATTGTGAAATTTTTTGTTCTAGTTCTGTGAAAAATGCCAGTGGTAGTTTGATAGGGATTGCATTGAATCTGTAGATTGCTTTGGGTAGTAGAGACATTTTCACAATGTTGATTCTTCCAATCCAGGAACATGGTATATCTCTCCATCTATTTGTATCATCTTTAATTTCTTTCATCAGTGTCTTATAATTTTCTGCATACAGGTCTTTTGTCTCCTTAGGTAGGTTTATTCCTAGATATTTTATTCTTTTTGTTGCAATGGTAAATGGGAGTGTTTTCTTAATTTCACTTTCAGATTTTTCGTCATTAGTGTATAGAAATGCAAGAGATTTCTGTGCATTAATTTTGTATCTTGCTACTTTACCAAATTCATTGATTAGCTCTAGGAGTTTTCTGGTAGCATCTTTAGGATTCTCTATGTATAGTATCATGTCATCTGCAAATAGTGACAGCTTTACTTCTTCTTTTCCGATTTGGATTCCTTTTATTTCTTTGTCTTCTCTGATTGCTGTGGCTAGGACTTCCAGAACTATGTTGAATAATAGTGGTGAGAGTGGGCAACCTTGTCTTGTTCCTGATCTTAGTGGAAATGGTTTCAGTTTTTCACCATTGAGGACAATGTTGGCTGTGGGTTTGTCATATATGGCCTTTATTATGTTGAGGAAAGTTCCCTCTATGCCTACTTTCTGCAGGGCTTTTATCATAAATGGGTGTTGAATTTTGTCAAAAGCTTTCTCTGCATCTATTGAGATGATCATATGGTTTTTCTCCTTCAATTTGTTAATATGGTGTATCACATTGATTGATTTGCGTATATTGAAGAATCCTTGCATTCCTGGGATAAACCCCACTTGATCATGGTGTATGATCCTTTTAATGTGCTGTTGGATTCTGTTTGCTAGTATTTTGTTGAGGATTTTTGCATCTATGTTCATCAGTGATATTGGCCTGTAGTTTTCTTTCTTTGTGACATCTTTGTCTGGTTTTGGTATCAGGGTGATGGTGGCCTCGTAGAATGAGTTTGGGAGTGTTCCTCCCTCTGCAATATTTTGGAAGAGTTTGAGAAGGATAGGTGTTAGCTCTTCTCTAAATGTTTGATAGAATTCGCCTGTGAAGCCATCTGGTCCTGGGCTTTTGTTTGTTGGAAGGTTTTTAATCACAGTTTCAATTTCAGTGCTTGTGATTGGTCTGTTCATATTTTCTATTTCTTCCTGGTTCAGTCTCGGCAGTTTGTGCATTTCTAAGAATCTGTCCATTTCTTCCAGGTTGTCCATTTTATTGGCATACAGTTGCTTGTAGTAATCTCTCATGATCTTTTGTATTTCTGCAGTGTCAGTGGTTACTTCTCCTTTTTCATTTCTAATTCTATTGATCTGAGTCTTCTCCCTTTTTCTCTTGATGAGTCTGGCTAATGGTTTATCAATTTTGTTTATCTTCTCAAAGAACCAGCTTTTAGTTTCATTGATTTTTGCTATTGTTTCCTTCATTTCTTTTTCATTTATTTCTGACCTGATCTTTATAATTTCTTTCCTTCTGCTGGCTTTGGGGGTTTTTTGTTCTTCTTTCTCTAATTGCTTTAGGTGCAAGGTTAGGTTGTTTATTCGAGATGTTTCCTGTTTCTTGAGGTAGGCTTGTATTGCTATAAACTTCCCTCTTAGCACTGCTTTTGCTGTGTCCCATAGGTTTTGGGTCGTCGTGTCTCCATTGTCATTTGTTTCTAGGTATTTTTTGATTTCCCCTTTGATTTCTTCAGTAATCACTTCGTTATTAAGTAATGTATTGTGTAGCCTCCATGTGTTTGTATTTTTTACAGATCTTTTCCTGTAATTGATATCTAGTCTCATAGCATTGTGGTCGGAAAAGATACTTGATACGATTTCAATTTTCTTAAATTTACCAAGGCTTGATTTGTGACCCAAGATATGATCTATCCTGGAGAATGTTCCATGAGCACTTGAGAAAAATGTGTATTCTGTTGTTTTTGGGTGGAATGTCCTATAAATATCAATTAAGTCCATATTGTTTAATGTATCATTTAAAGCTTGTGTTTCCTTATTTATTTTCATTTTGGATGATCTGTCCATTGGTGAAAGTGGGGTGTTAAAGTCCCCTACTATGATTGTGTTGCTGTCAATTTCCCCTTTCATGGCTGTTAGTATTTGCCTTATGTATTGAGGTGCTCCTATGTTGGGTGCATAAATATTTACAATTGTTATACCTTCCTCTTGGATCGATCCCTTGATCATTATATAGTGTCCTTCTTTGTCTCTTGTAATAGTCTTTATTTTAAAGTCTATTTTGTCTGATATGAGAATTGCTACTCCAGCTTTCTTTTGATTTCCATTTGCATGGAATATCTTTTTCCATCCCCTCACTTTCAGTCTGTATGTGTCCCTAGGTCTGAAGTGGGTCTCTTGTAGACAGCATATGTATGGGTCTTGTTTTTGTATCCATTCAGCCAGCCTGTGTCTTTTGGTGGGAGCATTTAATCCATTTACATTCAAGGTAATTATCGATATGTATGTTCCTATTCCCATTTTCTTAAATGTATTGGGTTTGTTATTGTAGGTGTTTTCCTTCTCTTGTGTTTCTTGCCTAGAGAATTTCCTTTAGCATTTGTTGTAAAGCTGGTTTGGTGGTGCTGAACTCTCTCAGCTTTTGCTTGTCTGTAAAGGTTTTAATTTCTCCATCGAATCTGAATGAGATCCTTGCTGGGTAGAGTAATCTTGGTTGTAGGTTTTTCTCCTTCATGACTTTAAGTATATCCTGCCACTCCCTTCTGGCTTGCAGAGTTTCTGCTGAGAGATCAGATGTTAACCTTATGGGGATTCCCTTGTGTGTTATTTGTTTTTTTTCCCTTGCTGCCTTTAATATGTTTTCCTTATATTTAATTTTTGACAGTTTGATTAATATGTGTCTTGGCGTGTTCCTCCTTGGGTTTATCCTGTATGGGACTCTCTGTGCTTCCAGGACTTGATTAACTATTTCCTTTCCCATATTAGGGAAGTTTTCAACTATAATCTCTTCAAAAATTTTCTCAGTCCCTTTCTTTTTCTCTTCTTCTTCTGGTACCCCTATAATTCGAATGTTGGCACGTTTAATGTTGTCCCAGAGGTCCCTGAGACTGTCCTCAGTTCTTTTCATTCTTTTTTCTTTATCCTGCTCTGTAGTAGTTATTTCCACCATTTTATCTTCCAGGTCACTTATCCTTTCTTCTGCCTCAGTTATTCTACTATTGATCCCATCTAGAGTATTTTTAATTTCATTTATTGTGTTTTTCATCATTGCTTGGTTCCTCTTTAGTTCTTCTACATCCTTGTTAAATGTTTCTTGCATTTTGTCTATTCTATTTCCCAGATTTTGGATCATCCTTACTATCATTATTCTGAATTCTTTTTCAGGTAGACTACGTATTTCCTCTTCATTTGTTAAGTCCAGTGTGTTTTGAGCCTGCTCCTTCATCTGCTGTGTGTTTTTCTGTCGTCTCATTTTGCCTATCTTACTGTGTTTGGGGTCTCCTTTTCACAGGCTGCAGGTTCGTAGTTCCCGTTGTTTTTGGTATCTGTCCCCAGCAGCTAAGGTTGGTTCAGTGGGTTGTGTAGGCTTCCTGGTGGAGGGAACTAGTGCCTGAGTTCTGGTGGATGAGGCTGGATCTTGTCTTTCTGGTGGGCACGTCCACGTCTGGTGGTGTATTTTGTGGTGTCTGTGGCCTTATTATGATTTTAGGCAGCCTCTCTGCCAATGGATGGGGTTGTGTTCCTGTCTAGCTAGTTGTTTGGCATAGGGTGTCCAGCACTGTAGCTTGCTGGTCGTTGGGTGAAGCTGGGTCTTGATGTTGAGATGGAGATCTCTGGGAGATTTTTGCCGTTTGGTATTACGTGGAGCTGGGAGGTCTCTTGTGGACCAGTGTTCTGAAGTTGGCTCTCCCACCTCAGAGGCACGGCCCTGATGCCTGGCTGGAGCACCAAGAGCCTTTCGTCCACACGGCTCAGAGTAAAAGGGAGAAAAAATAGAAAGAAAGAAAGAAAGAGGCTATAATATAGTGAAGTAAAATAAAGCTATTGTAAAGCAAAGCTATACAGACAAAATCTCACCCAGAAGCATATACATATACACTCACAAAAAAAGGAAAAGGGGAAGAATTAATATCTCCTGCTCCCAGAGTCCACCTCCTGAATGTGGGCTGATTCGTTGTCTGTTCAGGTGTTCAGCAGATGCAGGCACATCAAGTTGATTGTGAGGATTTAATCCGCTGCTTCTGAGGCTGCTGGGAGAGAGTTCCCCTTCTCTTCCCTGTTCGCACAGCTCCTGGGGTTCAGCTTTGGATTTGGACCCGCCTCTGCGTGTAGGTCGCCTGAGGGCGTCTGTTCCCCGCCCAGACAGGACGGGGTTAAAGGAGCAGCTGCTTCGGGGGCTCTGGCTCACCCAGGCCGCGGGGGGGGAGCGGTACGGAGGAGGCGGGGCGAGCCTGCAGCGTCAGAGGCCGGCGTGACGCCGCCCCAGCTCGAGGTGCGCAGTGCGTTCTCCCGGGGATGTTGTCCCCGGATCCCGGGACCCTGGCAGTGGCGGGCTGCACAGGCTCCCGGGAGGGGAGGTGTGGAGAGTGACCTGTGCTCACACACAGGCTTTTTGGAGGCGGCAGCAGCAGCCCCAGCGTCTCACGCCCGTCTCTGGGGTCCGCGCTGATCGCCGTGGCTTGCGCCCTTCTCTGGAGTTCCTCCAGGCGGCGCTCTGAATCCCCTCTCCTTGCGCGCAGCGAAACAAAGAGGCAAGAAAAAGTCTCTTGCCTCTTCGGCAGCTGCAGACCTTTTCCCGGTCTCCCTCCCGGCCAGCTGTGGTGCGCCAACCCCTTCAGGCTGTGTTCACGCCGCCAGCCCCAGTCCTCTCCCTGCGATCCGACCGCAGCCCGAGCCTCAGCTCCCAGCCCCGCCCGCCCCGGCGGGGGAGCAGACAAGCCTCTCGGGCTGGTGAGCGCCGCTCGGCGCCGAGCCCCTGTGCGGGAGTCTCTCCGATTTTCCCTCTGCGCCCCTGTTGCCGTGGGATCCGCGCTGATAGCCGCGGCTCGCGCCCCTCTCTGGAGTTCGTCTAGGCGGCGCTCCGAATCCCCTCTCCTTGCCCGCCGCGAAACAAAGAGGCAAGAAAAAGTCTCTTGCCTCTTCGGCAGCTGCAGACCTTTTCCCCGGACTCCCTCCCGGCCAGCTGTGGTGCGCCAACCCCTTCAGGCTGTGTTCACGCTGCCAGCCCCAGTCCTCTCCCTGCGATCCGACTGAAGCCGAGCCTCAGCTCCCAGCCCCGCCCGCCCCGGCGGCTAAGCAGACAAGCCTCTCGGGCTGGTGAGTGCTGCTCGGCGCCGAGCCTCTGTGCGGGAACCTCTCCGCTTTGCCCTCCGCACCTCTGTGGCTGCGCTCTCTTCCGTGGCTCCGAAGCTTCCCCCCTCCGCCCCCCGCAGTCTCCGCCCGCGAAGGGGCTCCTAGTGCGTGGAAACCTTTCCTCCTTCACGGCTCCCTCCCACTGGTGCAGGTGCCGTCCCTATTCTTTTGTCTCTGTTATTTCTTTTTTCTTTTGCCCTACCCAAGTACGGGGGGAGTTTCTTGCCTTTTTGGAGGTCGGACGTTTTCTGCCAGCGTTCAGTGGGTGTTCTGTAGGAGCAGTTCCACGTGTAGGTGTATTTCTACTGTATCTGTGGGAAGGAATGTGATCTCCGCGTCTTACTCTTCCGCCATCTTCTCTCTCTAGTAATTTATTTTTATAATGGGGTTTAGCTGCTTTTCACGGCTGTGTTTATGCCGCTTTACACCCCCTTGACTCACTTACGGAGAGATATCAATACATAGGTTTGAAGATTTTTCCTAGTCAGATATATTCTTGTGCGGTGAATAGGGGGTGTTGAGTCCAGTTCACTGAAAAAGGAATAGGTCTTGTCTCTTACATATTGGGTTTATGGAACGGTATCTGAGCTAATTTGACACCCTTGTTTTATGCATCACCCCACCTCACCTTTCCCGTTCAGCAGCCATAGTGTGTTTCCTAAACGTGTGACTCTGTTCTGTTTTGTAATTCAGTTCAAGTGTAGCGGTTTTTACATTCCCTCTCTAAGTGATATCTTATGATAAGTGTCTTTTTCTGTGTGACTTATTTCACTTAGAATCGTCGTACCTAAATCCACTCATCGTGCTGCTACTAGCCTTATGACGTGGATTTCATGGCTGAGTGATATTCCATTGTACATGAGGACCACAACTTCTTTATCCATTTTTCGCTTTCCTAGGATATTTAAGGTGTAATGAAGTGGGGGTTCTTGTCAACAGAGCAGCCCTAAACTTTGGGGTGCCTGTGTCTTGCTGATTTTTAGTTTTCCCAATTTATACGCCCATGAGTGGAAGTGCCCTATGCTCTCCAAGCTGTGTTTTTTAGATGTTTCAGAACACACCGTACACTTCTCCAGAGTGGCTGTTGGCAATTTACATCCCACCCATCAGCGTAGCAAGGCTCCCATTTCTCCATGGCCGGTCCTGCATTTCTGGTTTGGACACTTTTTTCCACATGGCCCTTTTGCCCGCTGGGAAGCGAGACTTCTTTGGAGCGCTGATTGGCCTTTCCAGGTTGCTTGGTTGGCCAAAAAGGGCGTATGCGTTTTTTCCTGAATATATTCAGGAAAAAACGCATACGCCCTTTTTGGCCAAGGGCATCATTGTCCACGTTCTGCCGCTTTTCATGTGCTTTCAAGGCGATTCGAATCTACCTCCTGAAATCTGTTTCCTGCAATTCTGCCTTGCTTTCAAAGCCTCTTCGTTGCCTTCCATTAATATATTTGTGGACGAGAGGTATCATTTAAAACTCTGCAGATTTGTGAATTGCAGTGCCCCTGAGCTCCATTTTTCAACTCGCTTTTTTGGGAGCTGGCCGCAAAAGTGCAGGATTGCTTCAGGCCCTCTTCTGGTTCTGGGGGGCAGGCTGAGCTTGTGCTTAATTCTTCTTCCTGATGGGAAAATAGAGTGACCTGTGCCTGTCCCAACACCTAGAGCTAGTCTCTCATTGGTTCCCCCTCTTCCCGTTCATCCTCAGGACAAATTGCAACCTATACGGAACAGGAGGTTAAAGGTGCTGATTCTCCAAGGAGGGAGATGGCTAGTAAATCGGCTGGAATGGCGAACCCGAGCAAAGGAGATGAGAAATGAGGTGCGTTTTAGAAACCTTTCCCGATCACACGGTGTACCATCTTCTGGGTTTCTCATGCCTGTTTTCGACGTAGGAAGATGCCCTTGAACCTGGAGATTTGGGACCCATGGGATGGGTACCATGCAGTATTACTTGAAAGGGTCTGCGTTGGCTCACCCAACCTCACCGAACCTCTCAGCCCCAAGAGTGTCCACCCTTATGTCTCAATCAGCTGTGGGTCTAGATATGGTCAATCCAGGTTGCATCACAGCCCCTGAACGAATTTTGTAAGAATTTCTCTCTCTTTCACTGTCTTTGTTTCACGGGTTTTGAAAAGTAATTTATTTTTATAATGGGGTTTAGCTGCTTTTCACGGCTGTGTTTATGCCGCTTACACCCCCTTGACTCACTTACAGAGAGATATCAATACATAGGTTTGAAGATTCTTACTAGTCAGATATATTCTTGTGCGGTGAATAGGGGGTGTTGAGTCCAGTTCACTGAAAAAGGAATAGGTCTTGTCTC
The DNA here is from genome assembly GCF_949987535.1 of Balaenoptera acutorostrata. NCBI lineage: Eukaryota > Metazoa > Chordata > Mammalia > Artiodactyla > Balaenopteridae > Balaenoptera > Balaenoptera acutorostrata. Next base: position 8,520 of record NW_026646402.1, read on the forward strand.
TTACATATTGGGTTTATGGAACGGTATCTGAGCTAATTTGAAACCCTTGTTTTATGCATCACCCCACCTCACCTTTCCCGTTCAGCAGCCATAGTGTGTTTCCTAAACCTGTGACTCTGTTCTGTTTTGTAATTCAGTTCAAGTGTAGCGGTTCTACATTCCCTCTAGAAGTGATATCTTATGATAAGTGTCTTTTTCTGTGTGACTTATTTCACTTAGAATCGTCGTACCTAAATCCACTCATCGTGCTGCTACTAGCCTTATGACGTGGATTTCATGGCTGAGTGATATTCCATTCTACATGAGGACCCCAACTTCTTTATCCATTTTTCGCTTTCCTAGGATATTTAAGGTGTAATGAAGTGGGGGTTCTTGTCAACAGAGCAGCCCTAAACTTTGGGGTGCCTGTGTCTTGCTGATTTTTAGTTTTCCCAATTTATACGCCCATGAGTGGAAGTGCCCTATGCTCTCCAAGCTGTGTTTTTTAGATGTTTCAGAACACACCGTACACTTCTCCAGAGTGGCTGTTGGCAATTTACATCCCACCCATCAGCGTAGCAAGGCTCCCATTTCTCCATGGCCGGTCCTGCATTTCTGGTTTGGACACTTTTTTCCGCATGGCCCTTTTGCGCGCTGGGAAGCGAGACTTCTTTGGAGCGCTGATTGGCCTTTCCAGGTTGCTTGGTTGGCCAAAAAGGGCGTATGCGTTTTTTCCTGAATATATTCAGGAAAAAACGCATACGCCCTTTTTGGCCAAGGGCATCATTGTCCACGTTTTGCCGCTTTTCATGTGCTTTCAAGGCAATTCGAATCTACCTCCTGAAATCTGTTTCCTGCAATTCTGCCTTGCTTTCAAAGCCTCTTCGTTGCCTTCCCTTAATATATTTGTGGACGAGAGGTATCATTTAAAACTCTGCAGGTTTGTGAATTGCAGTGCCCCTGAGCTCCATTTTTCAACTCGCTTTTTTGGGAGCTGGCCGCAAAAGCGCAGGATTGCTTCAGGCCCTCTTCTGGTTCTGGGGGGCAGGCTGAGCTTGTGCTTAATTCTTCTTCCTGATGGGAAAATAGAGTGACCTGTGCCTATCCCAACACCTAGAGCTAGTCTCTCATTGGTTCCCCCTCTTCCCGTTCATCCTCAGGACAAATTGCAACCTGTACGGAACAGGAGGTTAAAGGTGCTGATTCTCCAAGGAGGGAGATGGCTAGTGAATCGGCTGGAATGGCGAACCCGAGCAAAGGAGATGAGAAATGAGGTGCGTTTTAGAAACCTTTCCCGATCACACGGTGTACCATCTTCTGGGTTTCTCATGCCTGTTTTCGACGTAGGAAGATGCCCTTGAACCTGGAGATTTGGGACCCATGGGATGGGTACCATGCAGTATTACTTGAAAGGGTCTGCATTGGCTCACCCAACCTCACCGAACCTCTCAGCCCCAAGAGTGTCCACCCTTATGTCTCAATCAGCTGTGGGTCTAGATATGGTCAATCCAGGTTGCATCACAGCCCCTGAACGAATTTTGTAAGAATTTCTCTCTCTTTCACTGTCTTTGTTTCACGGGTTTTGAAAAGTAATTTATTTTTATATTGGGGTTTAGCTGCTTTTCACGGCTGTGTTTATGCCGCTTTACACCCCCATGACTCACTTACGGAGAGATATCAATACATAGGTTTGAAGATTCTTACTAGTCAGATATATTCTTTTGCGGTGAATAGGGGGTGTTGAGTCCAGTTCACTGAAAAAGGAATAGGTCTTGTCTCTTACATATTGGGTTTATGGAACGGTATCGGAGCTAATTTGAAACCCTTGTTTTATGCATCACCCCACCTCACCTTTCCCGTTCAGCAGCCATAGTGTGTTTCCTAAACGTGTGACTCTGTTCTGTTTTGTAATTCAGTTCAAGTGTAGCGGTTTTTACATTCCCTCTCTAAGTGATATCTTATGATAAGTGTCTTTTTCTGTGTGACTTATTTCACTTAGAATCGTCGTACCTAAATCCACTCATTGTGCTGTTACTAGCCTTATGACGTGGATTTCATGGCTGAGTGATATTCCATTGTACATGAGGACCCCAACTTCTTTATCCATTTTTCTCTTTCCTAGGATATTTAAGGTGTAATGAAGTGGGGGTTCTTGTCAACAGAGCAGCCCTAAACTTTGGGGTGCCTGTGTCTTGCTGATTTTTAGTTTTCCCAATTTATACGCCCATGAGTGGAAGTGCCCTATGCTCTCCAAGCTGTGTTTTTTAGATGTTTCAGAACACACCGTACACTTCTCCAGAGTGGCTGTTGGCAATTTACATCCCACCCATCAGCGTAGCAAGGCTCCCATTTCTCCATGGCCGGTCCTGCATTTCTGGTTTGGACACTTTTTTCCGCATGGCCCTTTTGCCCGCTGGGAAGCGAGACTTCTTTGGAGCGCTGATTGGCCTTTCCAGGTTGCTTGGTTGGCCAAAAAGGGCGTATGCGTTTTTTCCTGAATATATTCAGGAAAAAACGCATACGCCCTTTTTGGCCAAGGGCATCATTGTCCACGTTTTGCCGCTTTTCATGTGCTTTCAAGGCGATTCGAATCTACCTCCTGAAATCTGTTTCCTGCAATTCTGCCTTGCTTTCAAAGCCTCTTCGTTGCCTTCCCTTAGTATATTTGTGGACGAGAGGTATCATTTAAAACTCTGCAGGTTTGTGAATTGCAGTGCCCCTGAGCTCCATTTTTCAACTCGATTTTTTGGGAGCTGGCCGCAAAAGCGCAGGATTGCTTCAGGCCCTCTTCTGGTTCTGGGGGGCAGGCTGAGCTTGTGCTTAATTCTTCTTCCTGATGGGAAAATAGAGTGACCTGTGCCTGTCCCAACACCTAGAGCTAGTCTCTCATTGGTTCCCCCTCTTCCCCTTCATCCTCAGGACAAATTGCAACCTGTACGGATCAGGAGGTTAAAGGTGCTGATTCTCCAAGAAGGGAGATGGCTAGTAAGTCGGCTGGAATGGCGAACCCGAGCAAAGGAGATGAGAAATGTGGTGCGTTTTAGAAACCTTTCCCGATCACACGGTGTACCATCTTCTGGGTTTCTCATGCCTGTTTTCGACGTAGGAAGATGCCCTTGAACCTGGAGATTTGGGACCCATGGGATGGGTACCATGCAGTATTACTTGAAAGGGTCTGCGTTGGCTCACCCAACCTCACCGAACCTCTCAGCCCCAAGAGTGTCCACCCTTATGTCTCAATCAGCTGTGGGTCTAGATATGGTCAATCCAGGTTGCATCACAGCCCCTGAACGAATTTTGTAAGAATTTCTCTCTCTTTCACTGTCTTTGTTTCACGGGTTTTGAAAAGTAATTTATTTATTTATTTATTTATTTATTTTTTTTCAAACATCTTTATTCAAGTATAATTGCCTTACAATAGTGTGTTAGCATCTGCTTTATAACAAAGTGAATCTGTTATACATATACAATATGTTCCCATTTCTCTTCCCTCTTGCATCTCCCTCCCTCCCACCCTCCCCATCCCACCCCTCTAGGTGGTCACAAAGCACCGAGCTGATCTCCCTGTGCTATGCGGCTGCTTCCCACTAGCTATCTATTTTACATTTGGTAGTGTATATATGTCCATGACACTCTCTTACCCTGTCACATCTCACCCCACCCCCTCCCCATATCCTCAAGTCCATTCTCTAGTAGGTCTGTGTCTTTATTCCCGTCTTGCCACTAGGTTCTTCATGGCCTTTTTTTTTTTTTCCCTTAGATTCCATATATATGTGTTAGCATACTGTATTTGTTTTTCTCTTTCTGACTTACTTCACTCTGTATGACAGACTCTAACTCCATCCACCTCATTACAAATACCTCCATTTCATTTCTTTTTATGGCTGAGTAATATTCCATTGTATATATGTGCCACATCTTCTTTATCCATTCATCTGTCGATGGACATTTAGGTTGCTTCCATGTCCTGGCTATTGTAAATAGAGCTGCAATGAACATTTTGGTACATGACTCTTTTTGACCTATGGTTTTCTCAGGGTATATGCCCAGTAGTGGGATTGCTGGGTCATATGGTAGTTCTATTTGTAGTTTTTTAAGGAACCTCCATACTGTTCTCCATAGTGGCTGTATCAATTTACATTCCCACCAACAGTGCAAGAGTGTTCCCTTTCCTCCACACCCTCTCCAGCATTTATTGTTTCTAGATTTTTTGATGATGGCCATTCTGACCGGTGTGAGATGATATCTCATTGTAGTTTTGATTTGCATTTCTCTAATGATTAATGATGTTGAGCATTCTTTCATGTGTCTGTAGGCCATCTGTATATCTTCTTTGGAGAAATGTCTATTTAGATCTTCTGCCCATTTTTGGATTGGGTTGTTCGTTTTTTTGTTATTGAGCTGCATGAGCTGCTTGTAAATCTTGGAGATTAATCCTTTGTCAGTTGCTTCATTTGCAAATATTTTCTCCCATTCTGAGGGTTGTCTTTTGGTCTTGTTTATGGTTTCCTTTGCTGTGCAAAAGCTTTTCAGTTTCATTAGGTCCCATTTGTTTATTTGTGTACTTATTTCCATTTCTCTGGGAGCTGGGTCAAAAAGAATCTTGCTGTGATGTATGTCATAGAGTGTTCTGCCTATGTTTTCCTCTAAGAGTTTGATAGTGTCTGCCCTTACACTTAGGTCTTTAATCCATTTTGAGTTTATTTTTGTGCATGGTGTCAGGGAGTGTTCTAATTTCATACTTTTACATGTTCCTGTCCAATTTTCCCAGCACCACTTATTGAAGAGGCTGTCTTTTCTCCACTGTATATGCTTGCCTCCTTTATCAAAGATAAGTTGACCATATGTGTGTGGGTTTATCTCTGGGCTTTCTATCCTGTTCCATTGATCTATATTTCTGTTTTTGTGCCAGTACCAAACTGTCTTGATTACTGAAGCTTTGTAATATAGTCTGAAGTCAGGGAGCCTGATTCCCCCAGCTCCATTTTTCGTTCTCAAGATTGCTTTGGCTATTCGGGGTCTTTTGTGTTTCCATACAAATTGTGAAATTTTTTGTTCTAGTTCTGTGAAAAATGCCAGTGGTAGTTTGATAGGGATTGCATTGAATCTGTAGATTGCTTTGGGTAGTAGAGACATTTTCACAATGTTGATTCTTCCAATCCAGGAACATGGTATATCTCTCCATCTATTTGTATCATCTTTAATTTCTTTCATCAGTGTCTTATAATTTTCTGCATACAGGTCTTTTGTCTCCTTAGGTAGGTTTATTCCTAGATATTTTATTCTTTTTGTTGCAATGGTAAATGGGAGTGTTTTCTTAATTTCACTTTCAGATTTTTCGTCATTAGTGTATAGAAATGCAAGAGATTTCTGTGCATTAATTTTGTATCTTGCTACTTTACCAAATTCATTGATTAGCTCTAGGAGTTTTCTGGTAGCATCTTTAGGATTCTCTATGTATAGTATCATGTCATCTGCAAATAGTGACAGCTTTACTTCTTCTTTTCCGATTTGGATTCCTTTTATTTCTTTGTCTTCTCTGATTGCTGTGGCTAGGACTTCCAGAACTATGTTGAATAATAGTGGTGAGAGTGGGCAACCTTGTCTTGTTCCTGATCTTAGTGGAAATGGTTTCAGTTTTTCACCATTGAGGACAATGTTGGCTGTGGGTTTGTCATATATGGCCTTTATTATGTTGAGGAAAGTTCCCTCTATGCCTACTTTCTGCAGGGCTTTTATCATAAATGGGTGTTGAATTTTGTCAAAAGCTTTCTCTGCATCTATTGAGATGATCATATGGTTTTTCTCCTTCAATTTGTTAATATGGTGTATCACATTGATTGATTTGCGTATATTGAAGAATCCTTGCATTCCTGGGATAAACCCCACTTGATCATGGTGTATGATCCTTTTAATGTGCTGTTGGATTCTGTTTGCTAGTATTTTGTTGAGGATTTTTGCATCTATGTTCATCAGTGATATTGGCCTGTAGTTTTCTTTCTTTGTGACATCTTTGTCTGGTTTTGGTATCAGGGTGATGGTGGCCTCGTAGAATGAGTTTGGGAGTGTTCCTCCCTCTGCAATATTTTGGAAGAGTTTGAGAAGGATAGGTGTTAGCTCTTCTCTAAATGTTTGATAGAATTCGCCTGTGAAGCCATCTGGTCCTGGGCTTTTGTTTGTTGGAAGGTTTTTAATCACAGTTTCAATTTCAGTGCTTGTGATTGGTCTGTTCATATTTTCTATTTCTTCCTGGTTCAGTCTCGGCAGTTTGTGCATTTCTAAGAATCTGTCCATTTCTTCCAGGTTGTCCATTTTATTGGCATACAGTTGCTTGTAGTAATCTCTCATGATCTTTTGTATTTCTGCAGTGTCAGTGGTTACTTCTCCTTTTTCATTTCTAATTCTATTGATCTGAGTCTTCTCCCTTTTTCTCTTGATGAGTCTGGCTAATGGTTTATCAATTTTGTTTATCTTCTCAAAGAACCAGCTTTTAGTTTCATTGATTTTTGCTATTGTTTCCTTCATTTCTTTTTCATTTATTTCTGACCTGATCTTTATAATTTCTTTCCTTCTGCTGGCTTTGGGGTTTTTTTGTTCTTCTTTCTCTAATTGCTTTAGGTGCAAGGTTAGGTTGTTTATTCGAGATGTTTCCTGTTTCTTGAGGTAGGCTTGTATTGCTATAAACTTCCCTCTTAGCACTGCTTTTGCTGTGTCCCATAGGTTTTGGGTCGTCGTGTCTCCATTGTCATTTGTTTCTAGGTATTTTTTGATTTCCCCTTTGATTTCTTCAGTAATCACTTCGTTATTAAGTAATGTATTGTGTAGCCTCCATGTGTTTGTATTTTTTACAGATCTTTTCCTGTAATTGATATCTAGTCTCATAGCATTGTGGTCGGAAAAGATACTTGATACGATTTCAATTTTCTTAAATTTACCAAGGCTTGATTTGTGACCCAAGATATGATCTATCCTGGAGAATGTTCCATGAGCACTTGAGAAAAATGTGTATTCTGTTGTTTTTGGGTGGAATGTCCTATAAATATCAATTAAGTCCATATTGTTTAATGTATCATTTAAAGCTTGTGTTTCCTTATTTATTTTCATTTTGGATGATCTGTCCATTGGTGAAAGTGGGGTGTTAAAGTCCCCTACTATGATTGTGTTGCTGTCAATTTCCCCTTTCATGGCTGTTAGTATTTGCCTTATGTATTGAGGTGCTCCTATGTTGGGTGCATAAATATTTACAATTGTTATACCTTCCTCTTGGATCGATCCCTTGATCATTATATAGTGTCCTTCTTTGTCTCTTGTAATAGTCTTTATTTTAAAGTCTATTTTGTCTGATATGAGAATTGCTACTCCAGCTTTCTTTTGATTTCCATTTGCATGGAATATCTTTTTCCATCCCCTCACTTTCAGTCTGTATGTGTCCCTAGGTCTGAAGTGGGTCTCTTGTAGACAGCATATGTATGGGTCTTGTTTTTGTATCCATTCAGCCAGCCTGTGTCTTTTGGTGGGAGCATTTAATCCATTTACATTCAAGGTAATTATCGATATGTATGTTCCTATTCCCATTTTCTTAAATGTATTGGGTTTGTTATTGTAGGTGTTTTCCTTCTCTTGTGTTTCTTGCCTAGAGAATTTCCTTTAGCATTTGTTGTAAAGCTGGTTTGGTGGTGCTGAACTCTCTCAGCTTTTGCTTGTCTGTAAAGGTTTTAATTTCTCCATCGAATCTGAATGAGATCCTTGCTGGGTAGAGTAATCTTGGTTGTAGGTTTTTCTCCTTCATGACTTTAAGTATATCCTGCCACTCCCTTCTGGCTTGCAGAGTTTCTGCTGAGAGATCAGATGTTAACCTTATGGGGATTCCCTTGTGTGTTATTTGTTTTTTTTCCCTTGCTGCCTTTAATATGTTTTCCTTATATTTAATTTTTGACAGTTTGATTAATATGTGTCTTGGCGTGTTCCTCCTTGGGTTTATCCTGTATGGGACTCTCTGTGCTTCCAGGACTTGATTAACTATTTCCTTTCCCATATTAGGGAAGTTTTCAACTATAATCTCTTCAAAAATTTTCTCAGTCCCTTTCTTTTTCTCTTCTTCTTCTGGTACCCCTATAATTCGAATGTTGGCACGTTTAATGTTGTCCCAGAGGTCCCTGAGACTGTCCTCAGTTCTTTTCATTCTTTTTTCTTTATCCTGCTCTGTAGTAGTTATTTCCACCATTTTATCTTCCAGGTCACTTATCCTTTCTTCTGCCTCAGTTATTCTACTATTGATCCCATCTAGAGTATTTTTAATTTCATTTATTGTGTTTTTCATCATTGCTTGGTTCCTCTTTAGTTCTTCTACATCCTTGTTAAATGTTTCTTGCATTTTGTCTATTCTATTTCCCAGATTTTGGATCATCCTTACTATCATTATTCTGAATTCTTTTTCAGGTAGACTACGTATTTCCTCTTCATTTGTTAAGTCCAGTGTGTTTTGAGCCTGCTCCTTCATCTGCTGTGTGTTTTTCTGTCGTCTCATTTTGCCTATCTTACTGTGTTTGGGGTCTCCTTTTCACAGGCTGCAGGTTCGTAGTTCCCGTTGTTTTTGGTATCTGTCCCCAGCAGCTAAGGTTGGTTCAGTGGGTTGTGTAGGCTTCCTGGTGGAGGGAACTAGTGCCTGAGTTCTGGTGGATGAGGCTGGATCTTGTCTTTCTGGTGGGCACGTCCACGTCTGGTGGTGTATTTTGTGGTGTCTGTGGCCTTATTATGATTTTAGGCAGCCTCTCTGCCAATGGATGGGGTTGTGTTCCTGTCTAGCTAGTTGTTTGGCATAGGGTGTCCAGCACTGTAGCTTGCTGGTCGTTGGGTGAAGCTGGGTCTTGATGTTGAGATGGAGATCTCTGGGAGATTTTTGCCGTTTGGTATTACGTGGAGCTGGGAGGTCTCTTGTGGACCAGTGTTCTGAAGTTGGCTCTCCCACCTCAGAGGCACGGCCCTGATGCCTGGCTGGAGCACCAAGAGCCTTTCGTCCACACGGCTCAGAGTAAAAGGGAGAAAAAATAGAAAGAAAGAAAGAAAGAGGCTATAATATAGTGAAGTAAAATAAAGCTATTGTAAAGCAAAGCTATACAGACAAAATCTCACCCAGAAGCATATACATATACACTCACAAAAAAAGGAAAAGGGGAAGAATTAATATCTCCTGCTCCCAGAGTCCACCTCCTGAATGTGGGCTGATTCGTTGTCTGTTCAGGTGTTCAGCAGATGCAGGCACATCAAGTTGATTGTGAGGATTTAATCCGCTGCTTCTGAGGCTGCTGGGAGAGAGTTCCCCTTCTCTTCCCTGTTCGCACAGCTCCTGGGGTTCAGCTTTGGATTTGGACCCGCCTCTGCGTGTAGGTCGCCTGAGGGCGTCTGTTCCCCGCCCAGACAGGACGGGGTTAAAGGAGCAGCTGCTTCGGGGGCTCTGGCTCACCCAGGCCGCGGGGGGGGAGCGGTACGGAGGAGGCGGGGCGAGCCTGCAGCGTCAGAGGCCGGCGTGACACCGCCCCAGCTCGAGGTGCGCAGTGCGTTCTCCCGGGGATGTTGTCCCCGGATCCCGGGACCCTGGCAGTGGCGGGCTGCACAGGCTCCCGGGAGGGGAGGTGTGGAGAGTGACCTGTGCTCACACACAGGCTTTTTGGAGGCGGCAGCAGCAGCCCCAGCGTCTCACGCCCGTCTCTGGGGTCCGCGCTGATCGCCGTGGCTTGCGCCCTTCTCTGGAGTTCCTCCAGGCGGCGCTCTGAATCCCCTCTCCTTGCGCGCAGCGAAACAAAGAGGCAAGAAAAAGTCTCTTGCCTCTTCGGCAGCTGCAGACCTTTTCCCGGTCTCCCTCCCGGCCAGCTGTGGTGCGCCAACCCCTTCAGGCTGTGTTCACGCCGCCAGCCCCAGTCCTCTCCCTGCGATCCGACCGCAGCCCGAGCCTCAGCTCCCAGCCCCGCCCGCCCCGGCGGGGGAGCAGACAAGCCTCTCGGGCTGGTGAGCGCCGCTCGGCGCCGAGCCCCTGTGCGGGAGTCTCTCCGATTTTCCCTCTGCGCCCCTGTTGCCGTGGGATCCGCGCTGATAGCCGCGGCTCGCGCCCCTCTCTGGAGTTCGTCTAGGCGGCGCTCCGAATCCCCTCTCCTTGCCCGCCGCGAAACAAAGAGGCAAGAAAAAGTCTCTTGCCTCTTCGGCAGCTGCAGACCTTTTCCCCGGACTCCCTCCCGGCCAGCTGTGGTGCGCCAACCCCTTCAGGCTGTGTTCACGCTGCCAGCCCCAGTCCTCTCCCTGCGATCCGACTGAAGCCGAGCCTCAGCTCCCAGCCCCGCCCGCCCCGGCGGCTAAGCAGACAAGCCTCTCGGGCTGGTGAGTGCTGCTCGGCGCCGAGCCTCTGTGCGGGAACCTCTCCGCTTTGCCCTCCGCACCTCTGTGGCTGCGCTCTCTTCCGTGGCTCCGAAGCTTCCCCCCTCCGCCCCCCGCAGTCTCCGCCCGCGAAGGGGCTCCTAGTGCGTGGAAACCTTTCCTCCTTCACGGCTCCCTCCCACTGGTGCAGGTGCCGTCCCTATTCTTTTGTCTCTGTTATTTCTTTTTTCTTTTGCCCTACCCAAGTACGGGGGGAGTTTCTTGCCTTTTTGGAGGTCGGACGTTTTCTGCCAGCGTTCAGTGGGTGTTCTGTAGGAGCAGTTCCACGTGTAGGTGTATTTCTACTGTATCTGTGGGAAGGAATGTGATCTCCGCGTCTTACTCTTCCGCCATCTTCTCTCTCTAGTAATTTATTTTTATAATGGGGTTTAGCTGCTTTTCACGGCTGTGTTTATGCCGCTTTACACCCCCTTGACTCACTTACGGAGAGATATCAATACATAGGTTTGAAGATTTTTCCTAGTCAGATATATTCTTGTGCGGTGAATAGGGGGTGTTGAGTCCAGTTCACTGAAAAAGGAATAGGTCTTGTCTCTTACATATTGGGTTTATGGAACGGTATCTGAGCTAATTTGACACCCTTGTTTTATGCATCACCCCACCTCACGTTTCCCGTTCAGCAGCCATAGTGTGTTTCCTAAACGTGTGACTCTGTTCTGTTTTGTAATTCAGTTCAAGTGTAGCGGTTTTTACATTCCCTCTCTAAGTGATATCTTATGATAAGTGTCTTTTTCTGTGTGACTTATTTCACTTAGAATCGTCGTACCTAAATCCACTCATCGTGCTGCTACTAGCCTTATGACGTGGATTTCATGGCTGAGTGATATTCCATTGTACATGAGGACCACAACTTCTTTATCCATTTTTCGCTTTCCTAGGATATTTAAGGTGTAATGAAGTGGGGGTTCTTGTCAACAGAGCAGCCCTAAACTTTGGGGTGCCTGTGTCTTGCTGATTTTTAGTTTTCCCAATTTATACGCCCATGAGTGGAAGTGCCCTATGCTCTCCAAGCTGTGTTTTTTAGATGTTTCAGAACACACCGTACACTTCTCCAGAGTGGCTGTTGGCAAGTTACATCCCACCCATCAGCGTAGCAAGGCTCCCATTTCTCCATGGCCGGTCCTGCATTTCTGGTTTGGACACTTTTTTCCACATGGCCCTTTTGCCCGCTGGGAAGCGAGACTTCTTTGGAGCGCTGATTGGCCTTTCCAGGTTGCTTGGTTGGCCAAAAAGGGCGTATGCGTTTTTTCCTGAATATATTCAGGAAAAAACGCATACGCCCTTTTTGGCCAAGGGCATCATTGTCCACGTTTTGCCGCTTTTCATGTGCTTTCAAGGCGATTCGAATCTACCTCCTGAAATCTGTTTCCTGCAATTCTGCCTTGCTTTCAAAGCCTCTTCGTTGCCTTCCCTTAATATATTTGTGGACGAGAGGTATCATTTAAAACTCTGCAGGTTTGTGAATTGCAGTGCCCCTGAGCTCCATTTTTCAACTCGCTTTTTTGGGAGCTGGCCGCAAAAGCGCAGGATTGCTTCAGGCCCTCTTCTGGTTCTGGGGGGCAGGCTGAGCTTGTGCTTAATTCTTCTTCCTGATGGGAAAATAGAGTGACCTGTGCCTGTCCCAACACCTAGAGCTAGTCTCTCATTGGTTCCCCCTCTTCCCGTTCATCCTCAGGACAAATTGCAACCTGTACGGAACAGGAGGTTAAAGGTGCTGATTCTCCAAGGAGGGAGATGGCTAGTAAATCGGCTGGAATGGCGAACCCGAGCAAAGGAGATGAGAAATGAGGTGCGTTTTAGAAACCTTTCCCGATCACACGGTGTACCATCTTCTGGGTTTCTCATGCCTGTTTTCGACGTAGGAAGATGCCCTTGAACCTGGAGATTTGGGACCCATGGGATGGGTACCATGCAGTATTACTTGAAAGGGTCTGCGTTGGCTCACCCAACCTCACCGAACCTCTCAGCCCCAAGAGTGTCCACCCTTATGTCTCAATCAGCTGTGGGTCTAGATATGGTCAATCCAGGTTGCATCACAGCCCCTGAACGAATTTTGTAAGAATTTCTCTCTCTTTCACTGTCTTTGTTTCACGGGTTTTGAAAAGTAATTTATTTTTATATTGGGGTTTAGCTGCTTTTCACGGCTGTGTTTATGCCGCTTTACACCCCCATGACTCACTTACGGAGAGATATCAATACATAGGTTTGAAGATTCTTACTAGTCAGATATATTCTTTTGCGGTGAATAGGGGGTGTTGAGTCCAGTTCACTGAAAAAGGAATAGGTCTTGTCTCTTACATATTGGGTTTATGGAACGGTATCGGAGCTAATTTGAAACCCTTGTTTTATGCATCACCCCACCTCACCTTTCCCGTTCAGCAGCCATAGTGTGTTTCCTAAACGTGTGACTCTGTTCTGTTTTGTAATTCAGTTCAAGTGTAGCGGTTTTTACATTCCCTCTCTAAGTGATATCTTATGATAAGTGTCTTTTTCTGTGTGACTTATTTCACTTAGAATCGTCGTACCTAAATCCACTCATCGTGCTGCTACTAGCCTTATGACGTTGATTTCATGGCTGAGTGATATTCCATTGTACATGAGGACCCCAACTTCTTTATCCATTTTTCTCTTTCCTAGGATATTTAAGGTGTAATGAAGTGGGGGTTCTTGTCAACAGAGCAGCCCTAAACTTTGGGGTGCCTGTGTCTTGCTGATTTTTAGTTTTCCCAATTTATACGCCCATGAGTGGAAGTGCCCTATGCTCTCCAAGCTGTGTTTTTTAGATGTTTCAGAACACACCGTACACTTCTCCAGAGTGGCTGTTGGCAATTTACATCCCACCCATCAGCGTAGCAAGGCTCCCATTTCTCCATGGCCGGTCCTGCATTTCTGGTTTGGACACTGTTTTCCGCATGGCCCTTTTGCCCGCTGGGAAGCGAGACTTCTTTGGAGCGCTGATTGGCCTTTCCAGGTTGCTTGGTTGGCCAAAAAGGGCGTATGCGTTTTTTCCTGAATATATTCAGGAAAAAACGCATACGCCCTTTTTGGCCAAGGGCATCATTGTCCACGTTTTGCCGCTTTTCATGTGCTTTCAAGGCGATTCGAATCTACCTCCTGAAATCTGTTTCCTGCAATTCTGCCTTGCTTTCAAAGCCTCTTCGTTGCCTTCCCTTAATATATTTGTGGACGAGAGGTATCATTTAAAACTCTGCAGGTTTGTGAATTGCAGTGCCCCTGAGCTCCATTTTTCAACTTGCTTTTTTGGGAGCTGGCCGCAAAAGCGCAGGATTGCTTCAGGCCCTCTTCTGGTTCTGGGGGGCAGGCTGAGCTTGTGCTTAATTCTTCTTCCTGATGGGAAAATAGAGTGACCTGTGCCTGTCCCAACACCTAGAGCTAGTCTCTCATTGGTTCCCCCTCTTCCCCTTCATCCTCAGGACAAATTGCAACCTGTACGGAACAGGAGGTTAAAGGTGCTGATTCTCCAAGGAGGGAGATGGCTAGTAAATCGGTTGGAATGGCGAACCCGAGCAAAGGAGATGAGAAATGAGGTGCGTTTTAGAAACCTTTCCCGATCACACGGTGTACCATCTTCTGGGTTTCTCATGCCTGTTTTCGACGTAGGAAGATGCCCTTGAACCTGGAGATTTGGGACCCATGGGATGGGTACCATGCAGTATTACTTGAAAGGGTCTGCGTTGGCTCACCCAACCTCACCGAACCTCTCAGCCCCAAGAGTGTCCACCCTTATGTCTCAATCAGCTGTGGGTCTAGATATGGTCAATCCAGGTTGCATCACAGCCCCTGAACGAATTTTGTAAAAATTTCTCTCTCTTTCACTGCCTTTGTTTCACGGGTTTTGAAAAGTAATTTATTTTTATAATGGGGTTTAGCTGCTTTTCACGGCTGTGTTTATGCCGCTTTACACCCCCTTGACTCACTTACAGAGAGATATCAATACATAGGTTTGAAGATTCTTACTAGTCAGATATATTCTTGTGCGGTGAATAGGGGGTGTTGAGTCCAGTTCACTGAAAAAGGAATAGGTCTTGTCTCTTACATATTGGGTTTATGGAACGGTATCTGAGCTAATTTGAAACCCTTGTTTTATGCATCACCCCACCTCACCTTTCCCGTTCAGCAGCCATAGTGTGTTTTCTGAACGTGTGACTCTGTTCTGTTTTGTAATTCAGTTCAAGTGTAGCGGTTTTTACATTCCCTCTCTAAGTGATATCTTATGATAAGTGTCTTTTTCTGTGTGACTTATTTCACTTAGAATCGTCGTACCTAAATCCACTCATCGTGCTGCTACTAGCCTTATGACGTGGATTTCATGGCTGAGTGATATTCCATTGTACATGAGGACCACCACTTCTTTATCCATTTTTCTCTTTCCTAGGATATTTAAGGTGTAATGAAGTGGGGGTTCTTGTCAACAGAGCAGCCCTAAACTTTGGGGTGCCTGTGTCTTGCTGATTTTTAGTTTTCCCAATTTATACGCCCATGAGTGGAAGTGCCCTATGCTCTCCAAGCTGTGTTTTTTAGATGTTTCAGAACACACCGTACACTTCTCCAGAGTGGCTGTTGGCAATTTACATCCCACCCATCAGCGTAGCAAGGCTCCCATTTCTCCATGGCCGGTCCTGCATTTCTGGTTTGGACACTTTTTTCCGCATGGCCCTTTTGCCCGCTGGGAAGCGAGACTTCTTTGGAGCGCTGATTGGCCTTTCCAGGTTGCTTGGTTGGCCAAAAAGGGCGTATGCGTTTTTTCCTGAATATATTCAGGAAAAAACGCATACGCCCTTTTTGGCCAAGGGCATCATTGTCCACGTTTTGCCGCTTTTCATGTGCTTTCAAGGCGATTCGAATCTACTTCCTGAAATCTGTTTCCTGCAATTCTGCCTTGCTTTCAAAGCCTCTTCGTTGCCTTCCCTTAATATATTTGTGGACGAGAGGTATCATTTAAAACTCTGCATGTTTGTGAATTGCAGTGCCCCTGAGCTCCATTTTTCAACTCGCTTTTTTGGGAGCTGGCCGCAAAAGCGCAGGATTGCTTCAGGCCCTCTTCTGGTTCTGGGGGGCAGGCTGAGCTTGTGCTTAATTCTTCTTCCTGATGGGAAAATAGAGTGACCTGTGCCTGTCCCAACACCTAGAGCTAGTCTCTCATTGGTTCCCCCTCTTCCCGTTCATCCTCAGGACAAATTGCAACCTGTACGGAACAGGAGGTTAAAGGTGCTGATTCTCCAAGGAGGGAGATGGCTAGTAAATCGGCTGGAATGGCGAACCCGAGCAAAGGAGATGAGAAATGAGGTGCGTTTTAGAAACCTTTCCCGATCACACGGTGTACCATCTTCTGGGTTTCTCATGCCTGTTTTCGACGTAGGAAGATGCCCTTGAACCTGGAGATTTGGGACCCATGGGATGGGTACCATGCAGTATTACTTGAAAGGGTCTGCGTTGGCTCACCCAACCTCACCGAACCTCTCAGCCCCAAGAGTGTCCACCCTTATGTCTCAATCAGCTGTGGGTCTAGATATGGTCAATCCAGGTTGCATCACAGCCCCTGAACGAATTTTGTAAGAATTTCTCTCTCTTTCACTGCCTTTGTTTCACGGGTTTTGAAAAGGAATTTATTTTTATAATGGGGTTTAGCTGCTTTTCACGGCTGTGTTTATGCCGCTTTACACCCCCTTGACTCACTTACAGAGAGATATCAATACATAGGTTTGAAGATTCTTACTAGTCAGATATATTCTTGTGCGGTGAATAGGGGGTGTTGAGTCCAGTTCACTGAAAAAGGAATAGGTCTTGTCTCTTACATATTGGGTTTATGGAACGGTATCTGAGCTAATTTGAAACCCTTGTTTTATGCATCACCCCACCTCACCTTTCCCGTTCAGCAGCCATAGTGTGTTTTCTGAACGTGTGACTCTGTTCTGTTTTGTAATTCAGTTCAAGTGTAGCGGTTTTTACATTCCCTCTCTAAGTGATATCTTATGATAAGTGTCTTTTTCTGTGTGACTTATTTCACTTAGAATCGTCGTACCTAAATCCACTCATCGTGCTGCTACTAGCCTTATGACGTGGATTTCATGGCTGAGTGATATTCCATTGTACATGAGGACCACCACTTCTTTATCCATTTTTCTCTTTCCTAGGATATTTAAGGTGTAATGAAGTGGGGGTTCTTGTCAACAGAGCAGCCCTAAACTTTGGGGTGCCTGTGTCTTGCTGATTTTTAGTTTTCCCAATTTATACGCCCATGAGTGGAAGTGCCCTATGCTCTCCAAGCTGTGTTTTTTAGATGTTTCAGAACACACCGTACACTTCTCCAGAGTGGCTGTTGGCAATTTACATCCCACCCATCAGCGTAGCAAGGCTCCCATTTCTCCATGGCCGGTCCTGCATTTCTGGTTTGGACACTTTTTTCCGCATGGCCCTTTTGCCCGCTGGGAAGCGAGACTTCTTTGGAGCGCTGATTGGCCTTTCCAGGTTGCTTGGTTGGCCAAAAAGGGCGTATGCGTTTTTTCCTGAATATATTCAGGAAAAAACGCATACGCCCTTTTTGGCCAAGGGCATCATTGTCCACGTTTTGCCGCTTTTCATGTGCTTTCAAGGCGATTCGAATCTACCTCCTGAAATCTGTTTCCTGCAATTCTGCCTTGCTTTCAAAGCCTCTTCGTTGCCTTCCCTTAATATATTTGTGGACGAGAGGTATCATTTAAAACTCTGCAGGTTTGTGAATTGCAGTGCCCCTGAGCTCCATTTTTCAACTCGCTTTTTTGGGAGCTGGCCGCAAAAGCGCAGGATTGCTTCAGGCCCTCTTCTCGTTCTGGGGGGCAGGCTGAGCTTGTGCTTAATTCTTCTTCCTGATGGGAAAATAGAGTGACCTGTGCCTGTCCCAACACCTAGAGCTAGTCTCTCATTGGTTCCCCCTCTTCCCGTTCATCCTCAGGACAAATTGAAACCTGTACGGAACAGGAGGTTAAAGGTGCTGATTCTCCAAGGAGGGAGATGGCTAGTAAATCGGTTGGAATGGCGAACCCGAGCAAAGGAGATGAGAAATGAGGTGCGTTTTAGAAACCTTTCCCGATCACACGGTGTACCATCTTCTGGGTTTCTCATGCCTGTTTTCGACGTAGGAAGATGCCCTTGAACCTGGAGATTTGGGACCCATGGGATGGGTACCATGCAGTATTACTTGAAAGGGTCTACGTTGGCTCACCCAACCTCACCGAACCTCTCAGCCCCAAGAGTGTCCACCCTTATGTCTCAATCAGCTGTGGGTCTAGATATGGTCAATCCAGGTTGCATCACAGCCCCTGAACGAATTTTGTAAAAATTTCTCTCTCTTTCACTGCCTTTGTGTCACGGGTTTTGAAAAGTAATTTATTTTTATAATGGGGTTTAGCTGCTTTTCACGGCTGTGTTTATGCCGCTTTACACCCCCTTGACTCACTTACAGAGAGATATCAATACATAGGTTTGAAGATTCTTACTAGTCAGATATATTCTTGTGCGGTGAATAGGGGGTGTTGAGTCCAGTTCACTGAAAAAGGAATAGGTCTTGTCTCTTACATATTGGGTTTATGGAATGGTATCTGAGCTAATTTGAAACCCTTGTTTTATGCATCACCCCACCTCACCTTTCCCGTTCAGCAGCCATAGTGTGTTTTCTGAACGTGTGACTCTGTTCTGTTTTGTAATTCATTTCAAGTGTAGCGGTTTTTACATTCCCTCTCTAAGTGATATCTTATGATAAGTGTCTTTCTCTGTGTGACTTATTTCACTTAGAATCGTCGTACCTAAATCCACTCATCGTGCTGCTACTAGCCTTATGACGTGGATTTCCTGGCTGAGTGATATTCCATTGTACATGAGGACCACAACTTCTTTATCCATTTTTCGCTTTCCTAGCATATTTAAGGTGTAATGAAGTGGGGGTTCTTGTCAACAGAGCAGCCCTAAACTTTGGGGTGCCTGTGTCTTGCTGATTTTTAGTTTTCCCAATTTATACGCCCATGAGTGGAAGTGCCCTATGCTCTCCAAGCTGTGTTTTTTAGATGTTTCAGAACACACCGTACACTTCTCCAGAGTGGCTGTTGGCAATTTACATCCCACCCATCAGCGTAGCAAGGCTCCCATTTCTCCATGGCCGGTCCTGCATTTCTGGTTTGGACACTTTTTTCCGCATGGCCCTTTTGCCCGCTGGGAAGCGAGACTTCTTTGGAGCGCTGATTGGCCTTTCCAGGTTGCTTGGTTGGCCAAAAAGGGCGTATGCGTTTTTTCCTGAATATATTCAGGAAAAAACGCATACGCCCTTTTTGGCCAAGGGCATCATTGTCCACGTTTTGCCGCTTTTCATGTGCTTTCAAGGCGATTCGAATCTACCTCCTGAAATCTGTTTCCTGCAATTCTGCCTTGCTTTCAAAGCCTCTTCGTTGCCTTCCCTTAATATATTTGTGGACGAGAGGTATCATTTAAAACTCTGCAGGTTTGTGAATTGCAGTGCCCCTGAGCTCCATTTTTCAACTCGCTTTTTTGGGAGCTGGCCGCAAAAGCGCAGGATTGCTTCAGGCCCTCTTCTCGTTCTGGGGGGCAGGCTGAGCTTGTGCTTAATTCTTCTTCCTGATGGGAAAATAGAGTGACCTGTGCCTGTCCCAACACCTAGAGCTAGTCTCTCATTGGTTCCCCCTCTTCCCGTTCATCCTCAGGACAAATTGAAACCTGTACGGAACAGGAGGTTAAAGGTGCTGATTCTCCAAGGAGGGAGATGGCTAGTAAATCGGTTGGAATGGCGAACCCGAGCAAAGGAGATGAGAAATGAGGTGCGTTTTAGAAACCTTTCCCGATCACACGGTGTACCATCTTCTGGGTTTCTCATGCCTGTTTTCGACGTAGGAAGATGCCCTTGAACCTGGAGATTTGGGACCCATGGGATGGGTACCATGCAGTATTACTTGAAAGGGTCTACGTTGGCTCACCCAACCTCACCGAACCTCTCAGCCCCAAGAGTGTCCACCCTTATGTCTCAATCAGCTGTGGGTCTAGATATGGTCAATCCAGGTTGCATCACAGCCCCTGAACGAATTTTGTAAGAATTTCTCTCTCTTTCACTGCCTTTGTGTCACGGGTTTTGAAAAGTAATTTATTTTTATAATGGGGTTTAGCTGCTTTTCACGGCTGTGTTTATGCCGCTTTACACCCCCTTGACTCACTTACAGAGAGATATCAATACATAGGTTTGAAGATTCTTACTAGTCAGATATATTCTTGTGCGGTGAATAGGGGGTGTTGAGTCCAGTTCACTGAAAAAGGAATAGGTCTTGTCTCTTACATATTGGGTTTATGGAATGGTATCTGAGCTAATTTGAAACCCTTGTTTTATGCATCACCCCACCTCACCTTTCCCGTTCAGCAGCCATAGTGTGTTTTCTGAACGTGTGACTCTGTTCTGTTTTGTAATTCATTTCAAGTGTAGCGGTTTTTACATTCCCTCTCTAAGTGATATCTTATGATAAGTGTCTTTCTCTGTGTGACTTATTTCACTTAGAATCGTCGTACCTAAATCCACTCATCGTGCTGCTACTAGCCTTATGACGTGGATTTCCTGGCTGAGTGATATTCCATTGTACATGAGGACCACAACTTCTTTATCCATTTTTCGCTTTCCTAGCATATTTAAGGTGTAATGAAGTGGGGGTTCTTGTCAACAGAGCAGCCCTAAACTTTGGGGTGCCTGTGTCTTGCTGATTTTTAGTTTTCCCAATTTATACGCCCATGAGTGGAAGTGCCCTATGCTCTCCAAGCTGTGTTTTTTAGATGTTTCAGAACACACCGTACACTTCTCCAGAGTGGCTGTTGGCAATTTACATCCCACCCATCAGCGTAGCAAGGCTCCCATTTCTCCATGGCCGGTCCTGCATTTCTGGTTTGGACACTTTTTTCCGCATGGCCCTTTTGCCCGCTGGGAAGCGAGACTTCTTTGGAGCGCTGATTGGCCTTTCCAGGTTGCTTGGTTGGCCAAAAAGGGCGTATGCGTTTTTTCCTGAATATATTCAGGAAAAAACGCATACGCCCTTTTTGGCCAAGGGCATCATTGTCCACGTTTTGCCGCTTTTCATGTGCTTTCAAGGCGATTCGAATCTACCTCCTGAAATCTGTTTCCTGCAATTCTGCCTTGCTTTCAAAGCCTCTTCGTTGCCTTCCCTTAATATATTTGTGGACGAGAGGTATCATTTAAAACTCTGCAGGTTTGTGAATTGCAGTGCCCCTGAGCTCCATTTTTCAACTCGCTTTTTTGGGAGCTGGCCGCAAAAGCGCAGGATTGCTTCAGGCCCTCTTCTCGTTCTGGGGGGCAGGCTGAGCTTGTGCTTAATTCTTCTTCCTGATGGGAAAATAGAGTGACCTGTGCCTGTCCCAACACCTAGAGCTAGTCTCTCATTGGTTCCCCCTCTTCCCGTTCATCCTCAGGACAAATTGCAACCTGTACGGAACAGGAGGTTAAAGGTGCTGATTCTCCAAGGAGGGAGATGGCTAGTAAATCGGTTGGAATGGCGAACCCGAGCAAAGGAGATGAGAAATGAGGTGCGTTTTAGAAACCTTTCCCGATCACACGGTGTACCATCTTCTGGGTTTCTCATGCCTGTTTTCGACGTAGGAAGATGCCCTTGAACCTGGAGATTTGGGACCCATGGGATGGGTACCATGCAGTATTACTTGAAAGGGTCTACGTTGGCTCACCCAACCTCACCGAACCTCTCAGCCCCAAGAGTGTCCACCCTTATGTCTCAATCAGCTGTGGGTCTAGATATGGTCAATCCAGGTTGCATCACAGCCCCTGAACGAATTTTGTAAGAATTTCTCTCTCTTTCACTGCCTTTGTGTCACGGGTTTTGAAAAGTAATTTATTTTTATAATGGGGTTTAGCTGCTTTTCACGGCTGTGTTTATGCCGCTTTACACCCCCTTGACTCACTTACAGAGAGATATCAATACATAGGTTTGAAGATTCTTACTAGTCAGATATATTCTTGTGCGGTGAATAGGGGGTGTTGAGTCCAGTTCACTGAAAAAGGAATAGGTCTTGTCTCTTACATATTGGGTTTATGGAACGGTATCTGAGCTAATTTGAAACCCTTGTTTTATGCATCACCCCACCTCACCTTTCCCGTTCAGCAGCCATAGTGTGTTTTCTGAACGTGTGACTCTGTTCTGTTTTGTAATTCAGTTCAAGTGTAGCGGTTTTTACATTCCCTCTCTAAGTGATATCTTATGATAAGTGTCTTTCTCTGTGTGACTTATTTCACTTAGAATCGTCGTACCTAAATCCACTCATCGTGCTGCTACTAGCCTTATGACGTGGATTTCCTGGCTGAGTGATATTCCATTGTACATGAGGACCACAACTTCTTTATTCATTTTTCGCTTTCCTAGGATATTTAAGGTGTAATGAAGTGGGGGTTCTTGTCAACAGAGCAGCCCTAAACTTTGGGGTGCCTGTGTCTTGCTGATTTTTAGTTTTCCCAATTTATACGCCCATGAGTGGAAGTGCCCTATGCTCTCCAAGCTGTGTTTTTTAGATGTTTCAGAACACACCGTACACTTCTCCAGAGTGGCTGTTGGCAATTTACATCCCACCCATCAGCGTAGCAAGGCTCCCATTTCTCCATGGCCGGTCCTGCATTTCTGGTTTGGACACTTTTGTCCGCATGGCCCTTTTGCCCGCTGGGAAGCGAGACTTCTTTGGAGCGCTGATTGGCCTTTCCAGGTTGCTTGGTTGGCCAAAAAGGGCGTATGCGTTTTTTCCTGAATATATTCAGGAAAAAACGCATACGCCCTTTTTGGCCAAGGGCATCATTGTCCACGTTTTGCCGCTTTTCATGTGCTTTCAAGGCGATTCGAATCTACCTCCTGAAATCTGTTTCCTGCAATTCTGCCTTGCTTTCAAAGCCTCTTCGTTGCCTTCCCTTAATATATTTGTGGACGAGAGGTATCATTTAAAACTCTGCAGGTTTGTGAATTGCAGTGCCCCTGAGCTCCATTTTTCAACTCGCTTTTTTGGGAGCTGGCCGCAAAAGCGCAGGATTGCTTCAGGCCCTCTTCTCGTTCTGGGGGGCAGGCTGAGCTTGTGCTTAATTCTTCTTCCTGATGGGAAAATAGAGTGACCTGTGCCTGTCCCAACACCTAGAGCTAGTCTCTCATTGGTTCCCCCTCTTCCCGTTCATCCTCAGGACAAATTGCAACCTGTACGGAACAGGAGGTTAAAGGTGCTGATTCTCCAAGGAGGGAGATGGCTAGTAAATCGGCTGGAATGGCGAACCCGAGCAAAGGAGATGAGAAATGAGGTGCGTTTTAGAAACCTTTCCCGATCACACGGTGTACCATCTTCTGGGTTTCTCATGCCTGTTTTCGACGTAGGAAGATGCCCTTGAACCTGGAGATTTGGGACCCATGGGATGGGTACCATGCAGTATTACTTGAAAGGGTCTGCGTTGGCTCACCCAACCTCACCGAACCTCTCAGCCCCAAGAGTGTCCACCCTTATGTCTCAATCAGCTGTGGGTCTAGATATGGTCAATCCAGGTTGCATCACAGCCCCTGAACGAATTTTGTAAGAATTTCTCTCTCTTTCACTGCCTTTGTTTCACGGGTTTTGAAAAGTAATTTATTTTTATAATGGGGTTTAGCTGCTTTTCACGGCTGTGTTTATGCCGCTTTACACCCCCTTGACGCACTTACAGAGAGATATCAATACATAGGTTTGAAGATTCTTACTAGTCAGATATATTCTTGTGCGGTGAATAGGGAGTGTTGAGTCCAGTTCACTGAAAAAGGAATAGGTCTTGTCTCTTACATATTGGGTTTATGGAACGGTATCTGAGCTAATTTGAAACCCTTGTTTTATGCATCACCCCACCTCACCTTTCCCGTTCAGCAGCCATAGTGTTTTCTGAACGTGTGACTCTGTTCTGTTTTGTAATTCAGTTCAAGTGTAGCGGTTTTTACATTCCCTCTCTAAGTGATATCTTATGATAAGTGTCTTTTTCTGTGTGACTTATTTCACTTAGAATCGTCGTACCTAAATCCACTCATCGTGCTGCTACTAGCCTTATGACGTGGATTTCATGGCTGAGTGATATTCCATTGTACATGAGGACCACCACTTCTTTATCCATTTTTCTCTTTCCTAGGATATTTAAGGTGTAATGAAGTGGGGGTTCTTGTCAACAGAGCAGCCCTAAACTTTGGGGTGCCTGTGTCTTGCTGATTTTTAGTTTTCCCAATTTATACGCCCATGAGTGGAAGTGCCCTATGCTCTCCAAGCTGTGTTTTTTAGATGTTTCAGAACACACCGTACACTTCTCCAGAGTGGCTGTTGGCAAGTTACATCCCACCCATCAGCGTAGCAAGGCTCCCATTTCTCCATGGCCGGTCCTGCATTTCTGGTTTGGACACTTTTTTCCGCATGGCCCTTTTGCGCGCTGGGAAGCGAGACTTCTTTGGAGCGCTGATTGGCCTTTCCAGGTTGCTTGGTTGGCCAAAAAGGGCGTATGCGTTTTTTCCTGAATATATTCAGGAAAAAACGCATACGCCCTTTTTGGCCAAGGGCATCATTGTCCACGTTTTGCCGCTTTTCATGTGCTTTCAAGGCGATTCGAATCTACCTCCTGAAATCTGTTTCCTGCAATTCTGCCTTGCTTTCAAAGCCTCTTCGTTGCCTTCCCTTAATATATTTGTGGACGAGAGGTATCATTTAAAACTCTGCAGGTTTGTGAATTGCAGTGCCCCTGAGCTCCATTTTTCAACTCGCTTTTTTGGGAGCTGGCCGCAAAAGCGCAGGATTGCTTCAGGCCCTCTTCTGGTTCTGGGGGGCAGGCTGAGCTTGTGCTTAATTCTTCTTCCTGATGGGAAAATAGAGTGACCTGTGCCTGTCCCAACACCTAGAGCTAGTCTCTCATTGGTTCCCCCTCTTCCCGTTCATCCTCAGGACAAATTGCAACCTCTACGGAACAGTAGGTTAAAGGTGCTGATTCTCCAAGGAGGGAGATGGCTAGTAAATCGGTTGGAATGGCGAACCCGAGCAAAGGAGATGAGAAATGAGGTGCGTTTTAGAAACCTTTCCCGATCACACGGTGTACCATCTTCTGGGTTTCTCATGCCTGTTTTCGACGTAGGAAGATGCCCTTGAACCTGGAGATTTGGGACCCATGGGATGGGTACCATGCAGTATTACTTGAAAGGGTCTACGTTGGCTCACCAAACCTCAGCGAACCTCTCAGCCCCAAGAGTGTCCACCCTTATGTCTCAATCAGCTGTGGGTCTAGATATGGTCAATCCAGGTTGCATCACAGCCCCTGAACGAATTTTGTAAGAATTTCTCTCTCTTTCACTGCCTTTGTGTCACGGGTTTTGAAAAGTAATTTATTTTTATAATGGGGTTTAGCTGCTTTTCACGGCTGTGTTTATGCCGCTTTACACCCCCTTGACTCACTTACAGAGAGATATCAATACATAGGTTTGAAGATTCTTACTAGTCAGATATATTCTTGTGCGGTGAATAGGGGGTGTTGAGTCCAGTTCACTGAAAAAGGAATAGGTCTTGTCTCTTACATATTGGGTTTATGGAACGGTATCTGAGCTAATTTGAAACCCTTGTTTTATGCATCACCCCACCTCACCTTTCCCGTTCAGCAGCCATAGTGTGTTTTTTGAACGTGTGACTCTGTTCTGTTTTGTAATTCAGTTCAAGTGTAGCGGTTTTTACATTCCCTCTCTAAGTGATATCTTATGATAAGTGTCTTTCTCTGTGTGACTTATTTCACTTAGAATCGTCGTACCTAAATCCACTCATCGTGCTGCTACTAGCCTTATGACGTGGATTTCCTGGCTGAGTGATATTCCATTGTACATGAGGACCACAACTTCTTTATTCATTTTTCGCTTTCCTAGGATATTTAAGGTGTAATGAAGTGGGGGTTCTTGTCAACAGAGCAGCCCTAAACTTTGGGGTGCCTGTGTCTTGCTGATTTTTAGTTTTCCCAATTTATACGCCCATGAGTGGAAGTGCCCTATGCTCTCCAAGCTGTGTTTTTTAGATGTTTCAGAACACACCGTACACTTCTCCAGAGTGGGTGTTGGCAATTTACATCCCACCCATCAGCGTAGCAAGGCTCCCATTTCTCCATGGCCGGTCCTGCATTTCTGGTTTGGACACTTTTTTCCGCATGGCCCTTTTGCCCGCTGGGAAGCGAGACTTCTTTGGAGCGCTGATTGGCCTTTCCAGGTTGCTTGGTTGGCCAAAAAGGGCGTATGCGTTTTTTCCTGAATATATTCAGGAAAAAACGCATACGCCCTTTTTGGCCAAGGGCATCATTGTCCACGTTTTGCCGCTTTTCATGTGCTTTCAAGGCGATTCGAATCTACCTCCTGAAATCTGTTTCCTGCAATTCTGCCTTGCTTTCAAAGCCTCTTCGTTGCCTTCCCTTAATATATTTGTGGACAAGAGGTATCATTTAAAACTCTGCAGGTTTGTGAATTGCAGTGCCCCTGAGCTCCATTTTTCAACTCGCTTTTTTGGGAGCTGGCCGCAAAAGCGCAGGATTGCTTCAGGCCCTCTTCTGGTTCTGGGGGGCAGGCTGAGCTTGTGCTTAATTCTTCTTCCTGATGGGAAAATAGAGTGACCTGTGCCTGTCCCAACACCTAGAGCTAGTCTCTCATTGGTTCCCCCTCTTCCCGTTCATCCTCAGGACAAATTGCAACCTGTACGGAACAGTACGTTAAAGGTGCTGATTCTCCAAGGAGGGAGATGGCTAGTAAATCGGTTGGAATGGCGAACCCGAGCAAAGGAGATGAGAAATGAGGTGCGTTTTAGAAACCTTTCCCGATCACACGGTGTACCATCTTCTGGGTTTCTCATGCCTGTTTTCGACGTAGGAAGATGCCCTTGAACCTGGAGATTTGGGACCCATGGGATGGGTACCATGCAGTATTACTTGAAAGGGTCTGCGTTGGCTCACCCAACCTCACCGAACCTCTCAGCCCCAAGAGTGTCCACCCTTATGTCTCAATCAGCTGTGGGTCTAGATATGGTCAATCCAGGTTGCATCACAGCCCCTGAACGAATTTTGTAAGAATTTCTCTCTCTTTCACTGCCTTTGTGTCACGGGTTTTGAAAAGTAATTTATTTTTATAATGGGGTTTAGCTGCTTTTCACGGCTGTGTTTATGCCGCTTTACACCCCCTTGACTCACTTACAGAGAGATATCAATACATAGGTTTGAAGATTCTTACTAGTCAGATATATTCTTGTGCGGTGAATAGGGGGTGTTGAGTCCAGTTCACTGAAAAAGGAATAGGTCTTGTCTCTTACATATTGGGTTTATGGAACGGTATCTGAGCTAATTTGAAACCCTTGTTTTATGCATCACCCCACCTCACCTTTCCCGTTCAGCAGCCATAGTGTGTTTTCTGAACGTGTGACTCTGTTCTGTTTTGTAATTCAGTTCAAGTGTAGCGGTTTTTACATTCCCTCTCTAAGTGATATCTTATGATAAGTGTCTTTCTCTGTGTGACTTATTTCACTTAGAATCGTCGTACCTAAATCCACTCATCGTGCTGCTACTATCCTTATCACGTGGATTTCCTGGCTGAGTGATATTCCATTGTACATGAGGACCACCACTTCTTTATCCATTTTTCTCTTTCCTAGGATATTTAAGGTGTAATGAAGTGGGGGTTCTTGTCAACAGAGCAGCCCTAAACTTTGGGGTGCCTGTGTCTTGCTGATTTTTAGTTTTCCCAATTTATACGCCCATGAGTGGAAGTGCCCTATGCTCTCCAAGCTGTGTTTTTTAGATGTTTCAGAACACACCGTACACTTCTCCAGAGTGGCTGTTGGCAATTTACATCCCACCCATCAGCGTAGCAAGGCTCCCATTTCTCCATGGCCGGTCCTGCATTTCTGGTTTGGATACTTTTTTCCGCATGGCCCTTTTGCCCGCTGGGAAGCGAGACTTCTTTGGAGCGCTGATTGGCCTTTCCAGGTTGCTTGGTTGGCCAAAAAGGGCGTATGCGTTTTTTCCTGAATATATTCAGGAAAAAACGCATACGCCCTTTTTGGCCAAGGGCATCATTGTCCACGTTTTGCCGCTTTTCATGTGCTTTCAAGGCGATTCGAATCTACCTCCTGAAATCTGTTTCCTGCAATTCTGCCTTGCTTTCAAAGCCTCTTCGTTGCCTTCCCTTAATATATTTGTGGACGAGAGGTATCATTTAAAACTCTGCAGGTTTGTGAATTGCAGTGCCCCTGAGCTCCATTTTTCAACTCGCTTTTTTGGGAGCTGGCCGCAAAAGCGCAGGATTGCTTCAGGCCCTCTTCTGGTTCTGGGGGGCAGGCTGAGCTTGTGCTTAATTCTTCTTCCTGATGGGAAAATAGAGTGACCTGTGCCTGTCCCAACACCTAGAGCTAGTCTCTCATTGGTTCCCCCTCTTCCCGTTCATCCTCAGGACAAATTGCAACCTCTACGGAACAGTAGGTTAAAGGTGCTGATTCTCCAAGGAGGGAGATGGCTAGTAAATCGGTTGGAATGGCGAACCCGAGCAAAGGAGATGAGAAATGAGGTGCGTTTTAGAAACCTTTCCCGATCACACGGTGTACCATCTTCTGGGTTTCTCATGCCTGTTTTCGACGTAGGAAGATGCCCTTGAACCTGGAGATTTGGGACCCATGGGATGGGTACCATGCAGTATTACTTGAAAGGGTCTACGTTGGCTCACCCAACCTCACCGAACCTCTCAGCCCCAAGAGTGTCCACCCTTATGTCTCAATCAGCTGTGGGTCTAGATATGGTCAATCCAGGTTGCATCACAGCCCCTGAACGAATTTTGTAAGAATTTCTCTCTCTTTCACTGCCTTTGTGTCACGGGTTTTGAAAAGTAATTTATTTTTATAATGGGGTTTAGCTGCTTTTCACGGCTGTGTTTATGCCGCTTTACACCCCCTTGACTCACTTACAGAGAGATATCAATACATAGGTTTGAAGATTCTTACTAGTCAGATATATTCTTGTGCGGTGAATAGGGGGTGTTGAGTCCAGTTCACTGAAAAAGGAATAGGTCTTGTCTCTTACATATTGGGTTTATGGAACGGTATCTGAGCTAATTTGAAACCCTTGTTTTATGCATCACCCCACCTCACCTTTCCCGTTCAGCAGCCATAGTGTGTTTTCTGAACGTGTGACTCTGTTCTGTTTTGTAATTCAGTTCAAGTGTAGCGGTTTTTACATTCCCTCTCTAAGTGATATCTTATGATAAGTGTCTTTTTCTGTGTGACTTATTTCACTTAGAATCGTCGTACCTAAATCCACTCATCGTGCTGCTACTAGCCTTATGACGTGGATTTCATGGCTGAGTGATATTCCATTGTACATGAGGACCACCACTTCTTTATCCATTTTTCTCTTTCCTAGGATATTTAAGGTGTAATGAAGTGGGAGTTCTTGTCAACAGAGCAGCCCTAAACTTTGGGGTGCCTGTGTCTTGCTGATTTTTAGTTTTCCCAATTTATACGCCCATGAGTGGAAGTGCCCTATGCTCTCCAAGCTGTGTTTTTTAGATGTTTCAGAACACACCGTACACTTCTCCAGAGTGGCTGTTGGCAATTTACATCCCACCCATCAGCGTAGCAAGGCTCCCATTTCTCCATGGCCGGTCCTGCATTTCTGGTTTGGACACTTTTTTCCGCATGGCCCTTTTGCCCGCTGGGAAGCGAGACTTCTTTGGAGCGCTGATTGGCCTTTCCAGGTTGCTTGGTTGGCCAAAAAGGGCGTATGCGTTTTTTCCTGAATATATTCAGGAAAAAACGCATACGCCCTTTTTGGCCAAGGGCATCATTGTCCACGTTTTGCCGCTTTTCATGTGCTTTCAAGGCGATTCGAATCTACCTCCTGAAATCTGTTTCCTGCAATTCTGCCTTGCTTTCAAAGCCTCTTCGTTGCCTTCCCTTAATATATTTGTGGACGAGAGGTATCATTTAAAACTCTGCAGGTTTGTGAATTGCAGTGCCCCTGAGCTCCATTTTTCAACTCGCTTTTTTGGGAGCTGGCCGCAAAAGCGCAGGATTGCTTCAGGCCCTCTTCTGGTTCTGGGGGGCAGGCTGAGCTTGTGCTTAATTCTTCTTCCTGATGGGAAAATAGAGTGACCTGTGCCTGTCCCAACACCTAGAGCTAGTCTCTCATTGGTTCCCCCTCTTCCCGTTCATCCTCAGGACAAATTGCAACCTGTACGGAACAGTACGTTAAAGGTGCTGATTCTCCAAGGAGGGAGATGGCTAGTAAATCGGTTGGAATGGCGAACCCGAGCAAAGGAGATGAGAAATGAGGTGCGTTTTAGAAACCTTTCCCGATCACACGGTGTACCATCTTCTGGGTTTCTCATGCCTGTTTTCGACGTAGGAAGATGCCCTTGAACCTGGAGATTTGGGACCCATGGGATGGGTACCATGCAGTATTACTTGAAAGGGTCTGCGTTGGCTCACCCAACCTCACCGAACCTCTCAGCCCCAAGAGTGTCCACCCTTATGTCTCAATCAGCTGTGGGTCTAGATATGGTCAATCCAGGTTGCATCACAGCCCCTGAACGAATTTTGTAAGAATTTCTCTCTCTTTCACTGCCTTTGTGTCACGGGTTTTGAAAAGTAATTTATTTTTATAATGGGGTTTAGCTGCTTTTCACGGCTGTGTTTATGCCGCTTTACACCCCCTTGACTCACTTACAGAGAGATATCAATACATAGGTTTGAAGATTCTTACTAGTCAGATATATTCTTGTGCGGTGAATAGGGGGTGTTGAGTCCAGTTCACTGAAAAAGGAATAGGTCTTGTCTCTTACATATTGGGTTTATGGAACGGTATCTGAGCTAATTTGAAACCCTTGTTTTATGCATCACCCCACCTCACCTTTCCCGTTCAGCAGCCATAGTGTGTTTTCTGAACGTGTGACTCTGTTCTGTTTTGTAATTCAGTTCAAGTGTAGCGGTTTTTACATTCCCTCTCTAAGTGATATCTTATGATAAGTGTCTTTCTCTGTGTGACTTATTTCACTTAGAATCGTCGTACCTAAATCCACTCATCGTGCTGCTACTAGCCTTATGACGTGGATTTCATGGCTGAGTGATATTCCATTGTACATGAGGACCACCACTTCTTTATCCATTTTTTTCTTTCCTAGGATATTTAAGGTGTAATGAAGTGGGGGTTCTTGTCAACAGAGCAGCCCTAAACTTTGGGGTGCCTGTGTCTTGCTGATTTTTAGTTTTCCCAATTTATACGCCCATGAGTGGAAGTGCCCTATGCTCTCCAAGCTGTGTTTTTTAGATGTTTCAGAACACACCGTACACTTCTCCAGAGTGGCTGTTGGCAATTTACATCCCACCCATCAGCGTAGCAAGGCTCCCATTTCTCCATGGCCGGTCCTGCATTTCTGGTTTGGACACTTTTTTCCGCATGGCCCTTTTGCCCGCTGGGAAGCGAGACTTCTTTGGAGCGCTGATTGGCCTTTCCAGGTTGC
This sequence comes from Balaenoptera acutorostrata, assembly GCF_949987535.1. Lineage (NCBI taxonomy): Eukaryota > Metazoa > Chordata > Mammalia > Artiodactyla > Balaenopteridae > Balaenoptera > Balaenoptera acutorostrata. The sequence goes on from NW_026646402.1 coordinate 39,491, forward strand.
TTGGTTGGCCAAAAAGGGCGTATGCGTTTTTTCCTGAATATATTCAGGAAAAAACGCATACGCCCTTTTTGGCCAAGGGCATCATTGTCCACGTTTTGCCGCTTTTCATGTGCTTTCAAGGCGATTCGAATCTACCTCCTGAAATCTGTTTCCTGCAATTCTGCCTTGCTTTCAAAGCCTCTTCGTTGCCTTCCCTTAATATATTTGTGGACGAGAGGTATCATTTAAAACTCTGCAGGTTTGTGAATTGCAGTGCCCCTGAGCTCCATTTTTCAACTCGCTTTTTTGGGAGCTGGCCGCAAAAGCGCAGGATTGCTTCAGGCCCTCTTCTGGTTCTGGGGGGCAGGCTGAGCTTGTGCTTAATTCTTCTTCCTGATGGGAAAATAGAGTGACCTGTGCCTGTCCCAACACCTAGAGCTAGTCTCTCATTGGTTCCCCCTCTTCCCGTTCATCCTCAGGACAAATTGCAACCTGTACGGAACAGTACGTTAAAGGTGCTGATTCTCCAAGGAGGGAGATGGCTAGTAAATCGGTTGGAATGGCGAACCCGAGCAAAGGAGATGAGAAATGAGGTGCGTTTTAGAAACCTTTCCCGATCACACGGTGTACCATCTTCTGGGTTTCTCATGCCTGTTTTCGACGTAGGAAGATGCCCTTGAACCTGGAGATTTGGGACCCATGGGATGGGTACCATGCAGTATTACTTGAAAGGGTCTGCGTTGGCTCACCCAACCTCACCGAACCTCTCAGCCCCAAGAGTGTCCACCCTTATGTCTCAATCAGCTGTGGGTCTAGATATGGTCAATCCAGGTTGCATCACAGCCCCTGAACGAATTTTGTAAGAATTTCTCTCTCTTTCACTGCCTTTGTGTCACGGGTTTTGAAAAGTAATTTATTTTTATAATGGGGTTTAGCTGCTTTTCACGGCTGTGTTTATGCCGCTTTACACCCCCTTGACTCACTTACAGAGAGATATCAATACATAGGTTTGAAGATTCTTACTAGTCAGATATATTCTTGTGCGGTGAATAGGGGGTGTTGAGTCCAGTTCACTGAAAAAGGAATAGGTCTTGTCTCTTACATATTGGGTTTATGGAACGGTATCTGAGCTAATTTGAAACCCTTGTTTTATGCATCACCCCACCTCACCTTTCCCGTTCAGCAGCCATAGTGTTTTCTGAACGTGTGACTCTGTTCTGTTTTGTAATTCAGTTCAAGTGTAGCGGTTTTTACATTCCCTCTCTAAGTGATATCTTATGATAAGTGTCTTTCTCTGTGTGACTTATTTCACTTAGAATCGTCGTACCTAAATCCACTCATCGTGCTGCTACTATCCTTATGACGTGGATTTCCTGGCTGAGTGATATTCCATTGTACATGAGGACCACCACTTCTTTATCCATTTTTCGCTTTCCTAGGATATTTAAGGTGTAATGAAGTGGGGGTTCTTGTCAACAGAGCAGCCCTAAACTTTGGGGTGCCTGTGTCTTGCTGATTTTTAGTTTTCCCAATTTATACGCCCATGAGTGGAAGTGCCCTATGCTCTCCAAGCTGTGTTTTTTAGATGTTTCAGAACACACCGTACACTTCTCCAGAGTGGCTGTTGGCAATTTACATCCCACCCATCAGCGTAGCAAGGCTCCCATTTCTCCATGGCCGGTCCTGCATTTCTGGTTTGGACACTTTTTTCCGCATGGCCCTTTTGCCCGCTGGGAAGCGAGACTTCTTTGGAGCGCTGATTGGCCTTTCCAGGTTGCTTGGTTGGCCAAAAAGGGCGTATGCGTTTTTTCCTGAATATATTCAGGAAAAAACGCATACGCCCTTTTTGGCCAAGGGCATCATTGTCCACGTTTTGCCGCTTTTCATGTGCTTTCAAGGCGATTCGAATCTACCTCCTGAAATCTGTTTCCTGCAATTCTGCCTTGCTTTCAAAGCCTCTTCGTTGCCTTCCCTTAATATATTTGTGGACGAGAGGTATCATTTAAAACTCTGCAGGTTTGTGAATTGCAGTGCCCCTGAGCTCCATTTTTCAACTCGCTTTTTTGGGAGCTGGCCGCAAAAGCGCAGGATTGCTTCAGGCCCTCTTCTGGTTCTGGGGGGCAGGCTGAGCTTGTGCTTAATTCTTCTTCCTGATGGGAAAATAGAGTGACCTGTGCCTGTCCCAACACCTAGAGCTAGTCTCTCATTGGTTCCCCCTCTTCCCGTTCATCCTCAGGACAAATTGCAACCTGTACGGAACAGTAGGTTAAAGGTGCTGATTCTCCAAGGAGGGAGATGGCTAGTAAATCGGTTGGAATGGCGAACCCGAGCAAAGGAGATGAGAAATGAGGTGCGTTTTAGAAACCTTTCCCGATCACACGGTGTACCATCTTCTGGGTTTCTCATGCCTGTTTTCGACGTAGGAAGATGCCCTTGAACCTGGAGATTTGGGACCCATGGGATGGGTACCATGCAGTATTACTTGAAAGGGTCTGCGTTGGCTCACCCAACCTCACCGAACCTCTCAGCCCCAAGATTGTCCACCCTTATGTCTCAATCAGCTGGGGGTCTAGATATGGTCAATCCAGGTTGCATCACAGCCCCTGAACGAATTTTGTAAGAATTTCTCTCTCTTTCACTGCCTTTGTGTCACGGGTTTTGAAAAGTAATTTATTTTTATAATGGGGTTTAGCTGCTTTTCACGGCTGTGTTTATGCCGCTTTACACCCCCTTGACTCACTTACAGAGAGATATCAATACATAGGTTTGAAGATTCTTACTAGTCAGATATATTCTTGTGCGGTGAATAGGGGGTGTTGAGTCCAGTTCACTGAAAAAGGAATAGGTCTTGTCTCTTACATATTGGGTTTATGGAACGGTATCGGAGCTAATTTGAAACCCTTGTTTTATGCATCACCCCACCTCACCTTTCCCGTTCAGCAGCCATAGTGTGTTTTCTGAACGTGTGACTCTGTTCTGTTTTGTAATTCAGTTCAAGTGTAGCGGTTTTTACATTCCCTCTCTAAGTGATATCTTATGATAAGTGTCTTTTTCTGTGTGACTTATTTCACTTAGAATCGTCGTACCTAAATCCACTCATCGTGCTGCTACTAGCCTTATGACGTGGATTTCATGGCTGAGTGATATTCCATTGTACATGAGGACCACCACTTCTTTATCCATTTTTCTCTTTCCTAGGATATTTAAGGTGTAATGAAGTGGGGGTTCTTGTCAACAGAGCAGCCCTAAACTTTGGGGTGCCTGTGTCTTGCTGATTTTTAGTTTTCCCAATTTATACGCCCATGAGTGGAAGTGCCCTATGCTCTCCAAGCTGTGTTTTTTAGATGTTTCAGAACACACCGTACACTTCTCCAGAGTGGCTGTTGGCAAGTTACATCCCACCCATCAGCGTAGCAAGGCTCCCATTTCTCCATGGCCGGTCCTGCATTTCTGGTTTGGACACTTTTTTCCGCATGGCCCTTTTGCCCGCTAGGAAGCGAGACTTCTTTGGAGCGCTGATTGGCCTTTCCAGGTTGCTTGGTTGGCCAAAAAGGGCGTATGCGTTTTTTCCTGAATATATTCAGGAAAAAACGCATACGGCCTTTTTGGCCAAGGGCATCATTGTCCACGTTTTGCCGCTTTTCATGTGCTTTCAAGGCGATTCGAATCTACCTCCTGAAATCTGTTTCCTGCAATTCTGAATTGCTTTCAAAGCCTCTTCGTTGCCTTCCCTTAATATATTTGTGGACGAGAGGTATCATTTAAAACTCTGCAGGTTTGTGAATTGCAGTGCCCCTGAGCTCCATTTTTCAACTCGCTTTTTTGGGAGCTGGCCGCAAAAGCGCAGGATTGCTTCAGGCCCTCTTCTGGTTCTGGGGGGCAGGCTGAGCTTGTGCTTAATTCTTCTTCCTGATGGGAAAATAGAGTGACCTGTGCCTGTCCCAACACCTAGAGCTAGTCTCTCATTGGTTCCCCCTCTTCCCGTTCATCCTCAGGACAAATTGCAACCTCTACAGAACAGTAGGTTAAAGGTGCTGATTCTCCAAGGAGGGAGATGGCTAGTAAATCGGTTGGAATGGCGAACCCGAGCAAAGGAGATGAGAAATGAGGTGCGTTTTAGAAACCTTTCCCGATCACACGGTGTACCATCTTCTGGGTTTCTCATGCCTGTTTTCGACGTAGGAAGATGCCCTTGAACCTGGAGATTTGGGACCCATGGGATGGGTACCATGCAGTATTACTTGAAAGGGTCTGCGTTGGCTCACCCAACCTCACCGAACCTCTCAGCCCCAAGAGTGTCCACCCTTATGTCTCAATCAGCTGTGGGTCTAGATATGGTCAATCCAGGTTGCATCACAGCCCCTGAACGAATTTTGTAAGAATTTCTCTCTCTTTCACTGCCTTTGTGTCACGGGTTTTGAAAAGTAATTTATTTTTATATAGGGGCTTAGCTGCTTTTCACGGCTGTGTTTATGCCGCTTTACACCCCCTTGACTCACTTACGGAGAGATATCAATACATAGGTTTGAAGATTCTTACTAGTCAGATATATTCTTGTGCGGTGAATAGGGGGTGTTGAGTCCAGTTCACTGAAAAAGGAATAGGTCTTGTCTCTTACATATTGGGTTTATGGAACGGTATCAGAGCTAATTTGAAACCCTTGTTTTATGCATCACCCCACCTCACCTTTCCCGTTCAGCAGCCATAGTGTGTTTCCTAAACGTGTGACTCTGTTCTGTTTTGTAATTCAGTTCAAGTGTAGCGGTTTTTACATTCCCTCTCTAAGTGATATCTTATGATAAGTGTCTTTTTCTGTGTGACTTATTTCACTTAGAATCGTCGTACCTAAATCCACTCATCGTGCTGCTACTAGCCTTATGACGTTGATTTCATGGCTGAGTGATATTCCATTGTACATGAGGACCACAACTTCTTTATCCATTTTTCGCTTTCCTAGGATATTTAAGGTGTAATGAAGTGGGGGTTCTTGTCAACAGAGCAGCCCTAAACTTTGGGGTGCCTGTGTCTTGCTGATTTTTAGTTTTCCCAATTTATACGCCCATGAGTGGAAGTGCCCTATGCTCTCCAAGCTGTGTTTTTTAGATGTTTCAGAACACACCGTACACTTCTCCAGAGTGGCTGTTGGCAATTTACATCCCACCCATCAGCGTAGCAAGGCTCCCATTTCTCCATGGCCGGTCCTGCATTTCTGGTTTGGACACTTTTTTCCGCATGGCCCTTTTGCCCGCTGGGAAGCAAGACTTCTTTGGAGCACTGATTGGCCTTTCCAGGTTGCTTGGTTGGCCAAAAAGGGCGTATGCGTTTTTTCCTGAATATATTCAGGAAAAAACGCATACGCCCTTTTTGGCCAAGGGCATCATTGTCCACGTTTTGCCGCTTTTCATGTGCTTTCAAGGCGATTCGAATCTACCTCCTGAAATCTGTTTCCTGCAATTCTGCCTTGCTTTCAAAGCCTCTTCGTGGCCTTCCCTTAGTATATTTGTGGACGAGAGGTATCATTTAAAACTCTGCAGGTTTGTGAATTGCAGTGCCCCTGAGCTCCATTTTTCCAGTCGCTTTTTTGGGAGCTGGCCGCAAAAGCGCAGGATTGCTTCAGGCCCTCTTCTGGTTCTGGGGGGCAGGCTGAGCTTGTGCTTAATTCTTCTTCCTGATGGGAAAATAGAGTGACCTGTGCCTGTCCCAACACCTAGAGCTAGTCTCTCATTGGTTCCCCCTCTTCCCGTTCATCCTCAGGACAAATTGCAACCTATACGGAACAGGAGGTTAAAGGTGCTGATTCTCCAAGGAGGGAGATGGCTAGTAAATCGGCTGGAATGGCGAACCCGAGCACAGGAGATGAGAAATGAGGTGCGTTTTAGAAACCTTTCCCGATCACACGGTGTACCATCTTCTGGGTTTCTCATGCCTGTTTTCGACGTAGGAAGATGCCCTTGAACCTGGAGATTTGGGACCCATGGGATGGGTACCATGCAGTATTACTTGAAAGGGTCTGCGTTGGCTCACCCAACCTCACCGAACCTCTCAGCCCCAAGAGTGTCCAGCCTTATGTCTCAATCAGCTGTGGGTCTAGATATGGTCAATCCAGGTTGCATCACAGCCCCTGGACGAATTTTGTAAGAATTTCTCTCTCTTACACTGTCTTTGTTTCACGGGTTTTGAAAAGTAATTTATTTTTATAATGGGGTTTAGCTGCTTTTCACGGCTGTGTTTATGCCACTTTACAACCCCTTGACTCACTTACGGAGAGATATCAATACATAGGTTTGAAGATTCTTCCTAGTCAGATATATTCTTGTGCGGTGAATAGGGGGTGTTGAGTCCAGTTCACTGAAAAAGGAATAGGTCTTCTCTCTTACATATTGGGTTTATGGAACGGTATCGGAGCTAATTTGAAACCCTTGTTTTATGCATCACCCCACCTCACCTTTCCCGTTCAGCAGCCATAGTGTGTTTCCTAAACGTGTGACTCTGTTCTGTTTTGTAATTCAGTTCAAGTGTAGCGGTTTTTACATTCCCTCTCTAAGTGATAACTTATGATAAGTGTCTTTTTCTGTGTGACTTATTTCACTTAGAATCGTCGTACCTAAATCCACTCATCGTGCTGCTACTAGCCTTATGACGTTGATTTCATGGCTGAGTGATATTCCATTGTACATGAGGACCCCAACTTCTTTATCCATTTTTCGCTTTCCTAGGATATTTAAGGTGTAATGAAGTGGGGGTTCTTGTCAACAGAGCAGCCCTAAACTTTGGGGTGCCTGTGTCTTGCTGATGTTTAGTTTTCCCAATTTATACGCCCATGAGTGGAAGTGCCCTATGCTCTCCAAGCTGTGTTTTTTAGATGTTTCAGAACACACCGTACACTTTTCCAGAGTGGCTGTTGGCAATTTACATCCCACCCATCAGCGTAGCAAGGCTCCCATTTCTCCATGGCCGGTCCTGCATTTCTGGTTTGGACACTTTTTTCCGCATGGCCCTTTTGCCCGCTGGGAAGCGAGACTTCTTTGGAGCGCTGATTGGCCTTTCCAGGTTGCTTGGTTGGCCAAAAAGGGCGTATGCGTTTTTTCCTGAATATATTCAGGAAAAAACGCATACGCCCTTTTTGGCCAAGGGCATCATTGTCCACGTTTTGCCGCTTTTCATGTGCTTTCAAGGCGATTCGAATCTATCTCCTGAAATCTGTTTCCTGCAATTCTGCCTTGCTTTCAAAGCCTCTTCGTTGCCTTCCCTTAATATATTTGTGGACGAAAGGTATCATTTAAAACTCTGCAGGTTTGTGAATTGCAGTGCCCCTGAGCTCCATGTTTCAACTCGCTTTTTTGGGAGCTGGCCGCAAAAGCGCAGGATTGCTTCAGGCCCTCTTCTGGTTCTGGGGGGCAGGCTGAGCTTGTGCTTAATTCTTCTTCCTGATGGGAAAATAGAGTGACCTGTGCCTGTCCCAACACCTAGAGCTAGTCTCTCATTGGTTCCCCCTCTTCCCCTTCATCCTCAGGACAAATTGCAACCTGTACGGAACAGGAGGTTAAAGGTGCTGATTCTCCAAGGAGGGAGATGGCTAGTAAATCGGCTGGAATGGCGAACCCGAGCAAAGGAGATGAGAAATGAGGTGCGTTTTAGAAACCTTTCCCGATCACACGGTGTACCATCTTCTGGGTTTCTCATGCCTGTTTTCGACGTAGGAAGATGCCCTTGAACCTGGAGATTTGGGACCCATGGGATGGGTACCATGCAGTATTACTTGAAAGGGTCTGCGTTGGCTCACCCAACCTCACCGAACCTCTCAGCCCCAAGAGTGTCCACCCTTATGTCTCAATCAGCTGTGGGTCTAGATATGGTCAATCCAGGTTGCATCACAGCCCCTGAACGAATTTTGTAAGAATTTCTCTCTCTTTCACTGTCTTTGTTTCACGGGTTTTGAAAAGTAATTTATTTTTATAATGGGGTTTAGCTGCTTTTCACGGCTTTGTTTATGCTGCTTTACACCCCCTTGACTCACTTACAGAAAGATATCAATACATAGGTTTGAAGATTCTTCCTAGTCAGATATATTCTTGTGCGGTGAATAGGGGGTGTTGAGTCCAGTTCATTGAAAAAGGAATAGGTCTTGTCTCTTACATATTGGGTTTTTGGAACGGTATCTGAGCTAATTTGAAACCCTTGTTTTATGCATCACCCCACCTCACCTTTCCCGTTCAGCAGCCATAGTGTGTTTCCTAAACGTGTGACTCTGTTCTGTTTTGTAATTCAGTTCAAGTGTAGCGGTTTTTACATTCCCTCTCTAAGTGATATCTTATGATAAGTGTCTTTTTCTGTGTGACTTATTTCACTTAGAATCGTCGTACCTAAATCCACTCATCGTGCTGCTACTAGCCTTATGACGTTGATTTCATGGCTGAGTGATATTCCATTGTACATGAGGACCCCAACTTCTTTATCCATTTTTCGCTTTCCTAGGATATTTAAGGTGTAATGAAGTGGGGGTTCTTGTCAACAGAGCAGCCCTAAACTTTGGGGTGCCTGTGTCTTGCTGATTTTTAGTTTTCCCAATTTATACGCCCATGAGTGGAAGTGCCCTATGCTCTCCAAGCTGTGTTTTTTAGATGTTTCAGAACACACCGTACACTTCTCCAGAGTGGCTGTTGGCAATTTACATCCCGCCCATCAGCATAGCAAGGCTCCCATTTCTCCATGGCCGGTCCTGCATTTCTGGTTTGGACACTTTTTTCCGCATGGCCCTTTTGCCCGCTGGGAAGCGAGACTTCTTTGGAGCGCTGATTGGCCTTTCCAGGTTGCTTGGTTGGCCAAAAAGGGCGTATGCGTTTTTTCCTGAATATATTCAGGAAAAAACGCATACGCCCTTTTTGGCCAAGGGCATCATTGTCCACGTTTTGCCGCTTTTCATGTGCTTTCAAGGCGATTCGAATCTACCTCCTGAAATCTGTTTCCTGCAATTCTGCCTTGCTTTCAAAGCCTCTAAGTTGCCTTCCCTTAATATATTTGTGGACGAGAGGTATCATTTAAAACTCTGCAGGTTTGTGAATTGCAGTGCCCCTGAGCTCCATTTTTCAACTCGCTTTTTTGGGAGCTGGCCGCAAAAGCGCAGGATTGCTTCAGGCCCTCTTCTGGTTCTGGGGGGCAGGCTGAGCTTGTGCTTAATTCTTCTTCCTGATGGGAAAATAGAGTGACCTGTGCCTGTCCCAACACCTAGAGCTAGTCTCTCATTGGTTCCCCCTCTTCCCCTTCATCCTCAGGACAAATTGCAACCTGTACGGAACAGGAGGTTAAAGGTGCTGATTCTCCAAGGAGGGAGATGGCTAGTAAATCGGCTGGAATGGCGAACCCGAGCAAAGGAGATGAGAAATGAGGTGCGTTTTAGAAACCTTTCCTGATCACACGGTGTACCATCTTCTGGGTTTCTCATGCCTGTTTTCGACGTAGGAAGATGCCCTTGAACCTGGAGATTTGGGACCCATGGGATGGGTACCATGCAGTATTACTTGAAAGGGTCTGCGTTGGCTCACCCAACCTCACCGAACCTCTCAGCCCCAAGAGTGTCCACCCTTATGTCTCAATCAGCTGTGGGTCTAGATATGGTCAATCCAGGTTGCATCACAGCCCCTGAACGAATTTTGTAAGAATTTCTCTCTCTTTCACTGTCTTTGTTTCACGGGTTTTGAAAAGTAATTTATTTTTATAATGGGGTTTAGCTGCTTTTCACGGCTGTGTTTATGCCGCTTTACACCCCCTTGACTCACTTACGGAGAGATATCAATACATAGGTTTGAAGATTCTTCCTAGTCAGATATATTCTTGTGCGGTGAATAGGGGGTGTTGAGTCCAGTTCACTGAAAAAGGAATAGGTCTTGTCTCTTACATATTGGGTTTATGGAACGGTATCGGAGCTAATTTGAAACCCTTGTTTTATGCATCACCCCACCTCACCTTTCCCGTTCAGCAGCCATAGTGTGTTTCCTAAACGTGTGACTCTGTTCTGTTTTGTAATTCAGTTCAAGTGTAGCGGTTTTTACATTCCCTCTCTAAGTGATATCTTATGATAAGTGTCTTTTTCTGTGTGACTTATTTCACTTAGAATCGTCGTACCTAAATCCACTCATCGTGCTGCTACTAGCCTTATGACGTTGATTTCATGGCTGAGTGATATTCCATTGTACATGAGGACCACAACTTCTTTATCCATTTTTCGCTTTCCTAGGATATTTAAGGTGTAATGAAGTGGGGGTTCTTGTCAACAGAGCAGCCCTAAACTTTGGGGTGCCTGTGTCTTGCTGATGTTTAGTTTTCCCAATTTATACGCCCATGAGTGGAAGTGCCCTATGCTCTCCAAGCTGTGTTTTTTAGATGTTTCAGAACACACCGTACACTTTTCCAGAGTGGCTGTTGGCAATTTACATCCCACCCATCAGCGTAGCAAGGCTCCCATTTCTCCATGGCCGGTCCTGCATTTCTGGTTTGGACACTTTTTTCCGCATGGCCCTTTTGCCCGCTGGGAAGCGAGACTTCTTTGGAGCGCTGATTGGCCTTTCCAGGTTGCTTGGTTGGCCAAAAAGGGCGTATGCGTTTTTTCCTGAATATATTCAGGAAAAAACGCATACGCCCTTTTTGGCCAAGGGCATCATTGTCCACGTTTTGCCGCTTTTCATGTGCTTTCAAGGCGATTCGAATCTATCTCCTGAAAACTGTTTCCTGCAATTCTGCCTTGCTTTCAAAGCCTCTTCGTTGCCTTCCCTTAATATATTTGTGGACGAAAGGTATCATTTAAAACTCTGCAGGTTTGTGAATTGCAGTGCCCCTGAGCTCCATTTTTCAACTCGCTTTTTTGGGAGCTGGCCGCAAAAGCGCAGGATTGCTTCAGGCCCTCTTCTGGTTCTGGGGGGCAGGCTGAGCTTGTGCTTAATTCTTCTTCCTGATGGGAAAATAGAGTGACCTGTGCCTGTCCCAACACCTAGAGCTAGTCTCTCATTGGTTCCCCCTCTTCCCCTTCATCCTCAGGACAAATTGCAACCTGTACGGAACAGGAGGTTAAAGGTGCTGATTCTCCAAGGAGGGAGATGGCTAGTAAATCGGCTGGAATGGCGAACCCGAGCAAAGGAGATGAGAAATGAGGTGCGTTTTAGAAACCTTTCCCGATCACACGGTGTACCATCTTCTGGGTTTCTCATGCCTGTTTTCGACGTAGGAAGATGCCCTTGAACCTGGAGATTTGGGACCCATGGGATGGGTACCATGCAGTATTACTTGAAAGGGTCTGCGTTGGCTCACCCAACCTCACCGAACCTCTCAGCCCCAAGAGTGTCCACCCTTATGTCTCAATCAGCTGTGGGTCTAGATATGGTCAATCCAGGTTGCATCACAGCCCCTGAACGAATTTTGTAAGAATTTCTCTCTCTTTCACTGCCTTTGTTTCACGGGTTTTGAAAAGTAATTTATTTTTATAATGGGGTTTAGCTGCTTTTCACGGCTTTGTTTATGCTGCTTTACACCCCCTTGACTCACTTACAGAGAGATATCAATACATAGGTTTGAAGATTCTTCCTAGTCAGATATATTCTTGTGCGGTGAATAGGGGGTGTTGAGTCCAGTTCATTGAAAAAGGAATAGGTCTTGTCTCTTACATATTGGGTTTTTGGAACGGTATCTGAGCTAATTTGAAACCCTTGTTTTATGCATCACCCCACCTCACCTTTCCCGTTCAGCAGCCATAGTGTGTTTCCTAAACGTGTGACTCTGTTCTGTTTTGTAATTCAGTTCAAGTGTAGCGGTTTTTACATTCCCTCTCTAAGTGATATCTTATGATAAGTGTCTTTTTCTGTGTGACTTATTTCACTTAGAATCGTCGTACCTAAATCCACTCATCGTGCTGCTACTAGCCTTATGACGTTGATTTCATGGCTGAGTGATATTCCATTGTACATGAGGACCCCAACTTCTTTATCCATTTTTCGCTTTCCTAGGATATTTAAGGTGTAATGAAGTGGGGGTTCTTGTCAACAGAGCAGCCCTAAACTTTGGGGTGCCTGTGTCTTGCTGATTTTTAGTTTTCCCAATTTATACGCCCATGAGTGGAAGTGCCCTATGCTCTCCAAGCTGTGTTTTTTAGATGTTTCAGAACACACCGTACACTTCTCCAGAGTGGCTGTTGGCAATTTACATCCCGCCCATCAGCATAGCAAGGCTCCCATTTCTCCATGGCCGGTCCTGCATTTCTGGTTTGGACACTTTTTTCCGCATGGCCCTTTTGCCCGCTGGGAAGCGAGACTTCTTTGGAGCGCTGATTGGCCTTTCCAGGTTGCTTGGTTGGCCAAAAAGGGCGTATGCGTTTTTTCCTGAATATATTCAGGAAAAAACGCATACGCCCTTTTTGGCCAAGGGCATCATTGTCCACGTTTTGCCGCTTTTCATGTGCTTTCAAGGCGATTCGAATCTACCTCCTGAAATCTGTTTCCTGCAATTCTGCCTTGCTTTCAAAGCCTCTAAGTTGCCTTCCCTTAATATATTTGTGGACGAGAGGTATCATTTAAAACTCTGCAGGTTTGTGAATTGCAGTGCCCCTGAGCTCCATTTTTCAACTCGCTTTTTTGGGAGCTGGCCGCAAAAGCGCAGGATTGCTTCAGGCCCTCTTCTGGTTCTGGGGGGCAGGCTGAGCTTGTGCTTAATTCTTCTTCCTGATGGGAAAATAGAGTGACCTGTGCCTGTCCCAACACCTAGAGCTAGTCTCTCATTGGTTCCCCCTCTTCCCCTTCATCCTCAGGACAAATTGCAACCTGTACGGAACAGGAGGTTAAAGGTGCTGATTCTCCAAGGAGGGAGATGGCTAGTAAATCGGCTGGAATGGCGAACCCGAGCAAAGGAGATGAGAAATGAGGTGCGTTTTAGAAACCTTTCCCGATCACACGGTGTACCATCTTCTGGGTTTCTCATGCCTGTTTTCGACGTAGGAAGATGCCCTTGAACCTGGAGATTTGGGACCCATGGGATGGGTACCATGCAGTATTACTTGAAAGGGTCTGCGTTGGCTCACCCAACCTCACCGAACCTCTCAGCCCCAAGAGTGTCCACCCTTATGTCTCAATCAGCTGTGGGTCTAGATATGGTCAATCCAGGTTGCATCACAGCCCCTGAACGAATTTTGTAAGAATTTCTCTCTCTTTCACTGTCTTTGTTTCACGGGTTTTGAAAAGTAATTTATTTTTATAATGGGGTTTAGCTGCTTTTCACGGCTTTGTTTATGCTGCTTTACACCCCCTTGACTCACTTACAGAAAGATATCAATACATAGGTTTGAAGATTCTTCCTAGTCAGATATATTCTTGTGCGGTGAATAGGGGGTGTTGAGTCCAGTTCATTGAAAAAGGAATAGGTCTTGTCTCTTACATATTGGGTTTTTGGAACGGTATCTGAGCTAATTTGAAACCCTTGTTTTATGCATCACCCCACCTCACCTTTCCCGTTCAGCAGCCATAGTGTGTTTCCTAAACGTGTGACTCTGTTCTGTTTTGTAATTCAGTTCAAGTGTAGCGGTTTTTACATTCCCTCTCTAAGTGATATCTTATGATAAGTGTCTTTTTCTGTGTGACTTATTTCACTTAGAATCGTCGTACCTAAATCCACTCATCGTGCTGCTACTAGCCTTATGACGTTGATTTCATGGCTGAGTGATATTCCATTGTACATGAGGACCCCAACTTCTTTATCCATTTTTCGCTTTCCTAGGATATTTAAGGTGTAATGAAGTGGGGGTTCTTGTCAACAGAGCAGCCCTAAACTTTGGGGTGCCTGTGTCTTGCTGATTTTTAGTTTTCCCAATTTATACGCCCATGAGTGGAAGTGCCCTATGCTCTCCAAGCTGTGTTTTTTAGATGTTTCAGAACACACCGTACACTTCTCCAGAGTGGCTGTTGGCAATTTACATCCCGCCCATCAGCATAGCAAGGCTCCCATTTCTCCATGGCCGGTCCTGCATTTCTGGTTTGGACACTTTTTTCCGCATGGCCCTTTTGCCCGCTGGGAAGCGAGACTTCTTTGGAGCGCTGATTGGCCTTTCCAGGTTGCTTGGTTGGCCAAAAAGGGCGTATGCGTTTTTTCCTGAATATATTCAGGAAAAAACGCATACGCCCTTTTTGGCCAAGGGCATCATTGTCCACGTTTTGCCGCTTTTCATGTGCTTTCAAGGCGATTCGAATCTACCTCCTGAAATCTGTTTCCTGCAATTCTGCCTTGCTTTCAAAGCCTCTTCGTTGCCTTCCCTTAATATATTTGTGGACGAGAGGTATCATTTAAAACTCTGCAGGTTTGTGAATTGCAGTGCCCCTGAGCTCCATTTTTCAACTCGCTTTTTTGGGAGCTGGCCGCAAAAGCGCAGGATTGCTTCAGGCCCTCTTCTGGTTCTGGGGGGCAGGCTGAGCTTGTGCTTAATTCTTCTTCCTGATGGGAAAATAGAGTGACCTGTGCCTGTCCCAACACCTAGAGCTAGTCTCTCATTGGTTCCCCCTCTTCCCCTTCATCCTCAGGACAAATTGCAACCTGTACGGAACAGGAGGTTAAAGGTGCTGATTCTCCAAGGAGGGAGATGGCTAGTAAATCGGCTGGAATGGCGAACCCGAGCAAAGGAGATGAGAAATGAGGTGCGTTTTAGAAACCTTTCCTGATCACACGGTGTACCATCTTCTGGGTTTCTCATGCCTGTTTTCGACGTAGGAAGATGCCCTTGAACCTGGAGATTTGGGACCCATGGGATGGGTACCATGCAGTATTACTTGAAAGGGTCTGCGTTGGCTCACCCAACCTCACCGAACCTCTCAGCCCCAAGAGTGTCCACCCTTATGTCTCAATCAGCTGTGGGTCTAGATATGGTCAATCCAGGTTGCATCACAGCCCCTGAACGAATTTTGTAAGAATTTCTCTCTCTTTCACTGTCTTTGTTTCACGGGTTTTGAAAAGTAATTTATTTTTATAATGGGGTTTAGCTGCTTTTCACGGCTGTGTTTATGCCGCTTTACACCCCCTTGACTCACTTACGGAGAGATATCAATACATAGGTTTGAAGATTCTTCCTAGTCAGATATATTCTTGTGCGGTGAATAGGGGGTGTTGAGTCCAGTTCACTGAAAAAGGAATAGGTCTTGTCTCTTTCATATTGGGTTTATGGAACGGTATCGGAGCTAATTTGAAACCCTTGTTTTATGCATCACCCCACCTCACCTTTCCCGTTCAGCAGCCATAGTGTGTTTCCTAAACGTGTGACTCTGTTCTGTTTTGTAATTCAGTTCAAGTGTAGCGGTTTTTACATTCCCTCTCTAAGTGATATCTTATGATAAGTGTCTTTTTCTGTGTGACTTATTTCACTTAGAATCGTCGTACCTAAATCCACTCATCGTGCTGCTACTAGCCTTATGACGTTGATTTCATGGCTGAGTGATATTCCATTGTACATGAGGACCACAACTTCTTTATCCATTTTTCGCTTTCCTAGGATATTTAAGGTGTAATGAAGTGGGGGTTCTTGTCAACAGAGCAGCCCTAAACTTTGGGGTGCCTGTGTCTTGCTGATGTTTAGTTTTCCCAATTTATACGCCCATGAGTGGAAGTGCCCTATGCTCTCCAAGCTGTGTTTTTTAGATGTTTCAGAACACACCGTACACTTTTCCAGAGTGGCTGTTGGCAATTTACATCCCACCCATCAGCGTAGCAAGGCTCCCATTTCTCCATGGCCGGTCCTGCATTTCTGGTTTGGACACTTTTTTCCGCATGGCCCTTTTGCCCGCTGGGAAGCGAGACTTCTTTGGAGCGCTGATTGGCCTTTCCAGGTTGCTTGGTTGGCCAAAAAGGGCGTATGCGTTTTTTCCTGAATATATTCAGGAAAAAACGCATACGCCCTTTTTGGCCAAGGGCATCATTGTCCACGTTTTGCCGCTTTTCATGTGCTTTCAAGGCGATTCGAATCTATCTCCTGAAAACTGTTTCCTGCAATTCTGCCTTGCTTTCAAAGCCTCTTCGTTGCCTTCCCTTAATATATTTGTGGACGAAAGGTATCATTTAAAACTCTGCAGGTTTGTGAATTGCAGTGCCCCTGAGCTCCATTTTTCAACTCGCTTTTTTGGGAGCTGGCCGCAAAAGCGCAGGATTGCTTCAGGCCCTCTTCTGGTTCTGGGGGGCAGGCTGAGCTTGTGCTTAATTCTTCTTCCTGATGGGAAAATAGAGTGACCTGTGCCTGTCCCAACACCTAGAGCTAGTCTCTCATTGGTTCCCCCTCTTCCCCTTCATCCTCAGGACAAATTGCAACCTGTACGGAACAGGAGGTTAAAGGTGCTGATTCTCCAAGGAGGGAGATGGCTAGTAAATCGGCTGGAATGGCGAACCCGAGCAAAGGAGATGAGAAATGAGGTGCGTTTTAGAAACCTTTCCCGATCACACGGTGTACCATCTTCTGGGTTTCTCATGCCTGTTTTCGACGTAGGAAGATGCCCTTGAACCTGGAGATTTGGGACCCATGGGATGGGTACCATGCAGTATTACTTGAAAGGGTCTGCGTTGGCTCACCCAACCTCACCGAACCTCTCAGCCCCAAGAGTGTCCACCCTTATGTCTCAATCAGCTGTGGGTCTAGATATGGTCAATCCAGGTTGCATCACAGCCCCTGAACGAATTTTGTAAGAATTTCTCTCTCTTTCACTGTCTTTGTTTCACGGGTTTTGAAAAGTAATTTATTTTTATAATGGGGTTTAGCTGCTTTTCACGGCTTTGTTTATGCTGCTTTACACCCCCTTGACTCACTTACAGAGAGATATCAATACATAGGTTTGAAGATTCTTCCTAGTCAGATATATTCTTGTGCGGTGAATAGGGGGTGTTGAGTCCAGTTCATTGAAAAAGGAATAGGTCTTGTCTCTTACATATTGGGTTTTTGGAACGGTATCTGAGCTAATTTGAAACCCTTGTTTTATGCATCACCCCACCTCACCTTTCCCGTTCAGCAGCCATAGTGTGTTTCCTAAACGTGTGACTCTGTTCTGTTTTGTAATTCAGTTCAAGTGTAGCGGTTTTTACATTCCCTCTCTAAGTGATATCTTATGATAAGTGTCTTTTTCTGTGTGACTTATTTCACTTAGAATCGTCGTACCTAAATCCACTCATCGTGCTGCTACTAGCCTTATGACGTTGATTTCATGGCTGAGTGATATTCCATTGTACATGAGGACCCCAACTTCTTTATCCATTTTTCGCTTTCCTAGGATATTTAAGGTGTAATGAAGTGGGGGTTCTTGTCAACAGAGCAGCCCTAAACTTTGGGGTGCCTGTGTCTTGCTGATTTTTAGTTTTCCCAATTTATACGCCCATGAGTGGAAGTGCCCTATGCTCTCCAAGCTGTGTTTTTTAGATGTTTCAGAACACACCGTACACTTCTCCAGAGTGGCTGTTGGCAATTTACATCCCGCCCATCAGCATAGCAAGGCTCCCATTTCTCCATGGCCGGTCCTGCATTTCTGGTTTGGACACTTTTTTCCGCATGGCCCTTTTGCCCGCTGGGAAGCGAGACTTCTTTGGAGCGCTGATTGGCCTTTCCAGGTTGCTTGGTTGGCCAAAAAGGGCGTATGCGTTTTTTCCTGAATATATTCAGGAAAAAACGCATACGCCCTTTTTGGCCAAGGGCATCATTGTCCACGTTTTGCCGCTTTTCATGTGCTTTCAAGGCGATTCGAATCTACCTCCTGAAATCTGTTTCCTGCAATTCTGCCTTGCTTTCAAAGCCTCTTCGTTGCCTTCCCTTAATATATTTGTGGACGAGAGGTATCATTTAAAACTCTGCAGGTTTGTGAATTGCAGTGCCCCTGAGCTCCATTTTTCAACTCGCTTTTTTGGGAGCTGGCCGCAAAAGCGCAGGATTGCTTCAGGCCCTCTTCTGGTTCTGGGGGGCAGGCTGAGCTTGTGCTTAATTCTTCTTCCTGATGGGAAAATAGAGTGACCTGTGCCTGTCCCAACACCTAGAGCTAGTCTCTCATTGGTTCCCCCTCTTCCCCTTAATCCTCAGGACAAATTGCAACCTGTACGGAACAGGAGGTTAAAGGTGCTGATTCTCCAAGGAGGGAGATGGCTAGTAAATCGGCTGGAATGGCGAACCCGAGCAAAGGAGATGAGAAATGAGGTGCGTTTTAGAAACCTTTCCCGATCACACGGTGTACCATCTTCTGGGTTTCTCATGCCTGTTTTCGACGTAGGAAGATGCCCTTGAACCTGGAGATTTGGGACCCATGGGATGGGTACCATGCAGTATTACTTGAAAGGGTCTGCGTTGGCTCACCCAACCTCACCGAACCTCTCAGCCCCAAGAGTGTCCACCCTTATGTCTCAATCAGCTGTGGGTCTAGATATGGTCAATCCAGGTTGCATCACAGCCCCTGAACGAATTTTGTAAGAATTTCTCTCTCTTTCACTGTCTTTGTTTCACGGGTTTTGAAAAGTAATTTATTTTTATAATGGGGTTTAGCTGCTTTTCACGGCTGTGTTTATGCCGCTTTACACCCCCTTGACTCACTTACGGAGAGATATCAATACATAGGTTTGAAGATTCTTCCTAGTCAGATATATTCTTGTGCGGTGAATAGGGGGTGTTGAGTCCAGTTCACTGAAAAAGGAATAGGTCTTGTCTCTTACATATTGGGTTTATGGAACGGTATCTGAGCTAATTTGAAACCCTTGTTTTATGCATCACCCCACCTCACCTTTCCCGTTCAGCAGCCATAGTGTGTTTCCTAAACGTGTGACTCTGTTCTGTTTTGTAATTCAGTTCAAGTGTAGCGGTTTTTACATTCCCTCTCTAAGTGATATCTTATGATAAGTGTCTTTTTCTGTGTGACTTATTTCACTTAGAATCGTCGTACCTAAATCCACTCATCGTGCTGCTACTAGCCTTATGACGTGGATTTCATGGCTGAGTGATATTCCATAGTACATGAGGACCCAAACTTCTTTATCCATTTTTCGCTTTCCTAGGATATTTAAGGTGTAATGAAGTGGGGGTTCTTGTCAACAGAGCAGCCCTAAACTTTGGGGTGCCTGTGTCTTGCTGATGTTTAGTTTTCCCAATTTATACGCCCATGAGTGGAAGTGCCCTATGCTCTCCAAGCTGTGTTTTTTAGATGTTTCAGAACACACCGTACACTTCTCCAGAGTGGCTGTTGGCAATTTACATCCCGCCCATCAGCGTAGCAAGGCTCCCATTTCTCCATGGCCGGTCCTGCATTTCTGGTTTGGACACTTTTTTCCGCATGGCCCTTTTGCCCGCTGGGAAGCGAGACTTCTTTGGAGCGCTGATTGGCCTTTCCAGGTTGCTTGGTTGGCCAAAAAGGGCGTATGCGTTTTTTCCTGAATATATTCAGGAAAAAACGCATACGCCCTTTTTGGCCAAGGGCATCATTGTCCACGTTCTGCCGCTTTTCATGTGCTTTCAAGGCGATTCGAATCTACCTCCTGAAATCTGTTTCCTGCAATTCTGCCTTGCTTTCAAAGCCTCTTCGTTGCCTTCCCTTAATATATTTGTGGACGAGAGGTATCATTTAAAACTCTGCAGGTTTGTGAATTGCAGTGCCCCTGAGCTCCATTTTTCAACTCGCTTTTTTGGGAGCTGGCCGCAAAAGCGCAGGATTGCTTCAGGCCCTCTTCTGGTTCTGGGGGGCAGGCTGAGCTTGTGCTTAATTCTTCTTCCTGATGGGAAAATAGAGTGACCTGTGCCTGTCCCAACACCTAGAGCTAGTCTCTCATTGGTTCCCCCTCTTCCCCTTCATCCTCAGGACAAATTGCAACCTGTACGGAACAGGAGGTTAAAGGTGCTGATTCTCCAAGGAGGGAGATGGCTAGTAAATCGGCTGGAATGGCGAACCCGAGCAAAGGAGATGAGAAATGAGGTGCGTTTTAGAAACCTTTCCCGATCACACGGTGTACCATCTTCTGGGTTTCTCATGCCTGTTTTCGACGTAGGAAGATGCCCTTGAACCTGGAGATTTGGGACCCATGGGATGGGTACCATGCAGTATTACTTGAAAGGGTCTGCGTTGGCTCACCCAACCTCACCGAACCTCTCAGCCCCAAGAGTGTCCACCCTTATGTCTCAATCAGCTGTGGGTCTAGATATGGTCAATCCAGGTTGCATCACAGCCCCTGAACGAATTTTGTAAGAATTTCTCTCTCTTTCACTGTCTTTGTTTCACGGGTTTTGAAAAGTAATTTATTTTTATAATGGGGTTTAGCTGCTTTTCACGGCTGTGTTTATGCCGCTTTACACCCCCTTGACTCACTTACGGAGAGATATCAATACATAGGTTTGAAGATTCTTCCTAGTCAGATATATTCTTGTGCGGTGAATAGGGGGTGTTGAGTCCAGTTCACTGAAAAAGGAATAGGTCTTGTCTCTTACATATTGGGTTTATGGAACGGTATCTGAGCTAATTTGAAACCCTTGTTTTATGCATCACCCCACCTCACCTTTCCCGTTCAGCAGCCATAGTGTGTTTCCTAAACGTGTGACTCTGTTCTGTTTTGTAATTCAGTTCAAGTGTAGCGGTTTTTACATTCCCTCTCTAAGTGATATCTTATGATAAGTGTCTTTTTCTGTGTGACTTATTTCACTTAGAATCGTCGTACCTAAATCCACTCATCGTGCTGCTACTAGCCTTATGACGTGGATTTCATGGCTGAGTGATATTCCATAGTACATGAGGACCCAAACTTCTTTATCCATTTTTCGCTTTCCTAGGATATTTAAGGTGTAATGAAGTGGGGGTTCTTGTCAACAGAGCAGCCCTAAACTTTGGGGTGCCTGTGTCTTGCTGATGTTTAGTTTTCCCAATTTATACGCCCATGAGTGGAAGTGCCCTATGCTCTCCAAGCTGTGTTTTTTAGATGTTTCAGAACACACCGTACACTTCTCCAGAGTGGCTGTTGGCAATTTACATCCCGCCCATCAGCGTAGCAAGGCTCCCATTTCTCCATGGCCGGTCCTGCATTTCTGGTTTGGACACTTTTTTCCGCATGGCCCTTTTGCCCGCTGGGAAGCGAGACTTCTTTGGAGCGCTGATTGGCCTTTCCAGGTTGCTTGGTTGGCCAAAAAGGGCGTATGCGTTTTTTCCTGAATATATTCAGGAAAAAACGCATACGCCCTTTTTGGCCAAGGGCATCATTGTCCACGTTCTGCCGCTTTTCATGTGCTTTCAAGGCGATTCGAATCTACCTCCTGAAATCTGTTTCCTGCAATTCTGCCTTGCTTTCAAAGCCTCTTCGTTGCCTTCCCTTAATATATTTGTGGACGAGAGGTATCATTTAAAACTCTGCAGGTTTGTGAATTGCAGTGCCCCTGAGCTCCATTTTTCAACTCGCTTTTTTGGGAGCTGGCCGCAAAAGCGCAGGATTGCTTCAGGCCCTCTTCTGGTTCTGGGGGGCAGGCTGAGCTTGTGCTTAATTCTTCTTCCTGATGGGAAAATAGAGTGACCTGTGCCTGTCCCAACACCTAGAGCTAGTCTCTCATTGGTTCCCCCTCTTCCCGTTCATCCTCAGGACAAATTGCAACCTGTACGGAACAGGAGGTTAAAGGTGCTGATTCTCCAAGGAGGGAGATGGCTAGTAAATCGGCTGGAATGGCGAACCCGAGCAAAGGAGATGAGAAATGTGGTGCGTTTTAGAAACCTTTCCCGATCACACGGTGTACCATCTTCTGGGTTTCTCATGCCTGTTTTCGACGTAGGAAGATGCCCTTGAACCTGGAGATTTGGGACCCATGGGATGGGTACCATGCAGTATTACTTGAAAGGGTCTGCGTTGGCTCACCCAACCTCACCGAACCTCTCAGCCCCAAGAGTGTCCACCCTTATGTCTCAATCAGCTGTGGGTCTAGATATGGTCAATCCAGGTTGCATCACAGCCCCTGAACGAATTTTGTAAGAATTTCTCTCTCTTTCACTGTCTTTGTTTCACGGGTTTTGAAAAGTAATTTATTTTTATAATGGGGTTTAGCTGCTTTTCACGGCTGTGTTTATGCCGCTTTACACCCCCTTGACTCACTTACGGAGAGATATCAATACATAGGTTTGAAGATTCTTCCTAGTCAGATATATTCTTGTGCGGTGAATAGGGGGTGTTGAGTCCAGTTCACTGAAAAAGGAATAGGTCTTGTCTCTTACATATTGGGTTTATGGAACGGTATCTGAGCTAATTTGACACCCTTGTTTTATGCATCACCCCACCTCACCTTTCCCGTTCAGCAGCCATAGTGTGTTTCCTAAACGTGTGACTCTGTTCTGTTTTGTAATTCAGTTCAAGTGTAGCGGTTTTTACATTCCCTCTCTAAGTGATATCTTATGATAAGTGTCTTTTTCTGTGTGACTTATTTCACTTAGAATCGTCGTACCTAAATCCACTCATCGTGCTGCTACTAGCCTTATGACGTGGATTTCATGGCTGAGTGATATTCCATTGTACATGAGGACCACAACTTCTTTATCCATTTTTCGCTTTCCTAGGATATTTAAGGTGTAATGAAGTGGGGGTTCTTGTCAACAGAGCAGCCCTAAACTTTGGGGTGCCTGTGTCTTGCTGATTTTTAGTTTTCCCAATTTATACGCCCATGAGTGGAAGTGCCCTATGCTCTCCAAGCTGTGTTTTTTAGATGTTTCAGAACACACCGTACACTTCTCCAGAGTGGCTGTTGGCAAGTTACATCCCACCCATCAGCGTAGCAAGGCTCCCATTTCTCCATGGCCGGTCCTGCATTTCTGGTTTGGACACTTTTTTCCGCATGGCCCTTTTGCCCGCTGGGAAGCGAGACTTCTTTGGAGCGCTGATTGGCCTTTCCAGGTTGCTTGGTTGGCCAAAAAGGGCGTATGCGTTTTTTCCTGAATATATTCAGGAAAAAACGCATACGCCCTTTTTGGCCAAGGGCATCATTGTCCACGTTTTGCCGCTTTTCATGTGCTTTCAAGGCGATTCGAATCTACCTCCTGAAATCTGTTTCCTGCAATTCTGCCTTGCTTTCAAAGCCTCTTCGTTGCCTTCCCTTAATATATTTGTGGACGAGAGGTATCATTTAAAACTCTGCAGGTTTGTGAATTGCAGTGCCCCTGAGCTCCATTTTTCAACTCGCTTTTTTGGGAGCTGGCCGCAAAAGCGCAGGATTGCTTCAGACCCTCTTCTGGTTTTGGGGGGCAGGCTGAGCTTGTGCTTAATTCTTCTTCCTGATGGGAAAATAGAGTGACCTGTGCCTGTCCCAACACCTAGAGCTAGTCTCTCATTGGTTCCCCCTCTTCCCGTTCATCCTTAGGACAAATTGCAACCTGTACGGAACAGGAGGTTAAAGGTGCTGATTCTCCAAGGAGGGAGATGGCTAGTAAATCGGCTGGAATGGCGAACCCGAGCAAAGGAGATGAGAAATTAGGTGCGTTTTAGAAACCTTTCCCGATCACACGGTGTACCATCTTCTGGGTTTCTCATGCCTGTTTTCGACGTAGTAAGATGCCCTTGAACCTGGAGATTTGGGACCCATGGGATGGGTACCATGCAGTATTACTTGAAAGGGTCTGCGTTGGCTCACCCAACCTCACCGAACCTCTCAGCCCCAAGAGTGTCCAGCCTTATGTCTCAATCAGCTGTGGGTCTAGATATGGTCAATCCAGGTTGCATCACAGCCCCTGAACGAATTTTGTAAGAATTTCTCTCTCTTTCACTGTCTTTGTTTCACGGGTTTTGAAAAGTAATTTATTTTTATAATGGGGTTTAGCTGCTTTTCACGGCTGTGTTTATGCCGCTTTACACCCCCTTGACTCACTTACGGAGAGATATCAATACATAGGTTTGAAGATTCTTCCTAGACAGATATATTCTTGTGCGGTGAATAGGGGGTGTTGAGTCCAGTTCACTGAAAAAGGAATAGGTCTTGTCTCTTACATATTGGGTTTATGGAACGGTATCTGAGCTAATTTGAAACCCTTGTTTTATGCATCACCCCACCTCACCTTTCCTGTTCAGCAGCCATAGTGTGTTTCCTAAACGTGTGACTCTGTTCTGTTTTGTAATTCAGTTCAAGTGTAGCGGTTTTTACATTCCCTCTAGAAGTGATATCTTATGATAAGTGTCTTTTTCTGTGTGACTTATTTCACTTAGAATCGTCGTACCTAAATCCACTCATCGTGCTGCTACTAGCCTTATGACGTGGATTTCATGGCTGAGTGATATTCCATTGTACATGAGGATCACAACTTCTTTATCCATTTTTCGCTTTCCTAGGATATTTAAGGTGTAATGAAGTGGGGGTTCTTGTCAACAGAGCAGCCCTAAACTTTGGGGTGCCTGTATCTTGCTGATTTTTAGTTTTCCCAATTTATACGCCCATGAGTGGAAGTGCCCTATGCTCTCCAAGCTGTGTTTTTTAGATGTTTCAGAACACACCGTACACTTCTCCAGAGTGGCTGTTGGCAATTTACATCCCACCCATCAGCGTAGCAAGGCTCCCATTTCTCCATGGCCGGTCCTGCATTTCTGGTTTGGACACTTTTTTCCGCATGGCCCTTTTGCCCGCTGGGAAGCGAGACTTCTTTGGAGCGCTGATTGGCCTTTCCAGGTTGCTTGGTTGGCCAAAAAGGGCGTATGCGTTTTTTCCTGAATATATTCAGGAAAAAACGCATACGCCCTTTTTGGCCAAGGGCATCATTGTCCACGTTCTGCCGCTTTTCATGTGCTTTCAAGGCGATTCGAATCTACCTCCTGAAATCTGTTTCCTGCAATTCTGCCTTGCTTTCAAAGCCTCTTCGTTGCCTTCCCTTAATATATTTGTGGACGAGAGGTATCATTTAAAACTCTGCAGGTTTGTGAATTGCAGTGCCCCTGAGCTCCATTTTTCAACTCGCTTTTTTGGGAGCTGGCCGCAAAAGCGCAGGATTGCTTCAGGCCCTCTTATGGTTCTGGGGGGCAGGCTGAGCTTGTGCTTAATTCTTCTTCCTGATGGGAAAATAGAGTGACCTGTGCCTGTCCCAACACCTAGAGCTAGTCTCTCATTGGTTCCCCCTCTTCCCGTTCATCCTCAGGACAAATTGCAACCTATACGGAACAGGAGGTTAAAGGTGCTGATGCTCTAAGGAGGGAGATGGCTAGTAAATCGGCTGGAATGGCGAACCCGAGCAAAGGAGATGAGAAATGTGGTGCGTTTTAGAAACCTTTCCCGATCACACGGTGTACCATCTTCTGGGTTTCTCATGCCTGTTTTCGACGTAGGAAGATGCCCTTGAACCTGGAGATTTGGGACCCATGGGATGGGTACCATGCAGTATTACTTGAAAGGGTCTGCGTTGGCTCACCCAACCTCACCGAACCTCTCAGCCCAAAGAGTGTCCACCCTTATGTCTCAATCAGCTGTGGGTCTAGATATGGTCAATCCAGGTTGCATCACAGCCCCTGAACGAATTTTGTAAGAATTTCTCTCTCTTTCACTGTCTTTGTTTCACGGGTTTTGAAAAGTAATTTATTTTTATAATGCGGTTTAGCTGCTTTTCACGGCTGTGTTTATGCCGCTTTACACACCCTTGACTCACTTACGGAGAGATATCAATACATAGGTTTGAAGATTCTTACTAGTCAGATATATTCTTGTGCGGTGAATAGGGGGTGTTGAGTCCAGTTCACTGAAACAGGAATAGGTCTTGTCTCTTACATATTGGGTTTATGGAACGGTTTCGGAGCTAATTTGAAACCCTTGTTTTATGCATCACCCCACCTCACCTTTCCCGTTCAGCAGCCATAGTGTGTTTCCTAAACGTGTGACTCTGTTCTGTTTTGTAATTCAGTTCAAGTGTAGCGGTTTTTACATTCCCTCTCTAAGTGATATCTTATGATAAGTGTCTTTTTCTGTGTGACTTATTTCACTTAGAATCGTCGTACCTAAATCCACTCATCGTGCTGCTACTAGCCTTATGACGTTGATTTCATGGCTGAGTGATATTCCATTGTACATGAGGACCACAACTTCTTTATCCATTTTTCTCTTTCCTAGGATATTTAAGGTGTAATGAAGTGGGGGTTCTTGTCAACAGAGCAGCCCTAAACTTTGGGGTGCCTGTGTCTTGCTGATTTTTAGTTTTCCCAATTTATACGCCCATGAGTGGAAGTGCCCTATGCTCTCCAAGCTGTGTTTTTTAGATGTTTCAGAACACACCGTACACTTCTCCAGAGTGGCTGTTGGCAATTTACATCCCACCCATCAGCGTAGCAAGGCTCCCATTTCTCCATGGCCGGTCCTGCATTTCTGGTTTGGACACTTTTTTCCGCATGGCCCTTTTGCCCGCTGGGAAGCGAGACTTCTTTGGAGCGCTGATTGGCCTTTCCAGGTTGCTTGGTTGGCCAAAAAGGGCGTATGCGTTTTTTCCTGAATATATTCAGGAAAAAACGCATACGCCCTTTTTGGCCAAGGGCATCATTGTCCACGTTTTGCCGCTTTTCATGTGCTTTCAAGGCGATTCGAATCTACCTCCTGAAATCTGTTTCCTGCAATTCTGCCTTGCTTTCAAAGCCTCTTCGTTGCCTTCCCTTAGTATATTTGTGGACGAGAGGTATCATTTAAAACTCTGCAGGTTTGTGAATTGCAGTGCCCCTGAGCTCCATTTTTCAACTCGCTTTTTTGGGAGCTGGCCGCAAAAGCGCAGGATTGCTTCAGGCCCTCTTCTGGTTCTGGGGGGCAGGCTGAGCTTGTGCTTAATTCTTCTTCCTGATGGGAAAATAGAGTGACCTGTGCCTGTCCCAACACCTAGAGCTAGTCTCTCATTGGTTCCCCCTCTTCCCGTTCATCCTCAGGACAAATTGCAACCTGTACGGAACAGGAGGTTAAAGGTGCTGATTCTCCAAAGAGGGAGATGGCTAGTAAATCGGCTGGAATGGCGAACCCGAGCAAAGGAGATGAGAAATGTGGTGCGTTTTAGAAACCTTTCCCGATCACATGGTGTACCATCTTCTGGGTTTCTCATGCCTGTTTTCGACGTAGGAAGATGCCCTTGAACCTGGAGATTTGGGACCCATGGGATGGGTACCATGCAGTATTACTTGAAAGGGTCTGCGTTGGCTCACCCAACCTCACCGAACCTCTCAGCCCCAAGAGTGTCCACCCTTATGTCTCAATCAGCTGTGGGTCTAGATATGGTCAATCCAGGTTGCATCACAGCCCCTGAACGAATTTTGTAAGAATTTCTCTCTCTTTCACTGTCTTTGTTTCACGGGTTTTGAAAAGTAATTTATTTTTATAATGGGGTTTAGCTGCTTTTCACGGCTGTGTTTATGCCGCTTTACACCCCCTTGACTCACTTACGGAGAGATATCAATACATAGGTTTGAAGATTCTTCCTAGTCAGATATATTCTTGTGCGGTGAATAGGGGGTGTTGAGTCCAGTTCACTGAAAAAGGAATAGGTCTTGTCTCTTACATATTGGGTTTATGGAACGGTATCGGAGCTAATTTGAAACCCTTGTTTTATGCATCACCCCACCTCACCTTTCCCGTTCAGCAGCCATAGTGTGTTTCCTAAACGTGTGACTCTGTTCTGTTTTGTAATTCAGTTCAAGTGTAGCGGTTTTTACATTCCCTCTCTAAGTGATATCTTATGATAAGTGTCTTTTTCTGTGTGACTTATTTCACTTAGAATCGTCGTACCTAAATCCACTCATTGTGCTGTTACTAGCCTTATGACGTGGATTTCATGGCTGAGTGATATTCCATTGTACATGAGGACCCCAACTTCTTTATCCATTTTTCTCTTTCCTAGGATATTTAAGGTGTAATGAAGTGGGGGTTCTTGTCAACAGAGCAGCCCTAAACTTTGGGGTGCCTGTGTCTTGCTGATTTTTAGTTTTCCCAATTTATACGCCCATGAGTGGAAGTGCCCTATGCTCTCCAAGCTGTGTTTTTTAGATGTTTCAGAACACACCGTACACTTCTCCAGAGTGGCTGTTGGCAATTTACATCCCACCCATCAGCGTAGCAAGGCTCCCATTTCTCCATGGCCGGTCCTGCATTTCTGGTTTGGACACTTTTTTCCGCATGGCCCTTTTGCCCGCTGGGAAGCGAGACTTCTTTGGAGCGCTGATTGGCCTTTCCAGGTTGCTTGGTTGGCCAAAAAGGGCGTATGCGTTTTTTCCTGAATATATTCAGGAAAAAACGCATACGCCCTTTTTGGCCAAGGGCATCATTGTCCACGTTTTGCCGCTTTTCATGTGCTTTCAAGGCGATTCGAATCTACCTCCTGAAATCTGTTTCCTGCAATTCTGCCTTGCTTTCAAAGCCTCTTCGTTGCCTTCCCTTAATATATTTGTGGACGAGAGGTATCATTTAAAACTCTGCAGGTTTGTGAATTGCAGTGCCCCTGAGCTCCATTTTTCAACTCGATTTTTTGGGAGCTGGCCGCAAAAGCGCAGGATTGCTTCAGGCCCTCTTCTGGTTCTGGGGGGCAGGCTGAGCTTGTGCTTAATTCTTCTTCCTGATGGGAAAATAGAGTGACCTGTGCCTGTCCCAACACCTAGAGCTAGTCTCTCATTGGTTCCCCCTCTTCCCCTTCATCCTCAGGACAAATTGCAACCTGTACGGATCAGGAGGTTAAAGGTGCTGATTCTCCAAGAAGGGAGATGGCTAGTAAGTCGGCTGGAATGGCGAACCCGAGCAAAGGAGATGAGAAATGTGGTGCGTTTTAGAAACCTTTCCCGATCACACGGTGTACCATCTTCTGGGTTTCTCATGCCTGTTTTCGACGTAGGAAGATGCCCTTGAACCTGGAGATTTGGGACCCATGGGATGGGTACCATGCAGTATTACTTGAAAGGGTCTGCGTTGGCTCACCCAACCTCACCGAACCTCTCAGCCCCAAGAGTGTCCACCCTTATGTCTCAATCAGCTGTGGGTCTAGATATGGTCAATCCAGGTTGCATCACAGCCCCTGAACGAATTTTGTAAGAATTTCTCTCTCTTTCACTGTCTTTGTTTCACGGGTTTTGAAAAGTAATTTATTTATTTATTTATTTATTTATTTTTTTTCAAACATCTTTATTGAAGTATAATTGCCTTACAATAGTGTGTTAGCATCTGCTTTATAACAAAGTGAATCTGTTATACATATACAATATGTTCCCATTTCTCTTCCCTCTTGCATCTCCCTCCCTCCCACCCTCCCCATCCCACCCCTCTAGGTGGTCACAAAGCACCGAGCTGATCTCCCTGTGCTATGCGGCTGCTTCCCACTAGCTATCTATTTTACATTTGGTAGTGTATATATGTCCATGACACTCTCTTACCCTGTCACATCTCACCCCACCCCCTCCCCATATCCTCAAGTCCATTCTCTAGTAGGTCTGTGTCTTTATTCCCGTCTTGCCACTAGGTTCTTCATGGCCTTTTTTTTTTTTTTCCCTTAGATTCCATATATATCTGTTAGCATACTGTATTTGTTTTTCTCTTTCTGACTTACTTCACTCTGTATGACAGACTCTAACTCCATCCACCTCATTACAAATACCTCCATTTCATTTCTTTTTATGGCTGAGTAATATTCCATTGTATATATGTGCCACATCTTCTTTATCCATTCATCTGTCGATGGACATTTAGGTTGCTTCCATGTCCTGGCTATTGTAAATAGAGCTGCAATGAACATTTTGGTACATGACTCTTTTTGACCTATGGTTTTCTCAGGGTATATGCCCAGTAGTGGGATTGCTGGGTCATATGGTAGTTCTATTTGTAGTTTTTTAAGGAACCTCCATACTGTTCTCCATAGTGGCTGTATCAATTTACATTCCCACCAACAGTGCAAGAGTGTTCCCTTTCCTCCACACCCTCTCCAGCATTTATTGTTTCTAGATTTTTTGATGATGGCCATTCTGACCGGTGTGAGATGATATCTCATTGTAGTTTTGATTTGCATTTCTCTAATGATTAATGATGTTGAGCATTCTTTCATGTGTCTGTAGGCCATCTGTATATCTTCTTTGGAGAAATGTCTATTTAGATCTTCTGCCCATTTTTGGATTGGGTTGTTCGTTTTTTTGTTATTGAGCTGCATGAGCTGCTTGTAAATCTTGGAGATTAATCCTTTGTCAGTTGCTTCATTTGCAAATATTTTCTCCCATTCTGAGGGTTGTCTTTTGGTCTTGTTTATGGTTTCCTTTGCTGTGCAAAAGCTTTTCAGTTTCATTAGGTCCCATTTGTTTATTTGTGTACTTATTTCCATTTCTCTGGGAGCTGGGTCAAAAAGAATCTTGCTGTGATGTATGTCATAGAGTGTTCTGCCTATGTTTTCCTCTAAGAGTTTGATAGTGTCTGCCCTTACACTTAGGTCTTTAATCCATTTTGAGTTTATTTTTGTGCATGGTGTCAGGGAGTGTTCTAATTTCATACTTTTACATGTTCCTGTCCAATTTTCCCAGCACCACTTATTGAAGAGGCTGTCTTTTCTCCACTGTATATGCTTGCCTCCTTTATCAAAGATAAGTTGACCATATGTGTGTGGGTTTATCTCTGGGCTTTCTATCCTGTTCCATTGATCTATATTTCTGTTTTTGTGCCAGTACCAAACTGTCTTGATTACTGAAGCTTTGTAATATAGTCTGAAGTCAGGGAGCCTGATTCCCCCAGCTCCATTTTTCGTTCTCAAGATTGCTTTGGCTATTCGGGGTCTTTTGTGTTTCCATACAAATTGTGAAATTTTTTGTTCTAGTTCTGTGAAAAATGCCAGTGGTAGTTTGATAGGGATTGCATTGAATCTGTAGATTGCTTTGGGTAGTAGAGACATTTTCACAATGTTGATTCTTCCAATCCAGGAACATGGTATATCTCTCCATCTATTTGTATCATCTTTAATTTCTTTCATCAGTGTCTTATAATTTTCTGCATACAGGTCTTTTGTCTCCTTAGGTAGGTTTATTCCTAGATATTTTATTCTTTTTGTTGCAATGGTAAATGGGAGTGTTTTCTTAATTTCACTTTCAGATTTTTCGTCATTAGTGTATAGAAATGCAAGAGATTTCTGTGCATTAATTTTGTATCTTGCTACTTTACCAAATTCATTGATTAGCTCTAGGAGTTTTCTGGTAGCATCTTTAGGATTCTCTATGTATAGTATCATGTCATCTGCAAATAGTGACAGCTTTACTTCTTCTTTTCCGATTTGGATTCCTTTTATTTCTTTGTCTTCTCTGATTGCTGTGGCTAGGACTTCCAGAACTATGTTGAATAATAGTGGTGAGAGTGGGCAACCTTGTCTTGTTCCTGATCTTAGTGGAAATGGTTTCAGTTTTTCACCATTGAGGACAATGTTGGCTGTGGGTTTGTCATATATGGCCTTTATTATGTTGAGGAAAGTTCCCTCTATGCCTACTTTCTGCAGGGCTTTTATCATAAATGGGTGTTGAATTTTGTCAAAAGCTTTCTCTGCATCTATTGAGATGATCATATGGTTTTTCTCCTTCAATTTGTTAATATGGTGTATCACATTGATTGATTTGCGTATATTGAAGAATCCTTGCATTCCTGGGATAAACCCCACTTGATCATGGTGTATGATCCTTTTAATGTGCTGTTGGATTCTGTTTGCTAGTATTTTGTTGAGGATTTTTGCATCTATGTTCATCAGTGATATTGGCCTGTAGTTTTCTTTCTTTGTGACATCTTTGTCTGGTTTTGGTATCAGGGTGATGGTGGCCTCGTAGAATGAGTTTGGGAGTGTTCCTCCCTCTGCAATATTTTGGAAGAGTTTGAGAAGGATAGGTGTTAGCTCTTCTCTAAATGTTTGATAGAATTCGCCTGTGAAGCCATCTGGTCCTGGGCTTTTGTTTGTTGGAAGGTTTTTAATCACAGTTTCAATTTCAGTGCTTGTGATTGGTCTGTTCATATTTTCTATTTCTTCCTGGTTCAGTCTCGGCAGTTTGTGCATTTCTAAGAATCTGTCCATTTCTTCCAGGTTGTCCATTTTATTGGCATACAGTTGCTTGTAGTAATCTCTCATGATCTTTTGTATTTCTGCAGTGTCAGTGGTTACTTCTCCTTTTTCATTTCTAATTCTATTGATCTGAGTCTTCTCCCTTTTTCTCTTGATGAGTCTGGCTAATGGTTTATCAATTTTGTTTATCTTCTCAAAGAACCAGCTTTTAGTTTCATTGATTTTTGCTATTGTTTCCTTCATTTCTTTTTCATTTATTTCTGACCTGATCTTTATAATTTCTTTCCTTCTGCTGGCTTTGGGGTTTTTTTGTTCTTCTTTCTCTAATTGCTTTAGGTGCAAGGTTAGGTTGTTTATTCGAGATGTTTCCTGTTTCTTGAGGTAGGCTTGTATTGCTATAAACTTCCCTCTTAGCACTGCTTTTGCTGTGTCCCATAGGTTTTGGGTCGTCGTGTCTCCATTGTCATTTGTTTCTAGGTATTTTTTGATTTCCCCTTTGATTTCTTCAGTAATCACTTCGTTATTAAGTAATGTATTGTGTAGCCTCCATGTGTTTGTATTTTTTACAGATCTTTTCCTGTAATTGATATCTAGTCTCATAGCATTGTGGTCGGAAAAGATACTTGATACGATTTCAATTTTCTTAAATTTACCAAGGCTTGATTTGTGACCCAAGATATGATCTATCCTGGAGAATGTTCCATGAGCACTTGAGAAAAATGTGTATTCTGTTGTTTTTGGGTGGAATGTCCTATAAATATCAATTAAGTCCATATTGTTTAATGTATCATTTAAAGCTTGTGTTTCCTTATTTATTTTCATTTTGGATGATCTGTCCATTGGTGAAAGTGGGGTGTTAAAGTCCCCTACTATGATTGTGTTGCTGTCAATTTCCCCTTTCATGGCTGTTAGTATTTGCCTTATGTATTGAGGTGCTCCTATGTTGGGTGCATAAATATTTACAATTGTTATACCTTCCTCTTGGATCGATCCCTTGATCATTATATAGTGTCCTTCTTTGTCTCTTGTAATAGTCTTTATTTTAAAGTCTATTTTGTCTGATATGAGAATTGCTACTCCAGCTTTCTTTTGATTTCCATTTGCATGGAATATCTTTTTCCATCCCCTCACTTTCAGTCTGTATGTGTCCCTAGGTCTGAAGTGGGTCTCTTGTAGACAGCATATGTATGGGTCTTGTTTTTGTATCCATTCAGCCAGCCTGTGTCTTTTGGTGGGAGCATTTAATCCATTTACATTCAAGGTAATTATCGATATGTATGTTCCTATTCCCATTTTCTTAAATGTATTGGGTTTGTTATTGTAGGTGTTTTCCTTCTCTTGTGTTTCTTGCCTAGAGAATTTCCTTTAGCATTTGTTGTAAAGCTGGTTTGGTGGTGCTGAACTCTCTCAGCTTTTGCTTGTCTGTAAAGGTTTTAATTTCTCCATCGAATCTGAATGAGATCCTTGCTGGGTAGAGTAATCTTGGTTGTAGGTTTTTCTCCTTCATGACTTTAAGTATATCCTGCCACTCCCTTCTGGCTTGCAGAGTTTCTGCTGAGAGATCAGATGTTAACCTTATGGGGATTCCCTTGTGTGTTATTTGTTTTTTTTCCCTTGCTGCCTTTAATATGTTTTCCTTATATTTAATTTTTGACAGTTTGATTAATATGTGTCTTGGCGTGTTCCTCCTTGGGTTTATCCTGTATGGGACTCTCTGTGCTTCCAGGACTTGATTAACTATTTCCTTTCCCATATTAGGGAAGTTTTCAACTATAATCTCTTCAAAAATTTTCTCAGTCCCTTTCTTTTTCTCTTCTTCTTCTGGTACCCCTATAATTCGAATGTTGGCACGTTTAATGTTGTCCCAGAGGTCCCTGAGACTGTCCTCAGTTCTTTTCATTCTTTTTTCTTTATCCTGCTCTGTAGTAGTTATTTCCACCATTTTATCTTCCAGGTCACTTATCCTTTCTTCTGCCTCAGTTATTCTACTATTGATCCCATCTAGAGTATTTTTAATTTCATTTATTGTGTTTTTCATCATTGCTTGGTTCCTCTTTAGTTCTTCTACATCCTTGTTAAATGTTTCTTGCATTTTGTCTATTCTATTTCCCAGATTTTGGATCATCCTTACTATCATTATTCTGAATTCTTTTTCAGGTAGACTACGTATTTCCTCTTCATTTGTTAAGTCCAGTGTGTTTTGAGCCTGCTCCTTCATCTGCTGTGTGTTTTTCTGTCGTCTCATTTTGCCTATCTTACTGTGTTTGGGGTCTCCTTTTCACAGGCTGCAGGTTCGTAGTTCCCGTTGTTTTTGGTATCTGTCCCCAGCAGCTAAGGTTGGTTCAGTGGGTTGTGTAGGCTTCCTGGTGGAGGGAACTAGTGCCTGAGTTCTGGTGGATGAGGCTGGATCTTGTCTTTCTGGTGGGCACGTCCACGTCTGGTGGTGTATTTTGTGGTGTCTGTGGCCTTATTATGATTTTAGGCAGCCTCTCTGCCAATGGATGGGGTTGTGTTCTTGTCTAGCTAGTTGTTTGGCATAGGGTGTCCAGCACTGTAGCTTGCTGGTCGTTGGGTGAAGCTGGGTCTTGATGTTGAGATGGAGATCTCTGGGAGATTTTTGCCGTTTGGTATTACGTGGAGCTGGGAGGTCTCTTGTGGACCAGTGTTCTGAAGTTGGCTCTCCCACCTCAGAGGCACGGCCCTGATGCCTGGCTGGAGCACCAAGAGCCTTTCGTCCACACGGCTCAGAGTAAAAGGGAGAAAAAATAGAAAGAAAGAAAGAAAGAGGCTATAATATAGTGAAGTAAAATAAAGCTATTGTAAAGCAAAGCTATACAGACAAAATCTCACCCAGAAGCATATACATATACACTCACAAAAAAAGGAAAAGGGGAAGAATTAATATCTCCTGCTCCCAGAGTCCACCTCCTGAATGTGGGCTGATTCGTTGTCTGTTCAGGTGTTCAGCAGATGCAGGCACATCAAGTTGATTGTGAGGATTTAATCCGCTGCTTCTGAGGCTGCTGGGAGAGAGTTCCCCTTCTCTTCCCTGTTCGCACAGCTCCTGGGGTTCAGCTTTGGATTTGGACCCGCCTCTGCGTGTAGGTCGCCTGAGGGCGTCTGTTCCCCGCCCAGACAGGACGGGGTTAAAGGAGCAGCTGCTTCGGGGGCTCTGGCTCACCCAGGCCGCGGGGGGGGAGCGGTACGGAGGAGGCGGGGCGAGCCTGCAGCGTCAGAGGCCGGCGTGACACCGCCCCAGCTCGAGGTGCGCAGTGCGTTCTCCCGGGGATGTTGTCCCCGGATCCCGGGACCCTGGCAGTGGCGGGCTGCACAGGCTCCCGGGAGGGGAGGTGTGGAGAGTGACCTGTGCTCACACACAGGCTTTTTGGAGGCGGCAGCAGCAGCCCCAGCGTCTCACGCCCGTCTCTGGGGTCCGCGCTGATCGCCGTGGCTTGCGCCCTTCTCTGGAGTTCCTCCAGGCGGCGCTCTGAATCCCCTCTCCTTGCGCGCAGCGAAACAAAGAGGCAAGAAAAAGTCTCTTGCCTCTTCGGCAGCTGCAGACCTTTTCCCGGTCTCCCTCCCGGCCAGCTGTGGTGCGCCAACCCCTTCAGGCTGTGTTCACGCCGCCAGCCCCAGTCCTCTCCCTGCGATCCGACCGCAGCCCGAGCCTCAGCTCCCAGCCCCGCCCGCCCCGGCGGGGGAGCAGACAAGCCTCTCGGGCTGGTGAGCGCCGCTCGGCGCCGAGCCCCTGTGCGGGAGTCTCTCCGATTTTCCCTCTGCGCCCCTGTTGCCGTGGGATCCGCGCTGATAGCCGCGGCTCGCGCCCCTCTCTGGAGTTCGTCTAGGCGGCGCTCCGAATCCCCTCTCCTTGCCCGCCGCGAAACAAAGAGGCAAGAAAAAGTCTCTTGCCTCTTCGGCAGCTGCAGACCTTTTCCCCGGACTCCCTCCCGGCCAGCTGTGGTGCGCCAACCCCTTCAGGCTGTGTTCACGCTGCCAGCCCCAGTCCTCTCCCTGCGATCCGACTGAAGCCGAGCCTCAGCTCCCAGCCCCGCCCGCCCCGGCGGCTAAGCAGACAAGCCTCTCGGGCTGGTGAGTGCTGCTCGGCGCCGAGCCTCTGTGCGGGAACCTCTCCGCTTTGCCCTCCGCACCTCTGTGGCTGCGCTCTCTTCCGTGGCTCCGAAGCTTCCCCCCTCCGCCCCCCGCAGTCTCCGCCCGCGAAGGGGCTCCTAGTGCGTGGAAACCTTTCCTCCTTCACGGCTCCCTCCCACTGGTGCAGGTGCCGTCCCTATTCTTTTGTCTCTGTTATTTCTTTTTTCTTTTGCCCTACCCAAGTACGGGGGGAGTTTCTTGCCTTTTTGGAGGTCGGACGTTTTCTGCCAGCGTTCAGTGGGTGTTCTGTAGGAGCAGTTCCACGTGTAGGTGTATTTCTACTGTATCTGTGGGAAGGAATGTGATCTCCGCGTCTTACTCTTCCGCCATCTTCTCTCTCTAGTAATTTATTTTTATAATGGGGTTTAGCTGCTTTTCACGGCTGTGTTTATGCCGCTTTACACCCCCTTGACTCACTTACGGAGAGATATCAATACATAGGTTTGAAGATTTTTCCTAGTCAGATATATTCTTGTGCGGTGAATAGGGGGTGTTGAGTCCAGTTCACTGAAAAAGGAATAGGTCTTGTCTCTTACATATTGGGTTTATGGAACGGTATCTGAGCTAATTTGACACCCTTGTTTTATGCATCACCCCACCTCACCTTTCCCGTTCAGCAGCCATAGTGTGTTTCCTAAACGTGTGACTCTGTTCTGTTTTGTAATTCAGTTCAAGTGTAGCGGTTTTTACATTCCCTCTCTAAGTGATATCTTATGATAAGTGTCTTTTTCTGTGTGACTTATTTCACTTAGAATCGTCGTACCTAAATCCACTCATCGTGCTGCTACTAGCCTTATGACGTGGATTTCATGGCTGAGTGATATTCCATTGTACATGAGGACCCCAACTTCTTTATCCATTTTTCGCTTTCCTAGGATATTTAAGGTGTAATGAAGTGGGGGTTCTTGTCAACAGAGCAGCCCTAAACTTTGGGGTGCCTGTGTCTTGCTGATTTTTAGTTTTCCCAATTTATACGCCCATGAGTGGAAGTGCCCTATGCTCTCCAAGCTGTGTTTTTTAGATGTTTCAGAACACACCGTACACTTCTCCAGAGTGGCTGTTGGCAAGTTACATCCCACCCATCAGCGTAGCAAGGCTCCCATTTCTCCATGGCCGGTCCTGCATTTCTGGTTTGGACACTTTTTTCCGCATGGCCCTTTTGCCCGCTGGGAAGCGAGACTTCTTTGGAGCGCTGATTGGCCTTTCCAGGTTGCTTGGTTGGCCAAAAAGGGCGTATGCGTTTTTTCCTGAATATATTCAGGAAAAAACGCATACGCCCTTTTTGGCCAAGGGCATCATTGTCCACGTTTTGCCGCTTTTCATGTGCTTTCAAGGCGATTCGAATCTACCTCCTGAAATCTGTTTCCTGCAATTCTGCCTTGCTTTCAAAGCCTCTTCGTTGCCTTCCCTTAATATATTTGTGGACGAGAGGTATCATTTAAAACTCTGCAGGTTTGTGAATTGCAGTGCCCCTGAGCTCCATTTTTCAACTCGCTTTTTTGGGAGCTGGCCGCAAAAGCGCAGGATTGCTTCAGGCCCTCTTCTGGTTCTGGGGGGCAGGCTGAGCTTGTGCTTAATTCTTCTTCCTGATGGGAAAATAGAGTGACCTGTGCCTATCCCAACACCTAGAGCTAGTCTCTCATTGGTTCCCCCTCTTCCCGTTCATCCTCAGGACAAATTGCAACCTGTACGGAACAGGAGGTTAAAGGTGCTGATTCTCCAAGGAGGGAGATGGCTAGTGAATCGGCTGGAATGGCGAACCCGAGCAAAGGAGATGAGAAATGAGGTGCGTTTTAGAAACCTTTCCCGATCACACGGTGTACCATCTTCTGGGTTTCTCATGCCTGTTTTCGACGTAGGAAGATGCCCTTGAACCTGGAGATTTGGGACCCATGGGATGGGTACCATGCAGTATTACTTGAAAGGGTCTGCGTTGGCTCACCCAACCTCACCGAACCTCTGAGCCCCAAGAGTGTCCACCCTTATGTCTCAATCAGCTGTGGGTCTAGATATGGTCAATCCAGGTTGCATCACAGCCCCTGAACGAATTTTGTAAGAATTTCTCTCTCTTTCACTGTCTTTGTTTCACGGGTTTTGAAAAGTAATTTATTTTTATAATGGGGTTTAGCTGCTTTTCACGGCTGTGTTTATGCCGCTTTACACCCCCTTGACTCACTTACGGAGAGATATCAATACATAGGTTTGAAGATTCTTCCTAGTCAGATATATTCTTGTGCGGTGAATAGGGGGTGTTGAGTCCAGTTCACTGAAAAAGGAATAGGTCTTGTCTCTTACATATTGGGTTTATGGAACGGTATCTGAGCTAATTTGAAACCCTTGTTTTATGCATCACTCCACCTCACCTTTCCCGTTCAGCAGCCATAGTGTGTTTCCTAAACGTGTGACTCTGTTCTGTTTTGTAATTCAGTTCAAGTGTAGCGGTTTTTACATTCCCTCTCTAAGTGATATCTTATGATAAGTGTCTTTTTCTGTGTGACTTATTTCACTTAGAATCGTCGTACCTAAATCCACTCATCGTGCTGCTACTAGCCTTATGACGTGGATTTCATGGCTGAGTGATATTCCATTGTACAT
Organism: Balaenoptera acutorostrata; assembly: GCF_949987535.1. Lineage (NCBI taxonomy): Eukaryota > Metazoa > Chordata > Mammalia > Artiodactyla > Balaenopteridae > Balaenoptera > Balaenoptera acutorostrata. Next base: position 78,199 of record NW_026646402.1, read on the forward strand.
GAGGACCCCAACTTCTTTATCCATTTTTCGCTTTCCTAGGATATTTAAGGTGTAATGAAGTGGGGGTTCTTGTCAACAGAGCACCCCTAAACTTTGGGGTGCCTGTGTCTTGCTGATTTTTAGTTTTCCCAATTTATACGCCCATGAGTGGAAGTGCCCTATGCTCTCCAAGCTGTGTTTTTTAGATGTTTCAGAACACACCGTACACTTCTCCAGAGTGGCTGTTGGCAAGTTACATCCCACCCATCAGCGTAGCAAGGCTCCCATTTCTCCATGGCCGGTCCTGCATTTCTGGTTTGGACACTTTTTTCCACATGGCCCTTTTGCCCGCTGGGAAGCGAGACTTCTTTGGAGCGCTGATTGGCCTTTCCAGGTTGCTTGGTTGGCCAAAAAGGGCGTATGCGTTTTTTCCTGAATATATTCAGGAAAAAACGCATACGCCCTTTTTGGCCAAGGGCATCATTGTCCACGTTCTGCCGCTTTTCATGTGCTTTCAAGGCGATTCGAATCTACCTCCTGAAATCTGTTTCCTGCAATTCTGCCTTGCTTTCAAAGCCTCTTCGTTGCCTTCCCTTAATATATTTGTGGACGAGAGGTATCATTTAAAACTCTGCAGGTTTGTGAATTGCAGTGCCCCTGAGCTCCATTTTTCAACTCGCTTTTTTGGGAGCTGGCCGCAAAAGCGCAGGATTGCTTCAGGCCCTCTTCTGGTTCTGGGGGGCAGGCTGAGCTTGTGCTTAATTCTTCTTCCTGATGGGAAAATAGAGTGACCTGTGCCTGTCCCAACACCTAGAGCTAGTCTCTCATTGGTTCCCCCTCTTCCCCTTCATCCTCAGGACAAATTGCAACCTGTACGGAACAGGAGGTTAAAGGTGCTGATTCTCCAAGGAGGGAGATGGCTAGTAAATCGGCTGGAATGGCGAACCCGAGCAAAGGAGATGAGAAATGAGGTGCGTTTTAGAAACCTTTCCCGATCACACGGTGTACCATCTTCTGGGTTTCTCATGCCTGTTTTCGACGTAGGAAGATGCCCTTGAACCTGGAGATTTGGGACCCATGGGATGGGTACCATGCAGTATTACTTGAAAGGGTCTGCGTTGGCTCACCCAACCTCACCGAACCTCTCAGCCCCAAGAGTGTCCACCCTTATGTCTCAATCAGCTGTGGGTCTAGATATGGTCAATCCAGGTTGCATCACAGCCCCTGAACGAATTTTGTAAGAATTTCTCTCTCTTTCACTGTCTTTGTTTCACGGGTTTTGAAAAGTAATTTATTTTTATAATGGGGTTTAGCTGCTTTTCACGGCTGTGTTTATGCCGCTTTACACCCCCTTGACTCACTTACGGAGAGATATCAATACATAGGTTTGAAGATTCTTCCTAGTCAGATATATTCTTGTGCGGTGAATAGGGGGTGTTGAGTCCAGTTCACTGAAAAAGGAATAGGTCTTGTCTCTTTCATATTGGGTTTATGGAACGGTATCGGAGCTAATTTGAAACCCTTGTTTTATGCATCACCCCACCTCACCTTTCCCGTTCAGCAGCCATAGTGTGTTTCCTAAACGTGTGACTCTGTTCTGTTTTGTAATTCAGTTCAAGTGTAGCGGTTTTTACATTCCCTCTCTAAGTGATATCTTATGATAAGTGTCTTTTTCTGTGTGACTTATTTCACTTAGAATCGTCGTACCTAAATCCACTCATCGTGCTGCTACTAGCCTTATGACGTTGATTTCATGGCTGAGTGATATTCCATTGTACATGAGGACCACAACTTCTTTATCCATTTTTCGCTTTCCTAGGATATTTAAGGTGTAATGAAGTGGGGGTTCTTGTCAACAGAGCAGCCCTAAACTTTGGGGTGCCTGTGTCTTGCTGATGTTTAGTTTTCCCAATTTATACGCCCATGAGTGGAAGTGCCCTATGCTCTCCAAGCTGTGTTTTTTAGATGTTTCAGAACACACCGTACACTTTTCCAGAGTGGCTGTTGGCAATTTACATCCCACCCATCAGCGTAGCAAGGCTCCCATTTCTCCATGGCCGGTCCTGCATTTCTGGTTTGGACACTTTTTTCCGCATGGCCCTTTTGCCCGCTGGGAAGCGAGACTTCTTTGGAGCGCTGATTGGCCTTTCCAGGTTGCTTGGTTGGCCAAAAAGGGCGTATGCGTTTTTTCCTGAATATATTCAGGAAAAAACGCATACGCCCTTTTTGGCCAAGGGCATCATTGTCCACGTTTTGCCGCTTTTCATGTGCTTTCAAGGCGATTCGAATCTATCTCCTGAAAACTGTTTCCTGCAATTCTGCCTTGCTTTCAAAGCCTCTTCGTTGCCTTCCCTTAATATATTTGTGGACGAAAGGTATCATTTAAAACTCTGCAGGTTTGTGAATTGCAGTGCCCCTGAGCTCCATTTTTCAACTCGCTTTTTTGGGAGCTGGCCGCAAAAGCGCAGGATTGCTTCAGGCCCTCTTCTGGTTCTGGGGGGCAGGCTGAGCTTGTGCTTAATTCTTCTTCCTGATGGGAAAATAGAGTGACCTGTGCCTGTCCCAACACCTAGAGCTAGTCTCTCATTGGTTCCCCCTCTTCCCCTTCATCCTCAGGACAAATTGCAACCTGTACGGAACAGGAGGTTAAAGGTGCTGATTCTCCAAGGAGGGAGATGGCTAGTAAATCGGCTGGAATGGCGAACCCGAGCAAAGGAGATGAGAAATGAGGTGCGTTTTAGAAACCTTTCCCGATCACACGGTGTACCATCTTCTGGGTTTCTCATGCCTGTTTTCGACGTAGGAAGATGCCCTTGAACCTGGAGATTTGGGACCCATGGGATGGGTACCATGCAGTATTACTTGAAAGGGTCTGCGTTGGCTCACCCAACCTCACCGAACCTCTCAGCCCCAAGAGTGTCCACCCTTATGTCTCAATCAGCTGTGGGTCTAGATATGGTCAATCCAGGTTGCATCACAGCCCCTGAACGAATTTTGTAAGAATTTCTCTCTCTTTCACTGTCTTTGTTTCACGGGTTTTGAAAAGTAATTTATTTTTATAATGGGGTTTAGCTGCTTTTCACGGCTTTGTTTATGCTGCTTTACACCCCCTTGACTCACTTACAGAGAGATATCAATACATAGGTTTGAAGATTCTTCCTAGTCAGATATATTCTTGTGCGGTGAATAGGGGGTGTTGAGTCCAGTTCATTGAAAAAGGAATAGGTCTTGTCTCTTACATATTGGGTTTTTGGAACGGTATCTGAGCTAATTTGAAACCCTTGTTTTATGCATCACCCCACCTCACCTTTCCCGTTCAGCAGCCATAGTGTGTTTCCTAAACGTGTGACTCTGTTCTGTTTTGTAATTCAGTTCAAGTGTAGCGGTTTTTACATTCCCTCTCTAAGTGATATCTTATGATAAGTGTCTTTTTCTGTGTGACTTATTTCACTTAGAATCGTCGTACCTAAATCCACTCATCGTGCTGCTACTAGCCTTATGACGTTGATTTCATGGCTGAGTGATATTCCATTGTACATGAGGACCCCAACTTCTTTATCCATTTTTCGCTTTCCTAGGATATTTAAGGTGTAATGAAGTGGGGGTTCTTGTCAACAGAGCAGCCCTAAACTTTGGGGTGCCTGTGTCTTGCTGATTTTTAGTTTTCCCAATTTATACGCCCATGAGTGGAAGTGCCCTATGCTCTCCAAGCTGTGTTTTTTAGATGTTTCAGAACACACCGTACACTTCTCCAGAGTGGCTGTTGGCAATTTACATCCCGCCCATCAGCATAGCAAGGCTCCCATTTCTCCATGGCCGGTCCTGCATTTCTGGTTTGGACACTTTTTTCCGCATGGCCCTTTTGCCCGCTGGGAAGCGAGACTTCTTTGGAGCGCTGATTGGCCTTTCCAGGTTGCTTGGTTGGCCAAAAAGGGCGTATGCGTTTTTTCCTGAATATATTCAGGAAAAAACGCATACGCCCTTTTTGGCCAAGGGCATCATTGTCCACGTTTTGCCGCTTTTCATGTGCTTTCAAGGCGATTCGAATCTACCTCCTGAAATCTGTTTCCTGCAATTCTGCCTTGCTTTCAAAGCCTCTTCGTTGCCTTCCCTTAATATATTTGTGGACGAGAGGTATCATTTAAAACTCTGCAGGTTTGTGAATTGCAGTGCCCCTGAGCTCCATTTTTCAACTCGCTTTTTTGGGAGCTGGCCGCAAAAGCGCAGGATTGCTTCAGGCCCTCTTCTGGTTCTGGGGGGCAGGCTGAGCTTGTGCTTAATTCTTCTTCCTGATGGGAAAATAGAGTGACCTGTGCCTGTCCCAACACCTAGAGCTAGTCTCTCATTGGTTCCCCCTCTTCCCGTTCATCCTCAGGACAAATTGCAACCTGTACGGAACAGGAGGTTAAAGGTGCTGATTCTCCAAGGAGGGAGATGGCTAGTAAATCGGCTGGAATGGCGAACCCGAGCAAAGGAGATGAGAAATGAGGTGCGTTTTAGAAACCTTTCCCGATCACACGGTGTACCATCTTCTGGGTTTCTCATGCCTGTTTTCGACGTAGGAAGATGCCCTTGAACCTGGAGATTTGGGACCCATGGGATGGGTACCATGCAGTATTACTTGAAAGGGTCTGCGTTGGCTCACCCAACCTCACCGAACCTCTCAGCCCCAAGAGTGTCCACCCTTATGTCTCAATCAGCTGTGGGTCTAGATATGGTCAATCCAGGTTGCATCACAGCCCCTGAACGAATTTTGTAAGAATTTCTCTCTCTTTCACTGTCTTTGTTTCACGGGTTTTGAAAAGTAATTTATTTTTATATTGGGGTTTAGCTGCTTTTCACGGCTGTGTTTATGCCGCTTTACACCCCCATGACTCACTTACGGAGAGATATCAATACATAGGTTTGAAGATTCTTACTAGTCAGATATATTCTTTTGCGGTGAATAGGGGGTGTTGAGTCCAGTTCACTGAAAAAGGAATAGGTCTTGTCTCTTACATATTGGGTTTATGGAACGGTATCGGAGCTAATTTGAAACCCTTGTTTTATGCATCACCCCACCTCACCTTTCCCGTTTAGCAGCCATAGTGTGTTTCCTAAACGTGTGACTCTGTTCTGTTTTGTAATTCAGTTCAAGTGTAGCGGTTTTTACATTCCCTCTCTAAGTGATATCTTATGATAAGTGTCTTTTTCTGTGTGACTTATTTCACTTAGAATCGTCGTACCTAAATCCACTCATCGTGCTGCTACTAGCCTTATGACGTTGATTTCATGGCTGAGTGATATTCCATTGTACATGAGGACCCCAACTTCTTTATCCATTTTTCTCTTTCCTAGGATATTTAAGGTGTAATGAAGTGGGGGTTCTTGTCAACAGAGCAGCCCTAAACTTTGGGGTGCCTGTGTCTTGCTGATTTTTAGTTTTCCCAATTTATACGCCCATGAGTGGAAGTGCCCTATGCTCTCCAAGCTGTGTTTTTTAGATGTTTCAGAACACACCGTACACTTCTCCAGAGTGGCTGTTGGCAATTTACATCCCACCCATCAGCGTAGCAAGGCTCCCATTTCTCCATGGCCGGTCCTGCATTTCTGGTTTGGACACTTTTTTCCGCATGGCCCTTTTGCCCGCTGGGAAGCGAGACTTCTTTGGAGCGCTGATTGGCCTTTCCAGGTTGCTTGGTTGGCCAAAAAGGGCGTATGCGTTTTTTCCTGAATATATTCAGGAAAAAACGCATACGCCCTTTTTGGCCAAGGGCATCATTGTCCACGTTTTGCCGCTTTTCATGTGCTTTCAAGGCGATTCGAATCTACCTCCTGAAATCTGTTTCCTGCAATTCTGCCTTGCTTTCAAAGCCTCTTCGTTGCCTTCCCTTAATATATTTGTGGACGAGAGGTATCATTTAAAACTCTGCAGGTTTGTGAATTGCAGTGCCCCTGAGCTCCATTTTTCAACTTGCTTTTTTGGGAGCTGGCCGCAAAAGCGCAGGATTGCTTCAGGCCCTCTTCTGGTTCTGGGGGGCAGGCTGAGCTTGTGCTTAATTCTTCTTCCTGATGGGAAAATAGAGTGACCTGTGCCTGTCCCAACACCTAGAGCTAGTCTCTCATTGGTTCCCCCTCTTCCCCTTCATCCTCAGGACAAATTGCAACCTGTACGGAACAGGAGGTTAAAGGTGCTGATTCTCCAAGGAGGGAGATGGCTAGTAAATCGGTTGGAATGGCGAACCCGAGCAAAGGAGATGAGAAATGAGGTGCGTTTTAGAAACCTTTCCCGATCACACGGTGTACCATCTTCTGGGTTTCTCATGCCTGTTTTCGACGTAGGAAGATGCCCTTGAACCTGGAGATTTGGGACCCATGGGATGGGTACCATGCAGTATTACTTGAAAGGGTCTGCGTTGGCTCACCCAACCTCACCGAACCTCTCAGCCCCAAGAGTGTCCACCCTTATGTCTCAATCAGCTGTGGGTCTAGATATGGTCAATCCAGGTTGCATCACAGCCCCTGAACGAATTTTGTAAAAATTTCTCTCTCTTTCACTGCCTTTGTTTCACGGGTTTTGAAAAGTAATTTATTTTTATAATGGGGTTTAGCTGCTTTTCACGGCTGTGTTTATGCCGCTTTACACCCCCTTGACTCACTTACAGAGAGATATCAATACATAGGTTTGAAGATTCTTACTAGTCAGATATATTCTTGTGCGGTGAATAGGGGGTGTTGAGTCCAGTTCACTGAAAAAGGAATAGGTCTTGTCTCTTACATATTGGGTTTATGGAACGGTATCTGAGCTAATTTGAAACCCTTGTTTTATGCATCACCCCACCTCACCTTTCCCGTTCAGCAGCCATAGTGTGTTTTCTGAACGTGTGACTCTGTTCTGTTTTGTAATTCAGTTCAAGTGTAGCGGTTTTTACATTCCCTCTCTAAGTGATATCTTATGATAAGTGTCTTTTTCTGTGTGACTTATTTCACTTAGAATCGTCGTACCTAAATCCACTCATCGTGCTGCTACTAGCCTTATGACGTGGATTTCATGGCTGAGTGATATTCCATTGTACATGAGGACCACCACTTCTTTATCCATTTTTCTCTTTCCTAGGATATTTAAGGTGTAATGAAGTGGGGGTTCTTGTCAACAGAGCAGCCCTAAACTTTGGGGTGCCTGTGTCTTGCTGATTTTTAGTTTTCCCAATTTATACGCCCATGAGTGGAAGTGCCCTATGCTCTCCAAGCTGTGTTTTTTTAGATGTTTCAGAACACACCGTACACTTCTCCAGAGTGGCTGTTGGCAATTTACATCCCACCCATCAGCGTAGCAAGGCTCCCATTTCTCCATGGCCGGTCCTGCATTTCTGGTTTGGACACTTTTTTCCGCATGGCCCTTTTGCCCGCTGGGAAGCGAGACTTCTTTGGAGCGCTGATTGGCCTTTCCAGGTTGCTTGGTTGGCCAAAAAGGGCGTATGCGTTTTTTCCTGAATATATTCAGGAAAAAACGCATACGCCCTTTTTGGCCAAGGGCATCATTGTCCACGTTTTGCCGCTTTTCATGTGCTTTCAAGGCGATTCGAATCTACTTCCTGAAATCTGTTTCCTGCAATTCTGCCTTGCTTTCAAAGCCTCTTCGTTGCCTTCCCTTAATATATTTGTGGACGAGAGGTATCATTTAAAACTCTGCATGTTTGTGAATTGCAGTGCCCCTGAGCTCCATTTTTCAACTCGCTTTTTTGGGAGCTGGCCGCAAAAGCGCAGGATTGCTTCAGGCCCTCTTCTGGTTCTGGGGGGCAGGCTGAGCTTGTGCTTAATTCTTCTTCCTGATGGGAAAATAGAGTGACCTGTGCCTGTCCCAACACCTAGAGCTAGTCTCTCATTGGTTCCCCCTCTTCCCGTTCATCCTCAGGACAAATTGCAACCTGTACGGAACAGGAGGTTAAAGGTGCTGATTCTCCAAGGAGGGAGATGGCTAGTAAATCGGCTGGAATGGCGAACCCGAGCAAAGGAGATGAGAAATGAGGTGCGTTTTAGAAACCTTTCCCGATCACACGGTGTACCATCTTCTGGGTTTCTCATGCCTGTTTTCGACGTAGGAAGATGCCCTTGAACCTGGAGATTTGGGACCCATGGGATGGGTACCATGCAGTATTACTTGAAAGGGTCTGCGTTGGCTCACCCAACCTCACCGAACCTCTCAGCCCCAAGAGTGTCCACCCTTATGTCTCAATCAGCTGTGGGTCTAGATATGGTCAATCCAGGTTGCATCACAGCCCCTGAACGAATTTTGTAAGAATTTCTCTCTCTTTCACTGTCTTTGTTTCACGGGTTTTGAAAAGTAATTTATTTTTATATTGGGGTTTAGCTGCTTTTCACGGCTGTGTTTATGCCGCTTTACACCCCCATGACTCACTTACGGAGAGATATCAATACATAGGTTTGAAGATTCTTACTAGTCAGATATATTCTTTTGCGGTGAATAGGGGGTGTTGAGTCCAGTTCACTGAAAAAGGAATAGGTCTTGTCTCTTACATATTGGGTTTATGGAACGGTATCGGAGCTAATTTGAAACCCTTGTTTTATGCATCACCCCACCTCACCTTTCCCGTTCAGCAGCCATAGTGTGTTTCCTAAACGTGTGACTCTGTTCTGTTTTGTAATTCAGTTCAAGTGTAGCGGTTTTTACATTCCCTCTCTAAGTGATATCTTATGATAAGTGTCTTTTTCTGTGTGACTTATTTCACTTAGAATCGTCGTACCTAAATCCACTCATCGTGCTGCTACTAGCCTTATGACGTTGATTTCATGGCTGAGTGATATTCCATTGTACATGAGGACCCCAACTTCTTTATCCATTTTTCTCTTTCCTAGGATATTTAAGGTGTAATGAAGTGGGGGTTCTTGTCAACAGAGCAGCCCTAAACTTTGGGGTGCCTGTGTCTTGCTGATTTTTAGTTTTCCCAATTTATACGCCCATGAGTGGAAGTGCCCTATGCTCTCCAAGCTGTGTTTTTTAGATGTTTCAGAACACACCGTACACTTCTCCAGAGTGGCTGTTGGCAATTTACATCCCACCCATCAGCGTAGCAAGGCTCCCATTTCTCCATGGCCGGTCCTGCATTTCTGGTTTGGACACTTTTTTCCGCATGGCCCTTTTGCCCGCTGGGAAGCGAGACTTCTTTGGAGCGCTGATTGGCCTTTCCAGGTTGCTTGGTTGGCCAAAAAGGGCGTATGCGTTTTTTCCTGAATATATTCAGGAAAAAACGCATACGCCCTTTTTGGCCAAGGGCATCATTGTCCACGTTTTGCCGCTTTTCATGTGCTTTCAAGGCGATTCGAATCTACTTCCTGAAATCTGTTTCCTGCAATTCTGCCTTGCTTTCAAAGCCTCTTCGTTGCCTTCCCTTAATATATTTGTGGACGAGAGGTATCATTTAAAACTCTGCATGTTTGTGAATTGCAGTGCCCCTGAGCTCCATTTTTCAACTCGCTTTTTTGGGAGCTGGCCGCAAAAGCGCAGGATTGCTTCAGGCCCTCTTCTGGTTCTGGGGGGCAGGCTGAGCTTGTGCTTAATTCTTCTTCCTGATGGGAAAATAGAGTGACCTGTGCCTGTCCCAACACCTAGAGCTAGTCTCTCATTGGTTCCCCCTCTTCCCGTTCATCCTCAGGACAAATTGCAACCTGTACGGAACAGGAGGTTAAAGGTGCTGATTCTCCAAGGAGGGAGATGGCTAGTAAATCGGCTGGAATGGCGAACCCGAGCAAAGGAGATGAGAAATGAGGTGCGTTTTAGAAACCTTTCCCGATCACACGGTGTACCATCTTCTGGGTTTCTCATGCCTGTTTTCGACGTAGGAAGATGCCCTTGAACCTGGAGATTTGGGACCCATGGGATGGGTACCATGCAGTATTACTTGAAAGGGTCTGCGTTGGCTCACCCAACCTCACCGAACCTCTCAGCCCCAAGAGTGTCCACCCTTATGTCTCAATCAGCTGTGGGTCTAGATATGGTCAATCCAGGTTGCATCACAGCCCCTGAACGAATTTTGTAAGAATTTCTCTCTCTTTCACTGCCTTTGTTTCACGGGTTTTGAAAAGGAATTTATTTTTATAATGGGGTTTAGCTGCTTTTCACGGCTGTGTTTATGCCGCTTTACACCCCCTTGACTCACTTACAGAGAGATATCAATACATAGGTTTGAAGATTCTTACTAGTCAGATATATTCTTGTGCGGTGAATAGGGGGTGTTGAGTCCAGTTCACTGAAAAAGGAATAGGTCTTGTCTCTTACATATTGGGTTTATGGAACGGTATCTGAGCTAATTTGAAACCCTTGTTTTATGCATCACCCCACCTCACCTTTCCCGTTCAGCAGCCATAGTGTGTTTTCTGAACGTGTGACTCTGTTCTGTTTTGTAATTCAGTTCAAGTGTAGCGGTTTTTACATTCCCTCTCTAAGTGATATCTTATGATAAGTGTCTTTTTCTGTGTGACTTATTTCACTTAGAATCGTCGTACCTAAATCCACTCATCGTGCTGCTACTAGCCTTATGACGTGGATTTCATGGCTGAGTGATATTCCATTGTACATGAGGACCACAACTTCTTTATCCATTTTTCTCTTTCCTAGGATATTTAAGGTGTAATGAAGTGGGGGTTCTTGTCAACAGAGCAGCCCTAAACTTTGGGGTGCCTGTGTCTTGCTGATTTTTAGTTTTCCCAATTTATACGCCCATGAGTGGAAGTGCCCTATGCTCTCCAAGCTGTGTTTTTTAGATGTTTCAGAACACACTGTACACTTCTCCAGAGTGGCTGTTGGCAATTTACATCCCACCCATCAGCGTAGCAAGGCTCCCATTTCTCCATGGCCGGTCCTGCATTTCTGGTTTGGACACTTTTTTCCGCATGGCCCTTTTGCGCGCTGGGAAGCGAGACTTCTTTGGAGCGCTGATTGGCCTTTCCAGGTTGCTTGGTTGGCCAAAAAGGGCGTATGCGTTTTTTCCTGAATATATTCAGGAAAAAACGCATACGCCCTTTTTGGCCAAGGGCATCATTGTCCACGTTTTGCCGCTTTTCATGTGCTTTCAAGGCGATTCGAATCTACCTCCTGAAATCTGTTTCCTGCAATTCTGCCTTGCTTTCAAAGCCTCTTCGTTGCCTTCCCTTAATATATTTGTGGACGAGAGGTATCATTTAAAACTCTGCAGGTTTGTGAATTGCAGTGCCCCTGAGCTCCATTTTTCAACTCGCTTTTTTGGGAGCTGGCCGCAAAAGCGCAGGATTGCTTCAGGCCCTCTTCTGGTTCTGGGGGGCAGGCTGAGCTTGTGCTTAATTCTTCTTCCTGATGGGAAAATAGAGTGACCTGTGCCTGTCCCAACACCTAGAGCTAGTCTCTCATTGGTTCCCCCTCTTCCCGTTCATCCTCATGACAAATTGCAACCTGTACGGAACAGGAGGTTAAAGGTGCTGATTCTCCAAGGAGGGAGATGGCTAGTAAATCGGCTGGAATGGCGAACCCGAGCAAAGGAGATGAGAAATGAGGTGCGTTTTAGAAACCTTTCCCGATCACACGGTGTACCATCTTCTGGGTTTCTCATGCCTGTTTTCGACGTAGGAAGATGCCCTTGAACCTGGAGATTTGGGACCCATGGGATGGTACCATGCAGTATTACTTGAAAGGGTCTGCGTTGGCTCACCCAACCTCACCGAACCTCTCAGCCCCAATAGTGTCCACCCTTATGTCTCAATCAGCTGTGGGTCTAGATATGGTCAATCCAGGTTGCATCACAGCCCCTGAACGAATTTTGTAAGAATTTCTCTCTCTTTCACTGCCTTTGTTTCACGGGTTTTGAAAAGTAATTTATTTTTATAATGGGGTTTAGCTGCTTTTCACGGCTGTGTTTATGCCGCTTTACACCCCCTTGACGCACTTACAGAGAGATATCAATACATAGGTTTGAAGATTCTTACTAGTCAGATATATTCTTGTGCGGTGAATAGGGGGTGTTGAGTCCAGTTCACTGAAAAAGGAATAGGTCTTGTCTCTTACATATTGGGTTTATGGAACGGTATCTGAGCTAATTTGAAACCCTTGTTTTATGCATCACCCCACCTCACCTTTCCCGTTCAGCAGCCATAGTGTGTTTTCTGAACGTGTGACTCTGTTCTGTTTTGTAATTCAGTTCAAGTGTAGCGGTTTTTACATTCCCTCTCTAAGTGATATCTTATGATAAGTGTCTTTTTCTGTGTGACTTATTTCACTTAGAATCGTCGTACCTAAATCCACTCATCGTGCTGCTACTAGCCTTATGACGTGGATTTCATGGCTGAGTGATATTCCATTGTACATGAGGACCACCACTTCTTTATCCATTTTTCTCTTTCCTAGGATATTTAAGGTGTAATGAAGTGGGGGTTCTTGTCAACAGAGCAGCCCTAAACTTTGGGGTGCCTGTGTCTTGCTGATTTTTAGTTTTCCCAATTTATACGCCCATGAGTGGAAGTGCCCTATGCTCTCCAAGCTGTGTTTTTTAGATGTTTCAGAACACACCGTACACTTCTCCAGAGTGGGTGTTGGCAATTTACATCCCACCCATCAGCGTAGCAAGGCTCCCATTTCTCCATGGCCGGTCCTGCATTTCTGGTTTGGACACTTTTTTCCGCATGGCCCTTTTGCCCGCTGGGAAGCGAGACTTCTTTGGAGCGCTGATTGGCCTTTCCAGGTTGCTTGGTTGGCCAAAAAGGGCGTATGCGTTTTTTCCTGAATATATTCAGGAAAAAACGCATACGCCCTTTTTGGCCAAGGGCATCATTGTCCACGTTTTGCCGCTTTTCATGTGCTTTCAAGGCGATTCGAATCTACCTCCTGAAATCTGTTTCCTGCAATTCTGCCTTGCTTTCAAAGCCTCTTCGTTGCCTTCCCTTAATATATTTGTGGACGAGAGGTATCATTTAAAACTCTGCAGGTTTGTGAATTGCAGTGCCCCTGAGCTCCATTTTTCAACTCGCTTTTTTGGGAGCTGGCCGCAAAAGCGCAGGATTGCTTCAGGCCCTCTTCTCGTTCTGGGGGGCAGGCTGAGCTTGTGCTTAATTCTTCTTCCTGATGGGAAAATAGAGTGACCTGTGCCTGTCCCAACACCTAGAGCTAGTCTCTCATTGGTTCCCCCTCTTCCCGTTCATCCTCAGGACAAATTGAAACCTGTACGGAACAGGAGGTTAAAGGTGCTGATTCTCCAAGGAGGGAGATGGCTAGTAAATCGGTTGGAATGGCGAACCCGAGCAAAGGAGATGAGAAATGAGGTGCGTTTTAGAAACCTTTCCCGATCACACGGTGTACCATCTTCTGGGTTTCTCATGCCTGTTTTCGACGTAGGAAGATGCCCTTGAACCTGGAGATTTGGGACCCATGGGATGGGTACCATGCAGTATTACTTGAAAGGGTCTACGTTGGCTCACCCAACCTCACCGAACCTCTCAGCCCCAAGAGTGTCCACCCTTATGTCTCAATCAGCTGTGGGTCTAGATATGGTCAATCCAGGTTGCATCACAGCCCCTGAACGAATTTTGTAAGAATTTCTCTCTCTTTCACTGCCTTTGTGTCACGGGTTTTGAAAAGTAATTTATTTTTATAATGGGGTTTAGCTGCTTTTCACGGCTGTGTTTATGCCGCTTTACACCCCCTTGACTCACTTACAGAGAGATATCAATACATAGGTTTGAAGATTCTTACTAGTCAGATATATTCTTGTGCGGTGAATAGGGGGTGTTGAGTCCAGTTCACTGAAAAAGGAATAGGTCTTGTCTCTTACATATTGGGTTTATGGAATGGTATCTGAGCTAATTTGAAACCCTTGTTTTATGCATCACCCCACCTCACCTTTCCCGTTCAGCAGCCATAGTGTGTTTTCTGAACGTGTGACTCTGTTCTGTTTTGTAATTCATTTCAAGTGTAGCGGTTTTTACATTCCCTCTCTAAGTGATATCTTATGATAAGTGTCTTTCTCTGTGTGACTTATTTCACTTAGAATCGTCGTACCTAAATCCACTCATCGTGCTGCTACTAGCCTTATGACGTGGATTTCCTGGCTGAGTGATATTCCATTGTACATGAGGACCACAACTTCTTTATCCATTTTTCGCTTTCCTAGCATATTTAAGGTGTAATGAAGTGGGGGTTCTTGTCAACAGAGCAGCCCTAAACTTTGGGGTGCCTGTGTCTTGCTGATTTTTAGTTTTCCCAATTTATACGCCCATGAGTGGAAGTGCCCTATGCTCTCCAAGCTGTGTTTTTTAGATGTTTCAGAACACACCGTACACTTCTCCAGAGTGGCTGTTGGCAATTTACATCCCACCCATCAGCGTAGCAAGGCTCCCATTTCTCCATGGCCGGTCCTGCATTTCTGGTTTGGACACTTTTTTCCGCATGGCCCTTTTGCCCGCTGGGAAGCGAGACTTCTTTGGAGCGCTGATTGGCCTTTCCAGGTTGCTTGGTTGGCCAAAAAGGGCGTATGCGTTTTTTCCTGAATATATTCAGGAAAAAACGCATACGCCCTTTTTGGCCAAGGGCATCATTGTCCACGTTTTGCCGCTTTTCATGTGCTTTCAAGGCGATTCGAATCTACCTCCTGAAATCTGTTTCCTGCAATTCTGCCTTGCTTTCAAAGCCTCTTCGTTGCCTTCCCTTAATATATTTGTGGACGAGAGGTATCATTTAAAACTCTGCAGGTTTGTGAATTGCAGTGCCCCTGAGCTCCATTTTTCAACTCGCTTTTTTGGGAGCTGGCCGCAAAAGCGCAGGATTGCTTCAGGCCCTCTTCTCGTTCTGGGGGGCAGGCTGAGCTTGTGCTTAATTCTTCTTCCTGATGGGAAAATAGAGTGACCTGTGCCTGTCCCAACACCTAGAGCTAGTCTCTCATTGGTTCCCCCTCTTCCCGTTCATCCTCAGGACAAATTGCAACCTGTACGGAACAGGAGGTTAAAGGTGCTGATTCTCCAAGGAGGGAGATGGCTAGTAAATCGGTTGGAATGGCGAACCCGAGCAAAGGAGATGAGAAATGAGGTGCGTTTTAGAAACCTTTCCCGATCACACGGTGTACCATCTTCTGGGTTTCTCATGCCTGTTTTCGACGTAGGAAGATGCCCTTGAACCTGGAGATTTGGGACCCATGGGATGGGTACCATGCAGTATTACTTGAAAGGGTCTACGTTGGCTCACCCAACCTCACCGAACCTCTCAGCCCCAAGAGTGTCCACCCTTATGTCTCAATCAGCTGTGGGTCTAGATATGGTCAATCCAGGTTGCATCACAGCCCCTGAACGAATTTTGTAAGAATTTCTCTCTCTTTCACTGCCTTTGTGTCACGGGTTTTGAAAAGTAATTTATTTTTATAATGGGGTTTAGCTGCTTTTCACGGCTGTGTTTATGCCGCTTTACACCCCCTTGACTCACTTACAGAGAGATATCAATACATAGGTTTGAAGATTCTTACTAGTCAGATATATTCTTGTGCGGTGAATAGGGGGTGTTGAGTCCAGTTCACTGAAAAAGGAATAGGTCTTGTCTCTTACATATTGGGTTTATGGAACGGTATCTGAGCTAATTTGAAACCCTTGTTTTATGCATCACCCCACCTCACCTTTCCCGTTCAGCAGCCATAGTGTGTTTTCTGAACGTGTGACTCTGTTCTGTTTTGTAATTCATTTCAAGTGTAGCGGTTTTTACATTCCCTCTCTAAGTGATATCTTATGATAAGTGTCTTTCTCTGTGTGACTTATTTCACTTAGAATCGTCGTACCTAAATCCACTCATCGTGCTGCTACTAGCCTTATGACGTGGATTTCCTGGCTGAGTGATATTCCATTGTACATGAGGACCACAACTTCTTTATCCATTTTTCGCTTTCCTAGCATATTTAAGGTGTAATGAAGTGGGGGTTCTTGTCAACAGAGCAGCCCTAAACTTTGGGGTGCCTGTGTCTTGCTGATTTTTAGTTTTCCCAATTTATACGCCCATGAGTGGAAGTGCCCTATGCTCTCCAAGCTGTGTTTTTTAGATGTTTCAGAACACACCGTACACTTCTCCAGAGTGGCTGTTGGCAATTTACATCCCACCCATCAGCGTAGCAAGGCTCCCATTTCTCCATGGCCGGTCCTGCATTTCTGGTTTGGACACTTTTTTCCGCATGGCCCTTTTGCCCGCTGGGAAGCGAGACTTCTTTGGAGCGCTGATTGGCCTTTCCAGGTTGCTTGGTTGGCCAAAAAGGGCGTATGCGTTTTTTCCTGAATATATTCAGGAAAAAACGCATACGCCCTTTTTGGCCAAGGGCATCATTGTCCACGTTTTGCCGCTTTTCATGTGCTTTCAAGGCGATTCGAATCTACCTCCTGAAATCTGTTTCCTGCAATTCTGCCTTGCTTTCAAAGCCTCTTCGTTGCCTTCCCTTAATATATTTGTGGACGAGAGGTATCATTTAAAACTCTGCAGGTTTGTGAATTGCAGTGCCCCTGAGCTCCATTTTTCAACTCGCTTTTTTGGGAGCTGGCCGCAAAAGCGCAGGATTGCTTCAGGCCCTCTTCTCGTTCTGGGGGGCAGGCTGAGCTTGTGCTTAATTCTTCTTCCTGATGGGAAAATAGAGTGACCTGTGCCTGTCCCAACACCTAGAGCTAGTCTCTCATTGGTTCCCCCTCTTCCCGTTCATCCTCAGGACAAATTGCAACCTGTACGGAACAGGAGGTTAAAGGTGCTGATTCTCCAAGGAGGGAGATGGCTAGTAAATCGGTTGGAATGGCGAACCCGAGCAAAGGAGATGAGAAATGAGGTGCGTTTTAGAAACCTTTCCCGATCACACGGTGTACCATCTTCTGGGTTTCTCATGCCTGTTTTCGACGTAGGAAGATGCCCTTGAACCTGGAGATTTGGGACCCATGGGATGGGTACCATGCAGTATTACTTGAAAGGGTCTACGTTGGCTCACCCAACCTCACCGAACCTCTCAGCCCCAAGAGTGTCCACCCTTATGTCTCAATCAGCTGTGGGTCTAGATATGGTCAATCCAGGTTGCATCACAGCCCCTGAACGAATTTTGTAAGAATTTCTCTCTCTTTCACTGCCTTTGTGTCACGGGTTTTGAAAAGTAATTTATTTTTATAATGGGGTTTAGCTGCTTTTCACGGCTGTGTTTATGCCGCTTTACACCCCCTTGACTCACTTACAGAGAGATATCAATACATAGGTTTGAAGATTCTTACTAGTCAGATATATTCTTGTGCGGTGAATAGGGGGTGTTGAGTCCAGTTCACTGAAAAAGGAATAGGTCTTGTCTCTTACATATTGGGTTTATGGAACGGTATCTGAGCTAATTTGAAACCCTTGTTTTATGCATCACCCCACCTCACCTTTCCCGTTCAGCAGCCATAGTGTGTTTTCTGAACGTGTGACTCTGTTCTGTTTTGTAATTCAGTTCAAGTGTAGCGGTTTTTACATTCCCTCTCTAAGTGATATCTTATGATAAGTGTCTTTCTCTGTGTGACTTATTTCACTTAGAATCGTCGTACCTAAATCCACTCATCGTGCTGCTACTAGCCTTATGACGTGGATTTCCTGGCTGAGTGATATTCCATTGTACATGAGGACCACAACTTCTTTATTCATTTTTCGCTTTCCTAGGATATTTAAGGTGTAATGAAGTGGGGGTTCTTGTCAACAGAGCAGCCCTAAACTTTGGGGTGCCTGTGTCTTGCTGATTTTTAGTTTTCCCAATTTATACGCCCATGAGTGGAAGTGCCCTATGCTCTCCAAGCTGTGTTTTTTAGATGTTTCAGAACACACCGTACACTTCTCCAGAGTGGCTGTTGGCAATTTACATCCCACCCATCAGCGTAGCAAGGCTCCCATTTCTCCATGGCCGGTCCTGCATTTCTGGTTTGGACACTTTTGTCCGCATGGCCCTTTTGCCCGCTGGGAAGCGAGACTTCTTTGGAGCGCTGATTGGCCTTTCCAGGTTGCTTGGTTGGCCAAAAAGGGCGTATGCGTTTTTTCCTGAATATATTCAGGAAAAAACGCATACGCCCTTTTTGGCCAAGGGCATCATTGTCCACGTTTTGCCGCTTTTCATGTGCTTTCAAGGCGATTCGAATCTACCTCCTGAAATCTGTTTCCTGCAATTCTGCCTTGCTTTCAAAGCCTCTTCGTTGCCTTCCCTTAATATATTTGTGGACGAGAGGTATCATTTAAAACTCTGCAGGTTTGTGAATTGCAGTGCCCCTGAGCTCCATTTTTCAACTCGCTTTTTTGGGAGCTGGCCGCAAAAGCGCAGGATTGCTTCAGGCCCTCTTCTCGTTCTGGGGGGCAGGCTGAGCTTGTGCTTAATTCTTCTTCCTGATGGGAAAATAGAGTGACCTGTGCCTGTCCCAACACCTAGAGCTAGTCTCTCATTGGTTCCCCCTCTTCCCGTTCATCCTCAGGACAAATTGCAACCTGTACGGAACAGGAGGTTAAAGGTGCTGATTCTCCAAGGAGGGAGATGGCTAGTAAATCGGCTGGAATGGCGAACCCGAGCAAAGGAGATGAGAAATGAGGTGCGTTTTAGAAACCTTTCCCGATCACACGGTGTACCATCTTCTGGGTTTCTCATGCCTGTTTTCGACGTAGGAAGATGCCCTTGAACCTGGAGATTTGGGACCCATGGGATGGGTACCATGCAGTATTACTTGAAAGGGTCTGCGTTGGCTCACCCAACCTCACCGAACCTCTCAGCCCCAAGAGTGTCCACCCTTATGTCTCAATCAGCTGTGGGTCTAGATATGGTCAATCCAGGTTGCATCACAGCCCCTGAACGAATTTTGTAAGAATTTCTCTCTCTTTCACTGCCTTTGTTTCACGGGTTTTGAAAAGTAATTTATTTTTATAATGGGGTTTAGCTGCTTTTCACGGCTGTGTTTATGCCGCTTTACACCCCCTTGACGCACTTACAGAGAGATATCAATACATAGGTTTGAAGATTCTTACTAGTCAGATATATTCTTGTGCGGTGAATAGGGGGTGTTGAGTCCAGTTCACTGAAAAAGGAATAGGTCTTGTCTCTTACATATTGGGTTTATGGAACGGTATCTGAGCTAATTTGAAACCCTTGTTTTATGCATCACCCCACCTCACCTTTCCCGTTCAGCAGCCATAGTGTTTTCTGAACGTGTGACTCTGTTCTGTTTTGTAATTCAGTTCAAGTGTAGCGGTTTTTACATTCCCTCTCTAAGTGATATCTTATGATAAGTGTCTTTTTCTGTGTGACTTATTTCACTTAGAATCGTCGTACCTAAATCCACTCATCGTGCTGCTACTAGCCTTATGACGTGGATTTCATGGCTGAGTGATATTCCATTGTACATGAGGACCACCACTTCTTTATCCATTTTTCTCTTTCCTAGGATATTTAAGGTGTAATGAAGTGGGGGTTCTTGTCAACAGAGCAGCCCTAAACTTTGGGGTGCCTGTGTCTTGCTGATTTTTAGTTTTCCCAATTTATACGCCCATGAGTGGAAGTGCCCTATGCTCTCCAAGCTGTGTTTTTTAGATGTTTCAGAACACACCGTACACTTCTCCAGAGTGGCTGTTGGCAAGTTACATCCCACCCATCAGCGTAGCAAGGCTCCCATTTCTCCATGGCCGGTCCTGCATTTCTGGTTTGGACACTTTTTTCCGCATGGCCCTTTTGCCCGCTGGGAAGCGAGACTTCTTTGGAGCGCTGATTGGCCTTTCCAGGTTGCTTGGTTGGCCAAAAAGGGCGTATGCGTTTTTTCCTGAATATATTCAGGAAAAAACGCATACGCCCTTTTTGGCCAAGGGCATCATTGTCCACGTTTTGCCGCTTTTCATGTGCTTTCAAGGCGATTCGAATCTACCTCCTGAAATCTGTTTCCTGCAATTCTGCCTTGCTTTCAAAGCCTCTTCGTTGCCTTCCCTTAATATATTTGTGGACGAGAGGTATCATTTAAAACTCTGCAGGTTTGTGAATTGCAGTGCCCCTGAGCTCCATTTTTCAACTCGCTTTTTTGGGAGCTGGCCGCAAAAGCGCAGGATTGCTTCAGGCCCTCTTCTGGTTCTGGGGGGCAGGCTGAGCTTGTGCTTAATTCTTCTTCCTGATGGGAAAATAGAGTGACCTGTGCCTGTCCCAACACCTAGAGCTAGTCTCTCATTGGTTCCCCCTCTTCCCGTTCATCCTCAGGACAAATTGCAACCTCTACGGAACAGTAGGTTAAAGGTGCTGATTCTCCAAGGAGGGAGATGGCTAGTAAATCGGTTGGAATGGCGAACCCGAGCAAAGGAGATGAGAAATGAGGTGCGTTTTAGAAACCTTTCCCGATCACACGGTGTACCATCTTCTGGGTTTCTCATGCCTGTTTTCGACGTAGGAAGATGCCCTTGAACCTGGAGATTTGGGACCCATGGGATGGGTACCATGCAGTATTACTTGAAAGGGTCTACGTTGGCTCACCCAACCTCAGCGAACCTCTCAGCCCCAAGAGTGTCCACCCTTATGTCTCAATCAGCTGTGGGTCTAGATATGGTCAATCCAGGTTGCATCACAGCCCCTGAACGAATTTTGTAAGAATTTCTCTCTCTTTCACTGCCTTTGTGTCACGGGTTTTGAAAAGTAATTTATTTTTATAATGGGGTTTAGCTGCTTTTCACGGCTGTGTTTATGCCGCTTTACACCCCCTTGACTCACTTACAGAGAGATATCAATACATAGGTTTGAAGATTCTTACTAGTCAGATATATTCTTGTGCGGTGAATAGGGGGTGTTGAGTCCAGTTCACTGAAAAAGGAATAGGTCTTGTCTCTTACATATTGGGTTTATGGAACGGTATCTGAGCTAATTTGAAACCCTTGTTTTATGCATCACCCCACCTCACCTTTCCCGTTCAGCAGCCATAGTGTGTTTTCTGAACGTGTGACTCTGTTCTGTTTTGTAATTCAGTTCAAGTGTAGCGGTTTTTACATTCCCTCTCTAAGTGATATCTTAGGATAAGTGTCTTTCTCTGTGTGACTTATTTCACTTAGAATCGTCGTACCTAAATCCACTCATCGTGCTGCTACTAGCCTTATGACGTGGATTTCCTGGCTGAGTGATATTCCATTGTACATGAGGACCACAACTTCTTTATTCATTTTTCGCTTTCCTAGGATATTTAAGGTGTAATGAAGTGGGGGTTCTTGTCAACAGAGCAGCCCTAAACTTTGGGGTGCCTGTGTCTTGCTGATGTTTAGTTTTCCCAATTTATACGCCCATGAGTGGAAGTGCCCTATGCTCTCCAAGCTGTGTTTTTTAGATGTTTCAGAACACACCGTACACTTCTCCAGAGTGGGTGTTGGCAATTTACATCCCACCCATCAGCGTAGCAAGGCTCCCATTTCTCCATGGCCGGTCCTGCATTTCTGGTTTGGACACTTTTTTCCGCATGGCCCTTTTGCCCGCTGGGAAGCGAGACTTCTTTGGAGCGCTGATTGGCCTTTCCAGGTTGCTTGGTTGGCCAAAAAGGGCGTATGCGTTTTTTCCTGAATATATTCAGGAAAAAACGCATACGCCCTTTTTGGCCAAGGGCATCATTGTCCACATTTTGCCGCTTTTCATGTGCTTTCAAGGCGATTCGAATCTACCTCCTGAAATCTGTTTCCTGCAATTCTGCCTTGCTTTCAAAGCCTCTTCGTTGCCTTCCCTTAATATATTTGTGGACGAGAGGTATCATTTAAAACTCTGCAGGTTTGTGAATTGCAGTGCCCCTGAGCTCCATTTTTCAACTCGCTTTTTTGGGAGCTGGCCGCAAAAGCGCAGGATTGCTTCAGGCCCTCTTCTGGTTCTGGGGGGCAGGCTGAGCTTGTGCTTAATTCTTCTTCCTGATGGGAAAATAGAGTGACCTGTGCCTGTCCCAACACCTAGAGCTAGTCTCTCATTGGTTCCCCCTCTTCCCGTTCATCCTCAGGACAAATTGCAACCTCTACGGAACAGTAGGTTAAAGGTGCTGATTCTCCAAGGAGGGAGATGGCTAGTAAATCGGTTGGAATGGCGAACCCGAGCAAAGGAGATGAGAAATGAGGTGCGTTTTAGAAACCTTTCCCGATCACACGGTGTACCATCTTCTGGGTTTCTCATGCCTGTTTTCGACGTAGGAAGATGCCCTTGAACCTGGAGATTTGGGACCCATGGGATGGGTACCATGCAGTATTACTTGAAAGGGTCTACGTTGGCTCACCCAACCTCAGCGAACCTCTCAGCCCCAAGAGTGTCCACCCTTATGTCTCAATCAGCTGTGGGTCTAGATATGGTCAATCCAGGTTGCATCACAGCCCCTGAACGAATTTTGTAAGAATTTCTCTCTCTTTCACTGCCTTTGTGTCACGGGTTTTGAAAAGTAATTTATTTTTATAATGGGGTTTAGCTGCTTTTCACGGCTGTGTTTATGCCGCTTTACACCCCCTTGACTCACTTACAGAGAGATATCAATACATAGGTTTGAAGATTCTTACTAGTCAGATATATTCTTGTGCGGTGAATAGGGGGTGTTGAGTCCAGTTCACTGAAAAAGGAATAGGTCTTGTCTCTTACATATTGGGTTTATGGAACGGTATCTGAGCTAATTTGAAACCCTTGTTTTATGCATCACCCCACCTCACCTTTCCCGTTCAGCAGCCATAGTGTGTTTTTTGAACGTGTGACTCTGTTCTGTTTTGTAATTCAGTTCAAGTGTAGCGGTTTTTACATTCCCTCTCTAAGTGATATCTTAGGATAAGTGTCTTTCTCTGTGTGACTTATTTCACTTAGAATCGTCGTACCTAAATCCACTCATCGTGCTGCTACTAGCCTTATGACGTGGATTTCCTGGCTGAGTGATATTCCATTGTACATGAGGACCACAACTTCTTTATTCATTTTTCGCTTTCCTAGGATATTTAAGGTGTAATGAAGTGGGGGTTCTTGTCAACAGAGCAGCCCTAAACTTTGGGGTGCCTGTGTCTTGCTGATTTTTAGTTTTCCCAATTTATACGCCCATGAGTGGAAGTGCCCTATGCTCTCCAAGCTGTGTTTTTTAGATGTTTCAGAACACACCGTACACTTCTCCAGAGTGGGTGTTGGCAATTTACATCCCACCCATCAGCGTAGCAAGGCTCCCATTTCTCCATGGCCGGTCCTGCATTTCTGGTTTGGACACTTTTTTCCGCATGGCCCTTTTGCCCGCTGGGAAGCGAGACTTCTTTGGAGCGCTGATTGGCCTTTCCAGGTTGCTTGGTTGGCCAAAAAGGGCGTATGCGTTTTTTCCTGAATATATTCAGGAAAAAACGCATACGCCCTTTTTGGCCAAGGGCATCATTGTCCACGTTTTGCCGCTTTTCATGTGCTTTCAAGGCGATTCGAATCTACCTCCTGAAATCTGTTTCCTGCAATTCTGCCTTGCTTTCAAAGCCTCTTCGTTGCCTTCCCTTAATATATTTGTGGACAAGAGGTATCATTTAAAACTCTGCAGGTTTGTGAATTGCAGTGCCCCTGAGCTCCATTTTTCAACTCGCTTTTTTGGGAGCTGGCCGCAAAAGCGCAGGATTGCTTCAGGCCCTCTTCTGGTTCTGGGGGGCAGGCTGAGCTTGTGCTTAATTCTTCTTCCTGATGGGAAAATAGAGTGACCTGTGCCTGTCCCAACACCTAGAGCTAGTCTCTCATTGGTTCCCCCTCTTCCCGTTCATCCTCAGGACAAATTGCAACCTGTACGGAACAGTACGTTAAAGGTGCTGATTCTCCAAGGAGGGAGATGGCTAGTAAATCGGTTGGAATGGCGAACCCGAGCAAAGGAGATGAGAAATGAGGTGCGTTTTAGAAACCTTTCCCGATCACACGGTGTACCATCTTCTGGGTTTCTCATGCCTGTTTTCGACGTAGGAAGATGCCCTTGAACCTGGAGATTTGGGACCCATGGGATGGGTACCATGCAGTATTACTTGAAAGGGTCTGCGTTGGCTCACCCAACCTCACCGAACCTCTCAGCCCCAAGAGTGTCCACCCTTATGTCTCAATCAGCTGTGGGTCTAGATATGGTCAATCCAGGTTGCATCACAGCCCCTGAACGAATTTTGTAAGAATTTCTCTCTCTTTCACTGCCTTTGTGTCACGGGTTTTGAAAAGTAATTTATTTTTATAATGGGGTTTAGCTGCTTTTCACGGCTGTGTTTATGCCGCTTTACACCCCCTTGACTCACTTACAGAGAGATATCAATACATAGGTTTGAAGATTCTTACTAGTCAGATATATTCTTGTGCGGTGAATAGGGGGTGTTGAGTCCAGTTCACTGAAAAAGGAATAGGTCTTGTCTCTTACATATTGGGTTTATGGAACGGTATCTGAGCTAATTTGAAACCCTTGTTTTATGCATCACCCCACCTCACCTTTCCCGTTCAGCAGCCATAGTGTGTTTTCTGAACGTGTGACTCTGTTCTGTTTTGTAATTCAGTTCAAGTGTAGCGGTTTTTACATTCCCTCTCTAAGTGATATCTTATGATAAGTGTCTTTCTCTGTGTGACTTATTTCACTTAGAATCGTCGTACCTAAATCCACTCATCGTGCTGCTACTATCCTTATGACGTGGATTTCCTGGCTGAGTGATATTCCATTGTACATGAGGACCACCACTTCTTTATCCATTTTTCTCTTTCCTAGGATATTTAAGGTGTAATGAAGTGGGGGTTCTTGTCAACAGAGCAGCCCTAAACTTTGGGGTGCCTGTGTCTTGCTGATTTTTAGTTTTCCCAATTTATACACCCATGAGTGGAAGTGCCCTATGCTCTCCAAGCTGTGTTTTTTAGATGTTTCAGAACACACCGTACACTTCTCCAGAGTGGGTGTTGGCAATTTACATCCCACCCATCAGCGTAGCAAGGCTCCCATTTCTCCATGGCCGGTCCTGCATTTCTGGTTTGGACACTTTTTTCCGCATGGCCCTTTTGCCCGCTGGGAAGCAAGACTTCTTTGGAGCGCTGATTGGCCTTTCCAGGTTGCTTGGTTGGCCAAAAAGGGCGTATGCGTTTTTTCCTGAATATATTCAGGAAAAAACGCATACGCCCTTTTTGGCCAAGGGCATCATTGTCCACGTTTTGCCGCTTTTCATGTGCTTTCAAGGCGATTCGAATCTACCTCCTGAAATCTGTTTCCTGCAATTCTGCCTTGCTTTCAAAGCCTCTTCGTTGCCTTCCCTTAATATATTTGTGGACGAGAGGTATCATTTAAAACTCTGCAGGTTTGTGAATTGCAGTGCCCCTGAGCTCCATTTTTCAACTCGCTTTTTTGGGAGCTGGCCGCAAAAGCGCAGGATTGCTTCAGGCCCTCTTCTGGTTCTGGGGGGCAGGCTGAGCTTGTGCTTAATTCTTCTTCCTGATGGGAAAATAGAGTGACCTGTGCCTGTCCCAACACCTAGAGCTAGTCTCTCATTGGTTCCCCCTCTTCCCGTTCATTCTCAGGACAAATTGCAACCTGTACGGAACAGTACGTTAAAGGTGCTGATTCTCCAAGGAGGGAGATGGCTAGTAAATCGGTTGGAATGGCGAACCCGAGCAAAGGAGATGAGAAATGAGGTGCGTTTTAGAAACCTTTCCCGATCACACGGTGTACCATCTTCTGGGTTTCTCATGCCTGTTTTCGACGTAGGAAGATGCCCTTGAACCTGGAGATTTGGGACCCATGGGATGGGTACCATGCAGTATTACTTGAAAGGGTCTGCGTTGGCTCACCCAACCTCACCGAACCTCTCAGCCCCAAGAGTGTCCACCCTTATGTCTCAATCAGCTGTGGGTCTAGATATGGTCAATCCAGGTTGCATCACAGCCCCTGAACGAATTTTGTAAGAATTTCTCTCTCTTTCACTGCCTTTGTGTCACGGGTTTTGAAAAGTAATTTATTTTTATAATGGGGTTTAGCTGCTTTTCACGGCTGTGTTTATGCCGCTTTACACCCCCTTGACTCACTTACAGAGAGATATCAATACATAGGTTTGAAGATTCTTACTAGTCAGATATATTCTTGTGCGGTGAATAGGGGGTGTTGAGTCCAGTTCACTGAAAAAGGAATAGGTCTTGTCTCTTACATATTGGGTTTATGGAACGGTATCTGAGCTAATTTGAAACCCTTGTTTTATGCATCACCCCACCTCACCTTTCCCGTTCAGCAGCCATAGTGTGTTTTCTGAACGTGTGACTCTGTTCTGTTTTGTAATTCAGTTCAAGTGTAGCGGTTTTTACATTCCCTCTCTAAGTGATATCTTATGATAAGTGTCTTTCTCTGTGTGACTTATTTCACTTAGAATCGTCGTACCTAAATCCACTCATCGTGCTGCTACTATCCTTATGACGTGGATTTCCTGGCTGAGTGATATTCCATTGTACATGAGGACCACCACTTCTTTATCCATTTTTCTCTTTCCTAGGATATTTAAGGTGTAATGAAGTGGGGGTTCTTGTCAACAGAGCAGCCCTAAACTTTGGGGTGCCTGTGTCTTGCTGATTTTTAGTTTTCCCAATTTATACGCCCATGAGTGGAAGTGCCCTATGCTCTCCAAGCTGTGTTTTTTAGATGTTTCAGAACACACCGTACACTTCTCCAGAGTGGCTGTTGGCAATTTACATCCCACCCATCAGCGTAGCAAGGCTCCCATTTCTCCATGGCCGGTCCTGCATTTCTGGTTTGGACACTTTTTTCCGCATGGCCCTTTTGCCCGCTGGGAAGCGAGACTTCTTTGGAGCGCTGATTGGCCTTTCCAGGTTGCTTGGTTGGCCAAAAAGGGCGTATGCGTTTTTTCCTGAATATATTCAGGAAAAAACGCATACGCCCTTTTTGGCCAAGGGCATCATTGTCCACGTTTTGCCGCTTTTCATGTGCTTTCAAGGCGATTCGAATCTACCTCCTGAAATCTGTTTCCTGCAATTCTGCCTTGCTTTCAAAGCCTCTTCGTTGCCTTCCCTTAATATATTTGTGGACGAGAGGTATCATTTAAAACTCTGCAGGTTTGTGAATTGCAGTGCCCCTGAGCTCCATTTTTCAACTCGCTTTTTTGGGAGCTGGCCGCAAAAGCGCAGGATTGCTTCAGGCCCTCTTCTGGTTCTGGGGGGCAGGCTGAGCTTGTGCTTAATTCTTCTTCCTGATGGGAAAATAGAGTGACCTGTGCCTGTCCCAACACCTAGAGCTAGTCTCTCATTGGTTCCCCCTCTTCCCGTTCATCCTCAGGACAAATTGCAACCTCTACGGAACAGTAGGTTAAAGGTGCTGATTCTCCAAGGAGGGAGATGGCTAGTAAATCGGTTGGAATGGCGAACCCGAGCAAAGGAGATGAGAAATGAGGTGCGTTTTAGAAACCTTTCCCGATCACACGGTGTACCATCTTCTGGGTTTCTCATGCCTGTTTTCGACGTAGGAAGATGCCCTTGAACCTGGAGATTTGGGACCCATGGGATGGGTACCATGCAGTATTACTTGAAAGGGTCTACGTTGGCTCACCCAACCTCACCGAACCTCTCAGCCCCAAGAGTGTCCACCCTTATGTCTCAATCAGCTGTGGGTCTAGATATGGTCAATCCAGGTTGCATCACAGCCCCTGAACGAATTTTGTAAGAATTTCTCTCTCTTTCACTGCCTTTGTGTCACGGGTTTTGAAAAGTAATTTATTTTTATAATGGGGTTTAGCTGCTTTTCACGGCTGTGTTTATGCCGCTTTACACCCCCTTGACTCACTTACAGAGAGATATCAATACATAGGTTTGAAGATTCTTACTAGTCAGATATATTCTTGTGCGGTGAATAGGGGGTGTTGAGTCCAGTTCACTGAAAAAGGAATAGGTCTTGTCTCTTACATATTGGGTTTATGGAACGGTATCTGAGCTAATTTGAAACCCTTGTTTTATGCATCACCCCACCTCACCTTTCCCGTTCAGCAGCCATAGTGTGTTTTCTGAACGTGTGACTCTGTTCTGTTTTGTAATTCAGTTCAAGTGTAGCGGTTTTTACATTCCCTCTCTAAGTGATATCTTATGATAAGTGTCTTTTTCTGTGTGACTTATTTCACTTAGAATCGTCGTACCTAAATCCACTCATCGTGCTGCTACTAGCCTTATGACGTGGATTTCCTGGCTGAGTGATATTCCATTGTACATGAGGACCACCACTTCTTTATCCATTTTTCTCTTTCCTAGGATATTTAAGGTGTAATGAAGTGGGAGTTCTTGTCAACAGAGCAGCCCTAAACTTTGGGGTGCCTGTGTCTTGCTGATTTTTAGTTTTCCCAATTTATACGCCCATGAGTGGAAGTGCCCTATGCTCTCCAAGCTGTGTTTTTTAGATGTTTCAGAACACACCGTACACTTCTCCAGAGTGGCTGTTGGCAATTTACATCCCACCCATCAGCGTAGCAAGGCTCCCATTTCTCCATGGCCGGTCCTGCATTTCTGGTTTGGACACTTTTTTCCGCATGGCCCTTTTGCCCGCTGGGAAGCGAGACTTCTTTGGAGCGCTGATTGGCCTTTCCAGGTTGCTTGGTTGGCCAAAAAGGGCGTATGCGTTTTTTCCTGAATATATTCAGGAAAAAACGCATACGCCCTTTTTGGCCAAGGGCATCATTGTCCACGTTTTGCCGCTTTTCATGTGCTTTCAAGGCGATTCGAATCTACCTCCTGAAATCTGTTTCCTGCAATTCTGCCTTGCTTTCAAAGCCTCTTCGTTGCCTTCCCTTAATATATTTGTGGACGAGAGGTATCATTTAAAACTCTGCAGGTTTGTGAATTGCAGTGCCCCTGAGCTCCATTTTTCAACTCGCTTTTTTGGGAGCTGGCCGCAAAAGCGCAGGATTGCTTCAGGCCCTCTTCTGGTTCTGGGGGGCAGGCTGAGCTTGTGCTTAATTCTTCTTCCTGATGGGAAAATAGAGTGACCTGTGCCTGTCCCAACACCTAGAGCTAGTCTCTCATTGGTTCCCCCTCTTCCCGTTCATCCTCAGGACAAATTGCAACCTGTACGGAACAGTACGTTAAAGGTGCTGATTCTCCAAGGAGGGAGATGGCTAGTAAATCGGTTGGAATGGCGAACCCGAGCAAAGGAGATGAGAAATGAGGTGCGTTTTAGAAACCTTTCCCGATCACACGGTGTACCATCTTCTGGGTTTCTCATGCCTGTTTTCGACGTAGGAAGATGCCCTTGAACCTGGAGATTTGGGACCCATGGGATGGGTACCATGCAGTATTACTTGAAAGGGTCTGCGTTGGCTCACCCAACCTCACCGAACCTCTCAGCCCCAAGAGTGTCCACCCTTATGTCTCAATCAGCTGTGGGTCTAGATATGGTCAATCCAGGTTGCATCACAGCCCCTGAACGAATTTTGTAAGAATTTCTCTCTCTTTCACTGCCTTTGTGTCACGGGTTTTGAAAAGTAATTTATTTTTATAATGGGGTTTAGCTGCTTTTCACGGCTGTGTTTATGCCGCTTTACACCCCCTTGACTCACTTACAGAGAGATATCAATACATAGGTTTGAAGATTCTTACTAGTCAGATATATTCTTGTGCGGTGAATAGGGGGTGTTGAGTCCAGTTCACTGAAAAAGGAATAGGTCTTGTCTCTTACATATTGGGTTTATGGAACGGTATCTGAGCTAATTTGAAACCCTTGTTTTATGCATCACCCCACCTCACCTTTCCCGTTCAGCAGCCATAGTGTTTTCTGAACGTGTGACTCTGTTCTGTTTTGTAATTCAGTTCAAGTGTAGCGGTTTTTACATTCCCTCTCTAAGTGATATCTTATGATAAGTGTCTTTCTCTGTGTGACTTATTTCACTTAGAATCGTCGTACCTAAATCCACTCATCGTGCTGCTACTAGCCTTATGACGTGGATTTCCTGGCTGAGTGATATTCCATTGTACATGAGGACCACCACTTCTTTATCCATTTTTCTCTTTCCTAGGATATTTAAGGTGTAATGAAGTGGGGGTTCTTGTCAACAGAGCAGCCCTAAACTTTGGGGTGCCTGTGTCTTGCTGATTTTTAGTTTTCCCAATTTATACGCCCATGAGTGGAAGTGCCCTATGCTCTCCAAGCTGTGTTTTTTAGATGTTTCAGAACACACCGTACACTTCTCCAGAGTGGCTGTTGGCAATTTACATCCCACCCATCAGCGTAGCAAGGCTCCCATTTCTCCATGGCCGGTCCTGCATTTCTGGTTTGGACACTTTTTTCCGCATGGCCCTTTTGCCCGCTGGGAAGCGAGACTTCTTTGGAGCGCTGATTGGCCTTTCCAGGTTGCTTGGTTGGCCAAAAAGGGCGTATGCGTTTTTTCCTGAATATATTCAGGAAAAAACGCATACGCCCTTTTTGGCCAAGGGCATCATTGTCCACGTTTTGCCGCTTTTCATGTGCTTTCAAGGCGATTCGAATCTACCTCCTGAAATCTGTTTCCTGCAATTCTGCCTTGCTTTCAAAGCCTCTTCGTTGCCTTCCCTTAATATATTTGTGGACGAGAGGTATCATTTAAAACTCTGCAGGTTTGTGAATTGCAGTGCCCCTGAGCTCCATTTTTCAACTCGCTTTTTTGGGAGCTGGCCGCAAAAGCGCAGGATTGCTTCAGGCCCTCTTCTGGTTCTGGGGGGCAGGCTGAGCTTGTGCTTAATTCTTCTTCCTGATGGGAAAATAGAGTGACCTGTGCCTGTCCCAACACCTAGAGCTAGTCTCTCATTGGTTCCCCCTCTTCCCGTTCATCCTCAGGACAAATTGCAACCTGTACGGAACAGTACGTTAAAGGTGCTGATTCTCCAAGGAGGGAGATGGCTAGTAAATCGGTTGGAATGGCGAACCCGAGCAAAGGAGATGAGAAATGAGGTGCGTTTTAGAAACCTTTCCCGATCACACGGTGTACCATCTTCTGGGTTTCTCATGCCTGTTTTCGACGTAGGAAGATGCCCTTGAACCTGGAGATTTGGGACCCATGGGATGGGTACCATGCAGTATTACTTGAAAGGGTCTGCGTTGGCTCACCCAACCTCACCGAACCTCTCAGCCCCAAGAGTGTCCACCCTTATGTCTCAATCAGCTGTGGGTCTAGATATGGTCAATCCAGGTTGCATCACAGCCCCTGAACGAATTTTGTAAGAATTTCTCTCTCTTTCACTGCCTTTGTGTCACGGGTTTTGAAAAGTAATTTATTTTTATAATGGGGTTTAGCTGCTTTTCACGGCTGTGTTTATGCCGCTTTACACCCCCTTGACTCACTTACAGAGAGATATCAATACATAGGTTTGAAGATTCTTACTAGTCAGATATATTCTTGTGCGGTGAATAGGGGGTGTTGAGTCCAGTTCACTGAAAAAGGAATAGGTCTTGTCTCTTACATATTGGGTTTATGGAACGGTATCTGAGCTAATTTGAAACCCTTGTTTTATGCATCACCCCACCTCACCTTTCCCGTTCAGCAGCCATAGTGTGTTTTCTGAACGTGTGACTCTGTTCTGTTTTGTAATTCAGTTCAAGTGTAGCGGTTTTTACATTCCCTCTCTAAGTGATATCTTATGATAAGTGTCTTTTTCTGTGTGACTTATTTCACTTAGAATCGTCGTACCTAAATCCACTCATCGTGCTGCTACTAGCCTTATGACGTGGATTTCATGGCTGAGTGATATTCCATTGTACATGAGGACCACCACTTCTTTATCCATTTTTCTCTTTCCTAGGATATTTAAGGTGTAATGAAGTGGGGGTTCTTGTCAACAGAGCAGCCCTAAACTTTGGGGTGCCTGTGTCTTGCTGATTTTTAGTTTTCCCAATTTATACGCCCATGAGTGGAAGTGCCCTATGCTCTCCAAGCTGTGTTTTTTAGATGTTTCAGAACACACCGTACACTTCTCCAGAGTGGCTGTTGGCAAGTTACATCCCACCCATCAGCGTAGCAAGGCTCCCATTTCTCCATGGCCGGTCCTGCATTTCTGGTTTGGACACTTTTTTCCGCATGGCCCTTTTGCCCGCTAGGAAGCGAGACTTCTTTGGAGCGCTGATTGGCCTTTCCAGGTTGCTTGGTTGGCCAAAAAGGGCGTATGCGTTTTTTCCTGAATATATTCAGGAAAAAACGCATACGGCCTTTTTGGCCAAGGGCATCATTGTCCACGTTTTGCCGCTTTTCATGTGCTTTCAAGGCGATTCGAATCTACCTCCTGAAATCTGTTTCCTGCAATTCTGCCTTGCTTTCAAAGCCTCTTCGTTGCCTTCCCTTAATATATTTGTGGACGAGAGGTATCATTTAAAACTCTGCAGGTTTGTGAATTGCAGTGCCCCTGAGCTCCATTTTTCAACTCGCTTTTTTGGGAGCTGGCCGCAAAAGCGCAGGATTGCTTCAGGCCCTCTTCTGGTTCTGGGGGGCAGGCTGAGCTTGTGCTTAATTCTTCTTCCTGATGGGAAAATAGAGTGACCTGTGCCTGTCCCAACACCTAGAGCTAGTCTCTCATTGGTTCCCCCTCTTCCCGTTCATCCTCAGGACAAATTGCAACCTCTACAGAACAGTAGGTTAAAGGTGCTGATTCTCCAAGGAGGGAGATGGCTAGTAAATCGGTTGGAATGGCGAACCCGAGCAAAGGAGATGAGAAATGAGGTGCGTTTTAGAAACCTTTCCCGATCACACGGTGTACCATCTTCTGGGTTTCTCATGCCTGTTTTCGACGTAGGAAGATGCCCTTGAACCTGGAGATTTGGGACCCATGGGATGGGTACCATGCAGTATTACTTGAAAGGGTCTGCGTTGGCTCACCCAACCTCACCGAACCTCTCAGCCCCAAGAGTGTCCACCCTTATGTCTCAATCAGCTGTGGGTCTAGATATGGTCAATCCAGGTTGCATCACAGCCCCTGGACGAATTTTGTAAGAATTTCTCTCTCTTTCACTGCCTTTGTGTCACGGGTTTTGAAAAGTAATTTATTTTTATATAGGGGTTTAGCTGCTTTTCACGGCTGTGTTTATGCCGCTTTACACCCCCTTGACTCACTTACGGAGAGATATCAATACATAGGTTTGAAGATTCTTACTAGTCAGATATATTCTTGTGCGGTGAATAGGGGGTGTTGAGTCCAGTTCACTGAAAAAGGAATAGGTCTTGTCTCTTACATATTGGGTTTATGGAACGGTATCAGAGCTAATTTGAAACCCTTGTTTTATGCATCACCCCACCTCACCTTTCCCGTTCAGCAGCCATAGTGTGTTTCCTAAACGTGTGACTCTGTTCTGTTTTGTAATTCAGTTCAAGTGTAGCGGTTTTTACATTCCCTCTCTAAGTGATATCTTATGATAAGTGTCTTTTTCTGTGTGACTTATTTCACTTAGAATCGTCGTACCTAAATCCACTCATCGTGCTGCTACTAGCCTTATGACGTTGATTTCATGGCTGAGTGATATTCCATTGTACATGAGGACCACAACTTCTTTATCCATTTTTCGCTTTCCTAGGATATTTAAGGTGTAATGAAGTGGGGGTTCTTGTCAACAGAGCAGCCCTAAACTTTGGGGTGCCTGTGTCTTGCTGATTTTTAGTTTTCCCAATTTATACGCCCATGAGTGGAAGTGCCCTATGCTCTCCAAGCTGTGTTTTTTAGATGTTTCAGAACACACCGTACACTTCTCCAGAGTGGCTGTTGGCAATTTACATCCCACCCATCAGCGTAGCAAGGCTCCCATTTCTCCATGGCCGGTCCTGCATTTCTGGTTTGGACACTTTTTTCCGCATGGCCCTTTTGCCCGCTGGGAAGCAAGACTTCTTTGGAGCACTGATTGGCCTTTCCAGGTTGCTTGGTTGGCCAAAAAGGGCGTATGCGTTTTTTCCTGAATATATTCAGGAAAAAACGCATACGCCCTTTTTGGCCAAGGGCATCATTGTCCACGTTTTGCCGCTTTTCATGTGCTTTCAAGGCGATTCGAATCTACCTCCTGAAATCTGTTTCCTGCAATTCTGCCTTGCTTTCAAAGCCTCTTCGTGGCCTTCCCTTAGTATATTTGTGGACGAGAGGTATCATTTAAAACTCTGCAGGTTTGTGAATTGCAGTGCCCCTGAGCTCCATTTTTCCAGTCGCTTTTTTGGGAGCTGGCCGCAAAAGCGCAGGATTGCTTCAGGCCCTCTTCTGGTTCTGGGGGGCAGGCTGAGCTTGTGCTTAATTCTTCTTCCTGATGGGAAAATAGAGTGACCTGTGCCTGTCCCAACACCTAGAGCTAGTCTCTCATTGGTTCCCCCTCTTCCCGTTCATCCTCAGGACAAATTGCAACCTATACGGAACAGGAGGTTAAAGGTGCTGATTCTCCAAGGAGGGAGATGGCTAGTAAATCGGCTGGAATGGCGAACCCGAGCAAAGGAGATGAGAAATGAGGTGCGTTTTAGAAACCTTTCCCGATCACACGGTGTACCATCTTCTGGGTTTCTCATGCCTGTTTTCGACGTAGGAAGATGCCCTTGAACCTGGAGATTTGGGACCCATGGGATGGGTACCATGCAGTATTACTTGAAAGGGTCTGCGTTGGCTCACCCAACCTCACCGAACCTCTCAGCCCCAAGAGTGTCCAGCCTTATGTCTCAATCAGCTGTGGGTCTAGATATGGTCAATCCAGGTTGCATCACAGCCCCTGGACGAATTTTGTAAGAATTTCTCTCTCTTTCACTGTCTTTGTTTCACGGGTTTTGAAAAGTAATTTATTTTTATAATGGGGTTTAGCTGCTTTTCACGGCTGTGTTTATGCCACTTTACAACCCCTTGACTCACTTACGGAGAGATATCAATACATAGGTTTGAAGATTCTTCCTAGTCAGATATATTCTTGTGCGGTGAATAGGGGGTGTTGAGTCCAGTTCACTGAAAAAGGAATAGGTCTTCTCTCTTACATATTGGGTTTATGGAACGGTATCGGAGCTAATTTGAAACCCTTGTTTTATGCATCACCCCACCTCACCTTTCCCGTTCAGCAGCCATAGTGTGTTTCCTAAACGTGTGACTCTGTTCTGTTTTGTAATTCAGTTCAAGTGTAGCGGTTTTTACATTCCCTCTCTAAGTGATAACTTATGATAAGTGTCTTTTTCTGTGTGACTTATTTCACTTAGAATCGTCGTACCTAAATCCACTCATCGTGCTGCTACTAGCCTTATGACGTTGATTTCATGGCTGAGTGATATTCCATTGTACATGAGGACCCCAACTTCTTTATCCATTTTTCGCTTTCCTAGGATATTTAAGGTGTAATGAAGTGGGGGTTCTTGTCAACAGAGCAGCCCTAAACTTTGGGGTGCCTGTGTCTTGCTGATGTTTAGTTTTCCCAATTTATACGCCCATGAGTGGAAGTGCCCTATGCTCTCCAAGCTGTGTTTTTTAGATGTTTCAGAACACACCGTACACTTTTCCAGAGTGGCTGTTGGCAATTTACATCCCACCCATCAGCGTAGCAAGGCTCCCATTTCTCCATGGCCGGTCCTGCATTTCTGGTTTGGACACTTTTTTCCGCATGGCCCTTTTGCCCGCTGGGAAGCGAGACTTCTTTGGAGCGCTGATTGGCCTTTCCAGGTTGCTTGGTTGGCCAAAAAGGGCGTATGCGTTTTTTCCTGAATATATTCAGGAAAAAACGCATACGCCCTTTTTGGCCAAGGGCATCATTGTCCACGTTTTGCCGCTTTTCATGTGCTTTCAAGGCGATTCGAATCTATCTCCTGAAATCTGTTTCCTGCAATTCTGCCTTGCTTTCAAAGCCTCTTCGTTGCCTTCCCTTAATATATTTGTGGACGAAAGGTATCATTTAAAACTCTGCAGGTTTGTGAATTGCAGTGCCCCTGAGCTCCATGTTTCAACTCGCTTTTTTGGGAGCTGGCCGCAAAAGCGCAGGATTGCTTCAGGCCCTCTTCTGGTTCTGGGGGGCAGGCTGAGCTTGTGCTTAATTCTTCTTCCTGATGGGAAAATAGAGTGACCTGTGCCTGTCCCAACACCTAGAGCTAGTCTCTCATTGGTTCCCCCTCTTCCCCTTCATCCTCAGGACAAATTGCAACCTGTACGGAACAGGAGGTTAAAGGTGCTGATTCTCCAAGGAGGGAGATGGCTAGTAAATCGGCTGGAATGGCGAACCCGAGCAAAGGAGATGAGAAATGAGGTGCGTTTTAGAAACCTTTCCCGATCACACGGTGTACCATCTTCTGGGTTTCTCATGCCTGTTTTCGACGTAGGAAGATGCCCTTGAACCTGGAGATTTGGGACCCATGGGATGGGTACCATGCAGTATTACTTGAAAGGGTCTGCGTTGGCTCACCCAACCTCACCGAACCTCTCAGCCCCAAGAGTGTCCACCCTTATGTCTCAATCAGCTGTGGGTCTAGATATGGTCAATCCAGGTTGCATCACAGCCCCTGAACGAATTTTGTAAGAATTTCTCTCTCTTTCACTGTCTTTGTTTCACGGGTTTTGAAAAGTAATTTATTTTTATAATGGGGTTTAGCTGCTTTTCACGGCTTTGTTTATGCTGCTTTACACCCCCTTGACTCACTTACAGAGAGATATCAATACATAGGTTTGAAGATTCTTCCTAGTCAGATATATTCTTGTGCGGTGAATAGGGGGTGTTGAGTCCAGTTCATTGAAAAAGGAATAGGTCTTGTCTCTTACATATTGGGTTTTTGGAACGGTATCTGAGCTAATTTGAAACCCTTGTTTTATGCATCACCCCACCTCACCTTTCCCGTTCAGCAGCCATAGTGTGTTTCCTAAACGTGTGACTCTGTTCTGTTTTGTAATTCAGTTCAAGTGTAGCGGTTTTTACATTCCCTCTCTAAGTGATATCTTATGATAAGTGTCTTTTTCTGTGTGACTTATTTCACTTAGAATCGTCGTACCTAAATCCACTCATCGTGCTGCTACTAGCCTTATGACGTTGATTTCATGGCTGAGTGATATTCCATTGTACATGAGGACCCCAACTTCTTTATCCATTTTTCGCTTTCCTAGGATATTTAAGGTGTAATGAAGTGGGGGTTCTTGTCAACAGAGCAGCCCTAAACTTTGGGGTGCCTGTGTCTTGCTGATTTTTAGTTTTCCCAATTTATACGCCCATGAGTGGAAGTGCCCTATGCTCTCCAAGCTGTGTTTTTTAGATGTTTCAGAACACACCGTACACTTCTCCAGAGTGGCTGTTGGCAATTTACATCCCGCCCATCAGCATAGCAAGGCTCCCATTTCTCCATGGCCGGTCCTGCATTTCTGGTTTGGACACTTTTTTCCGCATGGCCCTTTTGCCCGCTGGGAAGCGAGACTTCTTTGGAGCGCTGATTGGCCTTTCCAGGTTGCTTGGTTGGCCAAAAAGGGCGTATGCGTTTTTTCCTGAATATATTCAGGAAAAAACGCATACGCCCTTTTTGGCCAAGGGCATCATTGTCCACGTTTTGCCGCTTTTCATGTGCTTTCAAGGCGATTCGAATCTACCTCCTGAAATCTGTTTCCTGCAATTCTGCCTTGCTTTCAAAGCCTCTTCGTTGCCTTCCCTTAATATATTTGTGGACGAGAGGTATCATTTAAAACTCTGCAGGTTTGTGAATTGCAGTGCCCCTGAGCTCCATTTTTCAACTCGCTTTTTTGGGAGCTGGCCGCAAAAGCGCAGGATTGCTTCAGGCCCTCTTCTGGTTCTGGGGGGCAGGCTGAGCTTGTGCTTAATTCTTCTTCCTGATGGGAAAATAGAGTGACCTGTGCCTGTCCCAACACCTAGAGCTAGTCTCTCATTGGTTCCCCCTCTTCCCCTTCATCCTCAGGACAAATTGCAACCTGTACGGAACAGGAGGTTAAAGGTGCTGATTCTCCAAGGAGGGAGATGGCTAGTAAATCGGCTGGAATGGCGAACCCGAGCAAAGGAGATGAGAAATGAGGTGCGTTTTAGAAACCTTTCCTGATCACACGGTGTACCATCTTCTGGGTTTCTCATGCCTGTTTTCGACGTAGGAAGATGCCCTTGAACCTGGAGATTTGGGACCCATGGGATGGGTACCATGCAGTATTACTTGAAAGGGTCTGCGTTGGCTCACCCAACCTCACCGAACCTCTCAGCCCCAAGAGTGTCCACCCTTATGTCTCAATCAGCTGTGGGTCTAGATATGGTCAATCCAGGTTGCATCACAGCCCCTGAACGAATTTTGTAAGAATTTCTCTCTCTTTCACTGTCTTTGTTTCACGGGTTTTGAAAAGTAATTTATTTTTATAATGGGGTTTAGCTGCTTTTCACGGCTGTGTTTATGCCGCTTTACACCCCCTTGACTCACTTACGGAGAGATATCAATACATAGGTTTGAAGATTCTTCCTAGTCAGATATATTCTTGTGCGGTGAATAGGGGGTGTTGAGTCCAGTTCACTGAAAAAGGAATAGGTCTTGTCTCTTACATATTGGGTTTATGGAACGGTATCGGAGCTAATTTGAAACCCTTGTTTTATGCATCACCCCACCTCACCTTTCCCGTTCAGCAGCCATAGTGTGTTTCCTAAACGTGTGACTCTGTTCTGTTTTGTAATTCAGTTCAAGTGTAGCGGTTTTTACATTCCCTCTCTAAGTGATATCTTATGATAAGTGTCTTTTTCTGTGTGACTTATTTCACTTAGAATCGTCGTACCTAAATCCACTCATCGTGCTGCTACTAGCCTTATGACGTTGATTTCATGGCTGAGTGATATTCCATTGTACATGAGGACCCCAACTTCTTTATCCATTTTTCGCTTTCCTAGGATATTTAAGGTGTAATGAAGTGGGGGTTCTTGTCAACAGAGCAGCCCTAAACTTTGGGGTGCCTGTGTCTTGCTGATTTTTAGTGTTCCCAATTTATACGCCCATGAGTGGAAGTGCCCTATGCTCTCCAAGCTGTGTTTTTTAGATGTTTCAGAACACACCTTACACTTCTCCGGAGTGGCTGTTGGCAATTTACATCCCACCCATCAGCGTAGCAAGGCTCCCATTTCTCCATGGCCGGTCCTGCATTTCTGGTTTGGACACTTTTTTCCGCATGGCCCTTTTGCCCGCTGGGAAGCGAGACTTCTTTGGAGCGCTGATTGGCCTTTCCAGGTTGCTTGGTTGGCCAAAAAGGGCCTATGCGTTTTTTCCTGAATATATTCAGGAAAAAACGCATACGCCCTTTTTGGCCAAGGGCATCATTGTCCACGTTTTGCCGCTTTTCATGTGCTTTCAAGGCGATTCGAATCTACCTCCTGAAATCTGTTTCCTGCAATTCTGCCTTGCTTTCAAAGCCTCTTCGTTGCCTTCCCTTAATATATTTGTGGACGAGACGTATCATTTAAAACTCTGCAGGTTTGTGAATTGCAGTGCCCCTGAGCTCCATTTTTCAACTCGCTTTTTTGGGAGCTGGCCGCAAAAGCGCAGGATTGCTTCAGGCCCTCTTCTGGTTCTGGGGGGCAGGCTGAGCTTGTGCTTAATTCTTCTTCCTGATGAGAAAATAGAGTGACCTGTGCCTGTCCCAACACCTAGAGCTAGTCTCTCATTGGTTCCCCCTCTTCCCGTTCATCCTCACGACAAATTGCAACCTGTACGGAACAGGAGGTTAAAGGTGCTGATTCTCCAAGGAGGGAGATGGCTAGTAAATCGGCTGGAATGGCGAACCCGAGCAAAGGAGATGAGAAATGAGGTGCGTTTTAGAAACCTTTCCCGATCACACGGTGTACCATCTTCTGGGTTTCTCATGCCTGTTTTCGACGTAGGAAGATGCCCTTGAACCTGGAGATTTGGGACCCATGGGATGGGTACCATGCAGTATTACTTGAAAGGGTCTGCGTTGGCTCACCCGACCTCACCGAACCTCTCAGCCCCAAGAGTGTCCACCCTTATGTCTCAATCAGCTGTGGGTCTAGATATGGTCAATCCAGGTTGCATCACAGCCCCTGAACGAATTTTGTAAGAATTTCTCTCTCTTTCACTGTCTTTGTTTCACGGGTTTTGAAAAGTAATTTATTTTTATAATGGGGTTTAGCTGCTTTTCACGGCTGTGTTTATGCCGCTTTACACCCCCTTGACTCACTTACAGAGAGATATCAATACATAGGTTTGAAGATTCTTACTAGTCAGATATATTCTTGTGCGGTGAATAGGGGGTGTTGAGTCCAGTTCACTGAAAAAGGAATAGGTCTTGTCTCTTACATATTGGGTTTATGGAACGGTATCGGAGCTAATTTGAAACCCTTGTTTTATGCATCACCCCACCTCACCTTTCCCGTTCAGCAGCCATAGTGTGTTTCCTAAACGTGGGACTCTGTTCTGTTTTGTAATTCATTTCAAGTGTAGCGGTTTTTACATTCCCTCTCTAAGTGATATCTTAGGATAAGTGTCTTTTTCTGTGTTACTTATTTCACTTAGAATCGTCGTACCTAAATCCACTCATCATGCTGCTACTAGCCTTATGACGTTGATTTCATGGCTGAGTGATATTCCATTGTACATGAGGACCCCAACTTCTTTATCCATTTTTCTCTTTCCTAGGATATTTAAGGTGTAATGAAGTGGGGGTTCTTGTCAACAGAGCAGCCCTAAACTTTGGGGTGCCTGTGTCTTGCTGATTTTTAGTGTTCCCAATTTATACGCCCATGAGTGGAAGTGCCCTATGCTCTCCAAGCTGTGTTTTTTAGATGTTTCAGAACACACCGTACACTTCTCCGGAGTGGCTGTTGGCAATTTACATCCCACCCATCAGCGTAGCAAGACTCCCATTTCTCCATGGCCGGTCCTGCATTTCTGGTGTGGACACTTTTTTCCGCATGGC
Organism: Balaenoptera acutorostrata; assembly: GCF_949987535.1. Classification (NCBI taxonomy): domain Eukaryota; kingdom Metazoa; phylum Chordata; class Mammalia; order Artiodactyla; family Balaenopteridae; genus Balaenoptera; species Balaenoptera acutorostrata. The sequence continues at coordinate 118,971 of NW_026646402.1, forward strand.
CCTTTTGCCCGCTGGGAAGCGAGACATCTTTGGAGCGCTGATTGGCCTTTCCACGTTGCTTGGTTGGCCAAAAAGGGCGTATGCGTTTTTTCCTGAATATATTCAGGAAAAACCGCATACGCCCTTTTTGGCCAAGGGCATCATTGTCCACGTTTTGCCGCTTTTCATGTGCTTTCAAGGCGATTCGAATCTACCTCCTGAAATCTGTTTCCTGCAATTCTGCCTTGCTTTCAAAGCCTCTTCGTTGCCTTCCCTTAATATATTTGTGGACGAGAGGTATCATTTAAAACTCTGCAGGTTTGTGAATTGCAGTGCCCCTGAGCTCCATTTTTCAACTCGCTTTTTTGGGAGCTGGCCGCAAAAGCGCAGGATTGCTTCAGGCCCTCTTCTGGTTCTGGGGGGCAGGCTGAGCTTGTGCTTAATTCTTCTTCCTGATGGGAAAATAGAGTGACCTGTGCCTGTCCCAACACCTAGAGCTAGTCTCTCATTGGTTCCCCCTCTTCCCGTTCATCCTCAGGACAAATTGCAACCTGTACGGAACAGGAGGTTAAAGGTGCTGATTCTCCAAGGAGGGAGATGGCTAGTAAATCGGCTGGAATGGCGAACCCGAGCAAAGGAGATGAGAAATGAGGTGCGTTTTAGAAACCTTTCCCGATCACACGGTGTACCATCTTCTGGGTTTCTCATGCCTGTTTTCGACGTAGGAAGATGCCCTTGAACCTGGAGATTTGGGACCCATGGGATGGGTACCATGCAGTATTACTTGAAAGGGTCTGCGTTGGCTCACCCAACCTCACCGAACCTCTCAGCCCCAAGAGTGTCCACCCTTATGTCTCAATCAGCTGTGGGTCTAGATATGGTCAATCCAGGTTGCATCACAGCCCCTGAACGAATTTTGTAAGAATTTCTCTCTCTTTCACTGTCTTTGTTTCACGGGTTTTGAAAAGTAATTTAGTTTTATAATGGGGTTTAGCTGCTTTTCACGGCTGTGTTTATGCCGCTTTACACCCCCTTGACTCACTTACGGAGAGATATCAATACATAGGTTTGAAGATTCTTACTAGTCAGATATATTCTTGTGCGGTGAATAGGGGGTGTTGAGTCCAGTTCACTGAAAAAGGAATAGGTCTTGTCTCTTACATATTGGGTTTATGGAACGGTATCTGAGCTAATTTGAAACCCTTGTTTTATGCATCACCCCACCTCACCTTTCCCGTTCAGCAGCCATAGTGTGTTTCCTAAACGTGGGACTCTGTTCTGTTTTGCAATTCAGTTCAAGTGTAGCGGTTTTTATATTCCCTCTAGAAGTGATATCTTATGATAAGTGTCTTTTTCTGTGTGACTTATTTCACTTAGAATCGTCGTACCTAAATCCACTCATCGTGCTGCTACTAGCCTTATGACGTTGATTTCATGGCTGAGTGATATTCCATTGTACATGAGGACCACAACTTCTTTATCCATTTTTCTCTTTCCTAGGATATTTAAGGTGTAATGAAGTGGGGGTTCTTGTCCACAGAGCAGCCCTAAACTTTGGGGTGCCTGTGTCTTGCTGATTTTTAGTTTTCCCAATTTATACGCCCATGAGTGAAAGTGCCCTATGCTCTCCAAGCTGTGTTTTTTAGATGTTTCAGGACACACCGTACACTTCTCCAGAGTGGCTGTTGGCAATTTACATCCCACCCATCAGCGTAGCAAGGCTCCCATTTCTCCATGGCCGGTCCTGCATTTCTGGTTTGGACACTTTTTTCCGCATGGCCCTTTTGCCCGCTGGGAAGCGAGACTTCTTTGGAGCGCTGATTGGCCTTTCCAGGTTGCTTGGTTGGCCAAAAAGGGCGTATGCGTTTTTTCCTGAATATATTCAGGAAAAAACGCATACGCCCTTTTCGGCCAAGGGCATCATTGTCCACGTTTTGCCGCTTTTCATGTGCTTTCAAGGCGATTCGAATCTACCTCCTGAAATCTGTTTCCTGCAATTCTGCCTTGCTTTCAAAGCCTCTTCGTTGCCTTCCCTTAATATATTTGTGGACGAGAGGTATCATTTAAAACTCTGCAGGTTTGTGAATTGCAGTGCCCCTGAGCTCCATTTTTCAACTCGCTTTTTTGGGAGCTGGCCGCAAAAGCGCAGGATTGCTTCAGGCCCTCTTCTGGTTCTGGGGGGCAGGCTGAGCTTGTGCTTAATTCTTCTTCCTGATGGGAAAATAGAGTGACCTGTGCCTGTCCCAACACCTAGAGCTAGTCTCTCATTGGTTCCCCCTCTTCCCGTTCATCCTCAGGACAAATTGCAACCTGTACGGAACAGGAGGTTAAAGGTGCTGATTCTCCAAGGAGGGAGATGGCTAGTAAATCGGCTGGAATGGCGAACCCGAGCAAAGGAGATGAGAAATGAGGTGCGTTTTAGAAACCTTTCCCGATCACACCGTGTACCATCTTCTGGGTTTCTCATGCCTGTTTTCGACGTAGGAAGATGCCCTTGAACCTGGAGATTTGGGACCCATGAGATGGGTACCATGCAGTATTACTTGAAAGGGTCTGCGTTGGCTCACCCAACCTCACCGAACCTCTCAGCCCCAAGAGTGTCCACCCTTATGTCTCAATCAGCTGTGGGTCTAGATATGGTCAATCCAGGTTGCATCACAGCCCCTGAACGAATTTTGTAAGAATTTCTCTCTCTTTCACTGTCTTTGTTTCACGGGTTTTGAAAAGTAATTTATTTTTATAATGGGGTTTAGCTGCTTTTCACGGCTGTGTTTATGCCGCTTTACACCCCCTTGACTCACTTACAGAGAGATATCAATACATAGGTTTGAAGATTCTTACTAGTCAGATATATTCTTGTGCGGTGAATAGGGGGTGTTGAGTCCAGTTCACTGAAAAAGGAATAGGTCTTGTCTCTTACATATTGGGTTTATGGAACGGTATCGGAGCTAATTTGAAACCCTTGTTTTATGCATCACCCCACCTCACCTTTCCCGTTCAGCAGCCATAGTGTGTTTCCTAAACGTGGGACTCTGTTCTGTTTTGCAATTCAGTTCAAGTGTAGCGGTTTTTACATTCCCTCTAGAAGTGATATCTTATGATAAGTGTCTTTTTCTGTGTGACTTATTTCACTTAGAATCATCGTACCTAAATCCACTCATCGTGCTGCTACTAGCCTTATGACGTTGATTTCATGGCTGAGTGATATTCCATTGTACATGAGGACCACAACTTCTTTATCCATTTTTCTCTTTCCTAGGATATTTAAGGTGTAATGAAGTGGGGGTTCTTGTCCACAGAGCAGCCCTAAACTTTGGGGTGCCTGTGTCTTGCTGATTTTTAGTTTTCCCAATTTATACGCCCATGAGTGGAAGTGCCCTATGCTCTTCAAGCTGTGTTTTTTAGATGTTTCAGGACACACCGTACACTTCTCCAGAGTGGCTGTTGGCAATTTACATCCCACCCATCAGCGTAGCAAGGCTCCCATTTCTCCATGGCCGGTCCTGCATTTCTGGTTTGGACACTTTTTTCCGCATGGCCCTTTTGCCCGCTGGGAAGCGAGACTTCTTTGGAGCGCTGATTGGCCTTTCCAGGTTGCTTGGTTGGCCAAAAAGGGCGTATGCGTTTTTTCCTGAATATATTCAGGAAAAAACGCATACGCCCTTTTTGGCCAAGGGCATCATTGTCCACGTTTTGCCGCTTTTCATGTGCTTTCAAGGCGATTCGAATCTACCTCCTGAAATCTGTTTCCTGCAATTCTGCCTTGCTTTCAAAGCCTCTTCGTTGCCTTCCCTTAATATATTTGTGGACGAGAGGTATCATTTAAAACTCTGCAGGTTTGTGAATTGCAGTGTCCCTGAGCTCCATTTTTCAACTCGCTTTTTTGGGAGCTGGCCGCAAAAGCGCAGGATTGCTTCAGGCCCTCTTCTGGTTCTGGGGGGCAGGCTGAGCTTGTGCTTAATTCTTCTTCCTGATGGGAAAATAGAGTGACCTGTGCCTGTCCCAACACCTAGAGCTAGTCTCTCATTGGTTCCCCCTCTTCCCGTTCATCCTCAGGACAAATTGCAACCTGTACGGAACAGGAGGTTAAAGGTGCTGATTCTCCAAGGAGGGAGATGGCTAGTAAATCGGCTGGAATGGCGAACCCGAGCAAAGGAGATGAGAAATGAGGTGCGTTTTAGAAACCTTTCCCGATCACACGGTGTACCATCTTCTGGGTTTCTCATGCCTGTTTTCGACGTAGGAAGATGCCCTTGAACCTGGAGATTTGGGACCCATGGGATGGGTACCATGCAGTATTACTTGAAAGGGTCTGCGTTGGCTCACCCAACCTCACCGAACCTCTCAGCCCCAAGAGTGTCCACCCTTATGTCTCAATCAGCTGTGGGTCTAGATATGGTCAATCCAGGTTGCATCACAGCCCCTGAACGAATTTTGTAAGAATTTCTCTCTCTTTCACTGTCTTTGTTTCACGGGTTTTGAAAAGTAATTTATTTTTATAATGGGGTTTAGCTGCTTTTCACGGCTGTGTTTATGCCGCTTTACACCCCCTTGACTCACTTACAGAGAGATATCAATACATAGGTTTGAAGATTCTTACTAGTCAGATATATTCTTGTGCGGTGAATAGGGGGTGTTGAGTCCAGTTCACTGAAAAAGGAATAGGTCTTGTCTCTTACATATTGGGTTTATGGAACGGTATCGGAGCTAATTTGAAACCCTTGTTTTATGCATCACCCCACCTCACCTTTCCCGTTCAGCAGCCATAGTGTGTTTCCTAAACGTGGGACTCTGTTCTGTTTTGCAATTCAGTTCAAGTGTAGCGGTTTTTACATTCCCTCTAGAAGTGATATCTTATGATAAGTGTCTTTTTCTGTGTGACTTATTTCACTTAGAATCGTCGTACCTAAATCCACTCATCGTGCTGCTACTAGCCTTATGACGTTGATTTCATGGCTGAGTGATATTCCATTGTACATGAGGACCACAACTTCTTTATCCATTTTTCTCTTTCCTAGGATATTTAAGGTGTAATGAAGTGGGGGTTCTTGTCCACAGAGCAGCCCTAAACTTTGGGGTGCCTGTGTCTTGCTGATTTTTAGTTTTCCCAATTTATACGCCCATGAGTGGAAGTGCCCTATGCTCTCCAAGCTGTGTTTTTTAGATGTTTCAGAACACACCGTACACTTCTCCAGAGTGGCTGTTGGCAATTTACATCCCACCCATCAGCGTAGCAAGGCTCCCATTTCTCCATGGCCGGTCCTGCATTTCTGGTTTGGACACTTTTTTCCGCATGGCCCTTTTGCCCGCTGGGAAGCGAGACTTCTTTGGAGCGCTGATTGGCCTTTCCAGGTTGCTTGGTTGGCCAAAAAGGGCGTATGCGTTTTTTCCTGAATATATTCAGGAAAAAACGCATACGCCCTTTTTGGCCAAGGGCATCATTGTCCACGTTTTGCCGCTTTTCATGTGCTTTCAAGGCGATTCGAATCTACCTCCTGAAATCTGTTTCCTGCAATTCTGCCTTGCTTTCAAAGCCTCTTCGTTGCCTTCCCTTAATATATTTGTGGACGAGAGGTATCATTTAAAACTCTGCAGGTTTGTGAATTGCAGTGCCCCTGAGCTCCATTTTTCAACTCGCTTTTTTGGGAGCTGGCCGCAAAAGCGCAGGATTGCTTCAGGCCCTCTTCTGGTTCTGGGGGGCAGGCTGAGCTTGTGCTTAATTCTTCTTCCTGATGGGAAAATAGAGTGACCTGTGCCTGTCCCAACACCTAGAGCTAGTCTCTCATTGGTTCCCCCTCTTCCCGTTCATCCTCAGGACAAATTGCAACCTGTACGGAACAGGAGGTTAAAGGTGCTGATTCTCCAAAGAGGGAGATGGCTAGTAAATCGGCTGGAATGGCGAACCCGAGCAAAGGAGATGAGAAATGAGGTACGTTTTAGAAATCTTTCCCGATCACACCGTGTACCATCTTCTGGGTTTCTCATGCCTGTTTTCGACGTAGGAAGATGCCCTTGAACCTGGAGATTTGGGACCCATGGGATGGGTACCATGCAGTATTACTTGAAAGGGTCTGCGTTGGCTCACCCAACCTCACCGAACCTCTCAGCCCCAAGAGTGTCCACCCTTATGTCTCAATCAGCTGTGGGTCTAGATATGGTCAATCCAGGTTGCATCACAGCCCCTGAACGAATTTTGTAAGAATTTCTCTCTCTTTCACTGTCTTTGTTTCACGGGTTTTGAAAAGTAATTTATTTTTATAATGGGGTTTAGCTGCTTTTCACGGCTGTGTTTATGCCGCTTTACACCCCCTTGACTCACTTACAGAGAGATATCAATACATAGGTTTGAAGATTCTTACTAGTCAGATATATTCTTGTGCGGTGAATAGGGGGTGTTGAGTCCAGTTCACTGAAAAAGGAATAGGTCTTGTCTCTTACATATTGGGTTTATGGAACGGTATCGGAGCTAATTTGAAACCCTTGTTTTATGCATCACCCCACCTCACCTTTCCCGTTCAGCAGCCATAGTGTGTTTCCTAAACGTGGGACTCTGTTCTGTTTTGCAATTCAGTTCAAGTGTAGCGGTTTTTACATTCCCTCTAGAAGTGATATCTTATGATAAGTGTCTTTTTCTGTGTGACTTATTTCACTTAGAATCGTCGTACCTAAATCCACTCATCGTGCTGCTACTAGCCTTATGACGTTGATTTCATGGCTGAGTGATATTCCATTGTACATGAGGACCACAACTTCTTTATCCATTTTTCTCTTTCCTAGGATATTTAAGGTGTAATGAAGTGGGGGTTCTTGTCCACAGAGCAGCCCTAAACTTTGGGGTGCCTGTGTCTTGCTGATTTTTAGTTTTCCCAATTTATACGCCCATGAGTGGAAGTGCCCTATGCTCTCCAAGCTGTGTTTTTTATATGTTTCAGAACACACCGTACACTTCTCCAGAGTGGCTGTTGGCAATTTACATCCCACCCATCAGCGTAGCAAGGCTCCCATTTCTCCATGGCCGGTCCTGCATTTCTGGTTTGGACACTTTTTTCCACATGGCCCTTTTGCCCGCTGGGAAGCAAGACTTCTTTGGAGCGCTGATTGGCCTTTCCAGGTTGCTTGGTTGGCCAAAAAGGGCGTATGCGTTTTTTCCTGAATATATTCAGGAAAAAACGCATACGCCCTTTTTGGCCAAGGGCATCATTGTCCACGTTTTGCCACTTTTCATGTGCTTTCAAGGCGATTCGAATCTACCTCCTGAAATCTGTTTCCTGCAATTCTGCCTTGCTTTCAAAGCCTCTTCGTTGCCTTCCCTTAATATATTTGTGGACGAGAGGTATCATTTAAAACTCTGCAGGTTTGTGAATTGCAGTGCCCCTGAGCTCCATTTTTCAACTCGCTTTTTTGGGAGCTGGCCGCAAAAGCGCAGGATTGCTTCAGGCCCTCTTCTGGTTCTGGGGGGCAGGCTGAGCTTGTGCTTAATTCTTCTTCCTGATGGGAAAATAGAGTGACCTGTGCCTGTCCCAACACCTACAGCTAGTCTCTCATTGGTTCCCCCTCTTCCCGTTCATCCTCAGGACAAATTGCAACCTGTACGGAACAGGAGGTTAAAGGTGCTGATTCTCCAAGGAGGGAGATGGCTAGTAAATCGGCTGGAATGGCGAACCCGAGCAAAGGAGATGAGAAATGAGGTGCGTTTTAGAAACCTTTCCCGATCACACCGTGTACCATCTTCTGGGTTTCTCATGCCTGTTTTCGACGTAGGAAGATGCCCTTGAACCTGGAGATTTGGCACCCATGAGATGGGTACCATGCAGTATTACTTGAAAGGGTCTGCGTTGGCTCACCCAACCTCACCGAACCTCTCAGCCCCAAGAGTGTCCACCCTTATGTCTCAATCAGCTGTGGGTCTAGATATGGTCAATCCAGGTTGCATCACAGCCCCTGAACGAATTTTGTAAGAATTTCTCTCTCTTTCACTGTCTTTGTTTCACGGGTTTTGAAAAGTAATTTATTTTTATAATGGGGTTTAGCTGCTTTTCACGGCTGTGTTTATGCCGCTTTACACCCCCTTGACTCACTTACAGAGAGATATCAATACATAGGTTTGAAGATTCTTACTAGTCAGATATATTCTTGTGCGGTGAATAGGGGGTGTTGAGTCCAGTTCACTGAAAAAGGAATAGGTCTTGTCTCTTACATATTGGGTTTATGGAACGGTATCGGAGCTAATTTGAAACCCTTGTTTTATGCATCACCCCACCTCACCTTTCCCGTTCAGCAGCCATAGTGTGTTTCCTAAACGTGGGACTCTGTTCTGTTTTGCAATTCAGTTCAAGTGTAGCGGTTTTTACATTCCCTCTAGAAGTGATATCTTATGATAAGTGTCTTTTTCTGTGTGACTTATTTCACTTAGAATCGTCGTACCTAAATCCACTCATCGTGCTGCTACTAGCCTTATGACGTTGATTTCATGGCTGAGTGATATTCCATTGTACATGAGGACCACAACTTCTTTATCCATTTTTCTCTTTCCTAGGATATTTAAGGTGTAATGAAGTGGGGGTTCTTGTCCACAGAGCAGCCCTAAACTTTGGGGTGCCTGTGTCTTGCTGATTTTTAGTTTTCCCAATTTATACGCCCATGAGTGGAAGTGCCCTATGCTCTCCAAGCTGTGTTTTTTAGATGTTTCAGAACACACCGTACACTTCTCCAGAGTGGCTGTTGGCAATTTACATCCCACCCATCAGCGTAGCAAGGCTCCCATTTCTCCATGGCCGGTCCTGCATTTCTGGTTTGGACACTTTTTTCCGCATGGCCCTTTTGCCCGCTGGGAAGCGAGACTTCTTTGGAGCGCTGATTGGCCTTTCCAGGTTGCTTGGTTGGCCAAAAAGGGCGTATGCGTTTTTTCCTGAATATATTCAGGAAAAAACGCATACGCCCTTTTTGGCCAAGGGCATCATTGTCCACGTTTTGCCGCTTTTCATGTGCTTTCAAGGCGATTCGAATCTACCTCCTGAAATCTGTTTCCTGCAATTCTGCCTTGCTTTCAAAGCCTCTTCGTTGCCTTCCCTTAATATATTTGTGGACGAGAGGTATCATTTAAAACTCTGCAGGTTTGTGAATTGCAGTGCCCCTGAGCTCCATTTTTCAACTCGCTTTTTTGGGAGCTGGCCGCAAAAGCGCAGGATTGCTTCAGGCCCTCTTCTGGTTCTGGGGGGCAGGCTGAGCTTGTGCTTAATTCTTCTTCCTGATGGGAAAATAGAGTGACCTGTGCCTGTCCCAACACCTAGAGCTAGTCTCTCATTGGTTCCCCCTCTTCCCGTTCATCCTCAGGACAAATTGCAACCTGTACGGAACAGGAGGTTAAAGGTGCTGATTCTCCAAGGAGGGAGATGGCTAGTAAATCGGCTGGAATGGCGAACCCGAGCAAAGGAGATGAGAAATGAGGTACGTTTTAGAAATCTTTCCCGATCACACCGTGTACCATCTTCTGGGTTTCTCATGCCTGTTTTCGACGTAGGAAGATGCCCTTGAACCTGGAGATTTGGGACCCATGGGATGGGTACCATGCAGTATTACTTGAAAGGGTCTGCGTTGGCTCACCCAACCTCACCGAACCTCTCAGCCCCAAGAGTGTCCACCCTTATGTCTCAATCAGCTGTGGGTCTAGATATGGTCAATCCAGGTTGCATCACAGCCCCTGAACGAATTTTGTAAGAATTTCTCTCTCTTTCACTGTCTTTGTTTCACGGGTTTTGAAAAGTAATTTATTTTTATAATGGGGTTTAGCTGCTTTTCACGGCTGTGTTTATGCCGCTTTACACCCCCTTGACTCACTTACAGAGAGATATCAATACATAGGTTTGAAGATTCTTACTAGTCAGATATATTCTTGTGCGGTGAATAGGGGGTGTTGAGTCCAGTTCACTGAAAAAGGAATAGGTCTTGTCTCTTACATATTGGGTTTATGGAACGGTATCGGAGCTAATTTGAAACCCTTGTTTTATGCATCACCCCACCTCACCTTTCCCGTTCAGCAGCCATAGTGTGTTTCCTAAACGTGGGACTCTGTTCTGTTTTGCAATTCAGTTCAAGTGTAGCGGTTTTTACATTCCCTCTAGAAGTGATATCTTATGATAAGTGTCTTTTTCTGTGTGACTTATTTCACTTAGAATCGTCGTACCTAAATCCACTCATCGTGCTGCTACTAGCCTTATGACGTTGATTTCATGGCTGAGTGATATTCCATTGTACATGAGGACCACAACTTCTTTATCCATTTTTCTCTTTCCTAGGATATTTAAGGTGTAATGAAGTGGGGGTTCTTGTCCACAGAGCAGCCCTAAACTTTGGGGTGCCTGTGTCTTGCTGATTTTTAGTTTTCCCAATTTATACGCCCATGAGTGGAAGTGCCCTATGCTCTCCAAGCTGTGTTTTTTATATGTTTCAGAACACACCGTACACTTCTCCAGAGTGGCTGTTGGCAATTTACATCCCACCCATCAGCGTAGCAAGGCTCCCATTTCTCCATGGCCGGTCCTGCATTTCTGGTTTGGACACTTTTTTCCACATGGCCCTTTTGCCCGCTGGGAAGCAAGACTTCTTTGGAGCGCTGATTGGCCTTTCCAGGTTGCTTGGTTGGCCAAAAAGGGCGTATGCGTTTTTTCCTGAATATATTCAGGAAAAAACGCATACGCCCTTTTTGGCCAAGGGCATCATTGTCCACGTTTTGCCACTTTTCATGTGCTTTCAAGGCGATTCGAATCTACCTCCTGAAATCTGTTTCCTGCAATTCTGCCTTGCTTTAAAAGCCTCTTCGTTGCCTTCCCTTAATATATTTGTGGACGAGAGGTATCATTTAAAACTCTGCAGGTTTGTGAATTGCAGTGCCCCTGAGCTCCATTTTTCAACTCGCTTTTTTGGGAGCTGGCCGCAAAAGCGCAGGATTGCTTCAGGCCCTCTTCTGGTTCTGGGGGGCAGGCTGAGCTTGTGCTTAATTCTTCTTCCTGATGGGAAAATAGAGTGACCTGTGCCTGTCCCAACACCTAGAGCTAGTCTCTCATTGGTTCCCCCTCTTCCCGTTCATCCTCAGGACAAATTGCAACCTGTACGGAACAGGAGGTTAAAGGTGCTGATTCTCCAAGGAGGGAGATGGCTAGTAAATCGGCTGGAATGGCGAACCCGAGCAAAGGAGATGAGAAATGAGGTACGTTTTAGAAATCTTTCCCGATCACACCGTGTACCATCTTCTTGGTTTCTCATGCCTGTTTTCGACGTAGGAAGATGCCCTTGAACCTGGAGATTTGGGACCCATGGGATGGGTACCATGCAGTATTACTTGAAAGGGTCTGCGTTGGCTCACCCAACCTCACCGAACCTCTCAGCCCCAAGAGTGTCCACCCTTATGTCTCAATCAGCTGTGGGTCTAGATATGGTCAATCCAGGTTGCATCACAGCCCCTGAACGAATTTTGTAAGAATTTATCTCTCTTTCACTGTCTTTGTTTCACGGGTTTTGAAAAGTAATTTATTTTTATAATGGGGTTTAGCTGCTTTTCACGGCTGTGTTTATGCCGCTTTACACCCCCTTGACTCACTTACAGAGAGATATCAATACATAGGTTTGAAGATTCTTACTAGTCAGATATATTCTTGTGCAGTGAATAGGGGGTGTTGAGTCCAGTTCACTGAAAAAGGAATAGGTCTTGTCTCTTACATATTGGGTTTATGGAACGGTATCTGAGCTAATTTGAAACCCTTGTTTTATGCATCACCCCACCTCACCTTTCCCGTTCAGCAGCCATAGTGTGTTTCCTAAACGTGGGACTCTGTTCTGTTTTGCAATTCAGTTCAAGTGTAGCGGTTTTTACATTCCCTCTAGAAGTGATATCTTATGATAAGTGTCTTTTTCTGTGTGACTTATTTCACTTAGAATCGTCGTACCTAAATCCACTCATCGTGCTGCTACTAGCCTTATGACGTTGATTTCATGGCTGAGTGATATTCCATTGTACATGAGGACCACAACTTCTTTATCCATTTTTCTCTTTCCTAGGATATTTAAGGTGTAATGAAGTGGGGGTTCTTGTCCACAGAGCAGCCCTAAACTTTGGGGTGCCTGTGTCTTGCTGATTTTTAGTTTTCCCAATTTATACGCCCATGAGTGGAAGTGCCCTATGCTCTCCAAGCTGTGTTTTTTATATGTTTCAGAACACACCGTACACTTCTCCAGAGTGGCTGTTGGCAATTTACATCCCACCCATCAGCGTAGCAAGGCTCCCATTTCTCCATGGCCGGTCCTGCATTTCTGGTTTGGACACTTTTTTCCACATGGCCCTTTTGCCCGCTGGGAAGCAAGACTTCTTTGGAGCGCTGATTGGCCTTTCCAGGTTGCTTGGTTGGCCAAAAAGGGCGTATGCGTTTTTTCCTGAATATATTCAGGAAAAAACGCATACGCCCTTTTTGGCCATGGGCATCATTGTCCACGTTTTGCCACTTTTCATGTGCTTTCAAGGCGATTCGAATCTACCTCCTGAAATCTGTTTCCTGCAATTCTGCCTTGCTTTCAAAGCCTCTTCGTTGCCTTCCCTTAATATATTTGTGGACGAGAGGTATCATTTAAAACTCTGCAGGTTTGTGAATTGCAGTGCCCCTGAGCTCCATTTTTCAACTCGCTTTTTTGGGAGCTGGCCGCAAAAGCGCAGGATTGCTTCAGGCCCTCTTCTGGTTCTGGGGGGCAGGCTGAGCTTGTGCTTAATTCTTCTTCCTGATGGGAAAATAGAGTGACCTGTGCCTGTCCCAACACCTAGAGCTAGTCTCTCATTGGTTCCCCCTCTTCCCGTTCATCCTCAGGACAAATTGCAACCTGTACGGAACAGGAGGTTAAAGGTGCTGATTCTCCAAGGAGGGAGATGGCTAGTAAATCGGCTGGAATGGCGAACCCGAGCAAAGGAGATGAGAAATGAGGTGCGTTTTAGAAACCTTTCCCGATCACACGGTGTACCATCTTCTGGGTTTCTCATGCCTGTTTTCGACGTAGGAAGATGCCTTTGAACCTGGAGATTTGGGACCCATGGGATGGGTACCATGCAGTATTACTTGAAAGGGTCTGCGTTGGCTCACCCAACCTCACCGAACCTCTCAGCCCCAAGAGTGTCCACCCTTATGTCTCAATCAGCTGTGGGTCTAGATATGGTCAATCCAGGTTGCATCACAGCCCCTGAACGAATTTTGTAAGAATTTCTCTCTCTTTCACTGTCTTTGTTTCACGGGTTTTGAAAAGTAATTTATTTTTATAATGGGGTTTAGCTGCTTTTCACGGCTGTGTTTATGCCGCTTTACACCCCCTTGACTCACTTACAGAGAGATATCAATACATAGGTTTGAAGATTCTTACTAGTCAGATATATTCTTGTGCGGTGAATAGGGGGTGTTGAGTCCAGTTCACTGAAAAAGGAATAGGTCTTGTCTCTTACATATTGGGTTTATGGAACGGTATCGGAGCTAATTTGAAACCCTTGTTTTATGCATCACCCCACCTCACCTTTCCCGTTCAGCAGCCATAGTGTGTTTCCTAAACGTGGGACTCTGTTCTGTTTTGCAATTCAGTTCAAGTGTAGCGGTTTTTACATTCCCTCTAGAAGTGATATCTTATGATAAGTGTCTTTTTCTGTGTGACTTATTTCACTTAGAATCGTCGTACCTAAATCCACTCATCGTGCTGCTACTAGCCTTATGACGTTGATTTCATGGCTGAGTGATATTCCATTGTACATGAGGACCACAACTTCTTTATCCATTTTTCTCTTTCCTAGGATATTTAAGGTGTAATGAAGTGGGGGTTCTTGTCCACAGAGCAGCCCTAAACTTTGGGGTGCCTGTGTCTTGCTGATTTTTAGTTTTCCCAATTTATACGCCCATGAGTGGAAGTGCCCTATGCTCTCCAAGCTGTGTTTTTTAGATGTTTCAGAACACACCGTACACTTCTCCAGAGTGGCTGTTGGCAATTTACATCCCACCCATCAGCGTAGCAAGGCTCCCATTTCTCCATGGCCGGTCCTGCATTTCTGGTTTGGACACTTTTTTCCGCATGGCCCTTTTGCCCGCTGGGAAGCGAGACTTCTTTGGAGCGCTGATTGGCCTTTCCAGGTTGCTTGGTTGGCCAAAAAGGGCGTATGCGTTTTTTCCTGAATATATTCAGGAAAAAACGCATACGCCCTTTTTGGCCAAGGGCATCATTGTCCACGTTTTGCCGCTTTTCATGTGCTTTCAAGGCGATTCGAATCTACCTCCTGAAATCTGTTTCCTGCAATTCTGCCTTGCTTTCAAAGCCTCTTCGTTGCCTTCCCTTAATATATTTGTGGACGAGAGGTATCATTTAAAACTCTGCAGGTTTGTGAATTGCAGTGCCCCTGAGCTCCATTTTTCAACTCGCTTTTTTGGGAGCTGGCCGCAAAAGCGCAGGATTGCTTCAGGCCCTCTTCTGGTTCTGGGGGGCAGGCTGAGCTTGTGCTTAATTCTTCTTCCTGATGGGAAAATAGAGTGACCTGTGCCTGTCCCAACACCTAGAGCTAGTCTCTCATTGGTTCCCCCTCTTCCCGTTCATCCTCAGGACAAATTGCAACCTGTACGGAACAGGAGGTTAAAGGTGCTGATTCTCCAAGGAGGGAGATGGCTAGTAAATCGGCTGGAATGGCGAACCCGAGCAAAGGAGATGAGAAATGAGGTACGTTTTAGAAATCTTTCCCGATCACACCGTGTACCATCTTCTGGGTTTCTCATGCCTGTTTTCGACGTAGGAAGATGCCCTTGAACCTGGAGATTTGGGACCCATGGGATGGGTACCATGCAGTATTACTTGAAAGGGTCTGCGTTGGCTCACCCAACCTCACCGAACCTCTCAGCCCCAAGAGTGTCCACCCTTATGTCTCAATCAGCTGTGGGTCTAGATATGGTCAATCCAGGTTGCATCACAGCCCCTGAACGAATTTTGTAAGAATTTCTCTCTCTTTCACTGTCTTTGTTTCACGGGTTTTGAAAAGTAATTTATTTTTATAATGGGGTTTAGCTGCTTTTCACGGCTGTGTTTATGCCGCTTTACACCCCCTTGACTCACTTACAGAGAGATATCAATACATAGGTTTGAAGATTCTTACTAGTCAGATATATTCTTGTGCGGTGAATAGGGGGTGTTGAGTCCAGTTCACTGAAAAAGGAATAGGTCTTGTCTCTTACATATTGGGTTTATGGAACGGTATCTGAGCTAATTTGAAACCCTTGTTTTATGCATCACCCCACCTCACCTTTCCCGTTCAGCAGCCATAGTGTGTTTCCTAAACGTGGGACTCTGTTCTGTTTTGCAATTCAGTTCAAGTGTAGCGGTTTTTACATTCCCTCTAGAAGTGATATCTTATGATAAGTGTCTTTTTCTGTGTGACTTATTTCACTTAGAATCGTCGTACCTAAATCCACTCATCGTGCTGCTACTAGCCTTATGACGTTGATTTCATGGCTGAGTGATATTCCATTGTACATGAGGACCACAACTTCTTTATCCATTTTTCTCTTTCCTAGGATATTTAAGGTGTAATGAAGTGGGGGTTCTTGTCCACAGAGCAGCCCTAAACTTTGGGGTGCCTGTGTCTTGCTGATTTTTAGTTTTCCCAATTTATACGCCCATGAGTGGAAGTGCCCTATGCTCTCCAAGCTGTGTTTTTTATATGTTTCAGAACACACCGTACACTTCTCCAGAGTGGCTGTTGGCAATTTACATCCCACCCATCAGCGTAGCAAGGCTCCCATTTCTCCATGGCCGGTCCTGCATTTCTGGTTTGGACACTTTTTTCCACATGGCCCTTTTGCCCGCTGGGAAGCAAGACTTCTTTGGAGCGCTGATTGGCCTTTCCAGGTTGCTTGGTTGGCCAAAAAGGGCGTATGCGTTTTTTCCTGAATATATTCAGGAAAAAACGCATACGCCCTTTTTGGCCATGGGCATCATTGTCCACGTTTTGCCACTTTTCATGTGCTTTCAAGGCGATTCGAATCTACCTCCTGAAATCTGTTTCCTGCAATTCTGCCTTGCTTTCAAAGCCTCTTCGTTGCCTTCCCTTAATATATTTGTGGACGAGAGGTATCATTTAAAACTCTGCAGGTTTGTGAATTGCAGTGCCCCTGAGCTCCATTTTTCAACTCGCTTTTTTGGGAGCTGGCCGCAAAAGCGCAGGATTGCTTCAGGCCCTCTTCTGGTTCTGGGGGGCAGGCTGAGCTTGTGCTTAATTCTTCTTCCTGATGGGAAAATAGAGTGACCTGTGCCTGTCCCAACACCTAGAGCTAGTCTCTCATTGGTTCCCCCTCTTCCCGTTCATCCTCAGGACAAATTGCAACCTGTACGGAACAGGAGGTTAAAGGTGCTGATTCTCCAAGGAGGGAGATTGCTAGTAAATCGGCTGGAATGGCGAACCCGAGCAAAGGAGATGAGAAATGAGGTGCGTTTTAGAAACCTTTCCCGATCACACGGTGTACCATCTTCTGGGTTTCTCATGCCTGTTTTCGACGTAGGAAGATGCCTTTGAACCTGGAGATTTGGGACCCATGGGATGGGTACCATGCAGTATTACTTGAAAGGGTCTGCGTTGGCTCACCCAACCTCACCGAACCTCTCAGCCCCAAGAGTGTCCACCCTTATGTCTCAATCAGCTGTGGGTCTAGATATGGTCAATCCAGGTTGCATCACAGCCCCTGAACGAATTTTGTAAGAATTTCTCTCTCTTTCACTGTCTTTGTTTCACGGGTTTTGAAAAGTAATTTATTTTTATAATGGGGTTTAGCTGCTTTTCACGGCTGTGTTTATGCCGCTTTACACCCCCTTGACTCACTTACAGAGAGATATCAATACATAGGTTTGAAGATTCTTACTAGTCAGATATATTCTTGTGCGGTGAATAGGGGGTGTTGAGTCCAGTTCACTGAAAAAGGAATAGGTCTTGTCTCTTACATATTGGGTTTATGGAACGGTATCGGAGCTAATTTGAAACCCTTGTTTTATGCATCACCCCACCTCACCTTTCCCGTTCAGCAGCCATAGTGTGTTTCCTAAACGTGGGACTCTGTTCTGTTTTGCAATTCAGTTCAAGTGTAGCGGTTTTTACATTCCCTCTAGAAGTGATATCTTATGATAAGTGTCTTTTTCTGTGTGACTTATTTCACTTAGAATCGTCGTACCTAAATCCACTCATCGTGCTGCTACTAGCCTTATGACGTTGATTTCATGGCTGAGTGATATTCCATTGTACATGAGGACCACAACTTCTTTATCCATTTTTCTCTTTCCTAGGATATTTAAGGTGTAATGAAGTGGGGGTTCTTGTCCACAGAGCAGCCCTAAACTTTGGGGTGCCTGTGTCTTGCTGATTTTTAGTTTTCCCAATTTATACGCCCATGAGTGGAAGTGCCCTATGCTCTCCAAGCTGTGTTTTTTAGATGTTTCAGAACACACCGTACACTTCTCCAGAGTGGCTGTTGGCAATTTACATCCCACCCATCAGCGTAGCAAGGCTCCCATTTCTCCATGGCCGGTCCTGCATTTCTGGTTTGGACACTTTTTTCCGCATGGCCCTTTTGCCCGCTGGGAAGCGAGACTTCTTTGGAGCGCTGATTGGCCTTTCCAGGTTGCTTGGTTGGCCAAAAAGGGCGTATGCGTTTTTTCCTGAATATATTCAGGAAAAAACGCATACGCCCTTTTTGGCCAAGGGCATCATTGTCCACGTTTTGCCGCTTTTCATGTGCTTTCAAGGCGATTCGAATCTACCTCCTGAAATCTGTTTCCTGCAATTCTGCCTTGCTTTCAAAGCCTCTTCGTTGCCTTCCCTTAATATATTTGTGGACGAGAGGTATCATTTAAAACTCTGCAGGTTTGTGAATTGCAGTGCCCCTGAGCTCCATTTTTCAACTCGCTTTTTTGGGAGCTGGCCGCAAAAGCGCAGGATTGCTTCAGGCCCTCTTCTGGTTCTGGGGGGCAGGCTGAGCTTGTGCTTAATTCTTCTTCCTGATGGGAAAATAGAGTGACCTGTGCCTGTCCCAACACCTAGAGCTAGTCTCTCATTGGTTCCCCCTCTTCCCGTTCATCCTCAGGACAAATTGCAACCTGTACGGAACAGGAGGTTAAAGGTGCTGATTCTCCAAGGAGGGAGATGGCTAGTAAATCGGCTGGAATGGCGAACCCGAGCAAAGGAGATGAGAAATGAGGTACGTTTTAGAAATCTTTCCCGATCACACCGTGTACCATCTTCTGGGTTTCTCATGCCTGTTTTCGACGTAGGAAGATGCCCTTGAACCTGGAGATTTGGGACCCATGGGATGGGTACCATGCAGTATTACTTGAAAGGGTCTGCGTTGGCTCACCCAACCTCACCGAACCTCTCAGCCCCAAGAGTGTCCACCCTTATGTCTCAATCAGCTGTGGGTCTAGATATGGTCAATCCAGGTTGCATCACAGCCCCTGAACGAATTTTGTAAGAATTTCTCTCTCTTTCACTGTCTTTGTTTCACGGGTTTTGAAAAGTAATTTATTTTTATAATGGGGTTTAGCTGCTTTTCACGGCTGTGTTTATGCCGCTTTACACCCCCTTGACTCACTTACAGAGAGATATCAATACATAGGTTTGAAGATTCTTACTAGTCAGATATATTCTTGTGCGGTGAATAGGGGGTGTTGAGTCCAGTTCACTGAAAAAGGAATAGGTCTTGTCTCTTACATATTGGGTTTATGGAACGGTATCGGAGCTAATTTGAAACCCTTGTTTTATGCATCACCCCACCTCACCTTTCCCGTTCAGCAGCCATAGTGTGTTTCCTAAACGTGGGACTCTGTTCTGTTTTGCAATTCAGTTCAAGTGTAGCGGTTTTTACATTCCCTCTAGAAGTGATATCTTATGATAAGTGTCTTTTTCTGTGTGACTTATTTCACTTAGAATCGTCGTACCTAAATCCACTCATCGTGCTGCTACTAGCCTTATGACGTTGATTTCATGGCTGAGTGATATTCCATTGTACATGAGGACCACAACTTCTTTATCCATTTTTCTCTTTCCTAGGATATTTAAGGTGTAATGAAGTGGGGGTTCTTGTCCACAGAGCAGCCCTAAACTTTGGGGTGCCTGTGTCTTGCTGATTTTTAGTTTTCCCAATTTATACGCCCATGAGTGGAAGTGCCCTATGCTCTCCAAGCTGTGTTTTTTAGATGTTTCAGAACACACCGTACACTTCTCCAGAGTGGCTGTTGGCAATTTACATCCCACCCATCAGCGTAGCAAGGCTCCCATTTCTCCATGGCCGGTCCTGCATTTCTGGTTTGGACACTTTTTTCCGCATGGCCCTTTTGCCCGCTGGGAAGCGAGACTTCTTTGGAGCGCTGATTGGCCTTTCCAGGTTGCTTGGTTGGCCAAAAAGGGCGTATGCGTTTTTTCCTGAATATATTCAGGAAAAAACGCATACGCCCTTTTTGGCCAAGGGCATCATTGTCCACGTTTTGCCGCTTTTCATGTGCTTTCAAGGCGATTCGAATCTACCTCCTGAAATCTGTTTCCTGCAATTCTGCCTTGCTTTCAAAGCCTCTTCGTTGCCTTCCCTTAATATATTTGTGGACGAGAGGTATCATTTAAAACTCTGCAGGTTTGTGAATTGCAGTGCCCCTGAGCTCCATTTTTCAACTCGCTTTTTTGGGAGCTGGCCGCAAAAGCGCAGGATTGCTTCAGGCCCTCTTCTGGTTCTGGGGGGCAGGCTGAGCTTGTGCTTAATTCTTCTTCCTGATGGGAAAATAGAGTGACCTGTGCCTGTCCCAACACCTAGAGCTAGTCTCTCATTGGTTCCCCCTCTTCCCGTTCATCCTCAGGACAAATTGCAACCTGTACGGAACAGGAGGTTAAAGGTGCTGATTCTCCAAGGAGGGAGATGGCTAGTAAATCGGCTGGAATGGCGAACCCGAGCAAAGGAGATGAGAAATGAGGTACGTTTTAGAAATCTTTCCCGATCACACCGTGTACCATCTTCTGGGTTTCTCATGCCTGTTTTCGACGTAGGAAGATGCCCTTGAACCTGGAGATTTGGGACCCATGGGATGGGTACCATGCAGTATTACTTGAAAGGGTCTGCGTTGGCTCACCCAACCTCACCGAACCTCTCAGCCCCAAGAGTGTCCACCCTTATGTCTCAATCAGCTGTGGGTCTAGATATGGTCAATCCAGGTTGCATCACAGCCCCTGAACGAATTTTGTAAGAATTTCTCTCTCTTTCACTGTCTTTGTTTCACGGGTTTTGAAAAGTAATTTATTTTTATAATGGGGTTTAGCTGCTTTTCACGGCTGTGTTTATGCCGCTTTACACCCCCTTGACTCACTTACAGAGAGATATCAATACATAGGTTTGAAGATTCTTACTAGTCAGATATATTCTTGTGCGGTGAATAGGGGGTGTTGAGTCCAGTTCACTGAAAAAGGAATAGGTCTTGTCTCTTACATATTGGGTTTATGGAACGGTATCTGAGCTAATTGAAACCCTTGTTTTATGCATCACCCCACCTCACCTTTCCCGTTCAGCAGCCATAGTGTGTTTCCTAAACGTGGGACTCTGTTCTGTTTTGCAATTCAGTTCAAGTGTAGCGGTTTTTACATTCCCTCTAGAAGTGATATCTTATGATAAGTGTCTTTTTCTGTGTGACTTATTTCACTTAGAATCGTCGTACCTAAATCCACTCATCGTGCTGCTACTAGCCTTATGACGTTGATTTCATGGCTGAGTGATATTCCATTGTACATGAGGACCACAACTTCTTTATCCATTTTTCTCTTTCCTAGGATATTTAAGGTGTAATGAAGTGGGGGTTCTTGTCCACAGAGCAGCCCTAAACTTTGGGGTGCCTGTGTCTTGCTGATTTTTAGTTTTCCCAATTTATACGCCCATGAGTGGAAGTGCCCTATTCTCTCCAAGCTGTGTTTTTTAGATGTTTCAGAACACACCGTACACTTCTCCAGAGTGGCTGTTGGCAATTTACATCCCACCCATCAGCGTAGCAAGGCTCCCATTTCTCCATGGCCGGTCCTGCATTTCTGGTTTGGACACTTTTTTCCACATGGCCCTTTTGCCCGCTGGGAAGCAAGACTTCTTTGGAGCGCTGATTGGCCTTTCCAGGTTGCTTGGTTGGCCAAAAAGGGCGTATGCGTTTTTTCCTGAATATATTCAGGAAAAAACGCATACGCCCTTTTTGGCCAAGGGCATCATTGTCCACGTTTTGCCACTTTTCATGTGCTTTCAAGGCGATTCGAATCTACCTCCTGAAATCTGTTTCCTGCAATTCTGCCTTGCTTTCAAAGCCTCTTCGTTGCCTTCCCTTAATATATTTGTGGACGAGAGGTATCATTTAAAACTCTGCAGGTTTGTGAATTGCAGTGCCCCTGAGCTCCATTTTTCAACTCGCTTTTTTGGGAGCTGGCCGCAAAAGCGCAGGATTGCTTCAGGCCCTCTTCTGGTTCTGGGGGGCAGGCTGAGCTTGTGCTTAATTCTTCTTCCTGATGGGAAAATAGAGTGACCTGTGCCTGTCCCAACACCTAGAGCTAGTCTCTCATTGGTTCCCCCTCTTCCCGTTCATCCTCAGGACAAATTGCAACCTGTACGGAACAGGAGGTTAAAGGTGCTGATTCTCCAAGGAGGGAGATGGCTAGTAAATCGGCTGGAATGGCGAACCCGAGCAAAGGAGATGAGAAATGAGGTACGTTTTAGAAATCTTTCCCGATCACACCGTGTACCATCTTCTGGGTTTCTCATGCCTGTTTTCGACGTAGGAAGATGCCCTTGAACCTGGAGATTTGGGACCCATGGGATGGGTACCATGCAGTATTACTTGAAAGGGTCTGCGTTGGCTCACCCAACCTCACCGAACCTCTCAGCCCCAAGAGTGTCCACCCTTATGTCTCAATCAGCTGTGGGTCTAGATATGGTCAATCCAGGTTGCATCACAGCCCCTGAACGAATTTTGTAAGAATTTCTCTCTCTTTCACTGTCTTTGTTTCACGGGTTTTGAAAAGTAATTTATTTTTATAATGGGGTTTAGCTGCTTTTCACGGGCTGTGTTTATGCCGCTTTACACCCCCTTGACTCACTTACAGAGAGATATCAATACATAGGTTTGAAGATTCTTACTAGTCAGATATATTCTTGTGCGGTGAATAGGGGGTGTTGAGTCCAGTTCACTGAAAAAGGAATAGGTCTTGTCTCTTACATATTGGGTTTATGGAACGGTATCTGAGCTAATTTGAAACCCTTGTTTTATGCATCACCCCACCTCACCTTTCCCGTTCAGCAGCCATAGTGTGTTTCCTAAACGTGGGACTCTGTTCTGTTTTGCAATTCAGTTCAAGTGTAGCGGTTTTTACATTCCCTCTAGAAGTGATATCTTATGATAAGTGTCTTTTTCTGTGTGACTTATTTCACTTAGAATCGTCGTACCTAAATCCACTCATCGTGCTGCTACTAGCCTTATGACGTTGATTTCATGGCTGAGTGATATTCCATTGTACATGAGGACCACAACTTCTTTATCCATTTTTCTCTTTCCTAGGATATTTAAGGTGTAATGAAGTGGGGGTTCTTGTCCACAGAGCAGCCCTAAACTTTGGGGTGCCTGTGTCTTGCTGATTTTTAGTTTTCCCAATTTATACGCCCATGAGTGGAAGTGCCCTATGCTCTCCAAGCTGTGTTTTTTATATGTTTCAGAACACACCGTACACTTCTCCAGAGTGGCTGTTGGCAATTTACATCCCACCCATCAGCGTAGCAAGGCTCCCATTTCTCCATGGCCGGTCCTGCATTTCTGGTTTGGACACTTTTTTCCACATGGCCCTTTTGCCCGCTGGGAAGCAAGACTTCTTTGGAGCGCTGATTGGCCTTTCCAGGTTGCTTGGTTGGCCAAAAAGGGCGTATGCGTTTTTTCCTGAATATATTCAGGAAAAAACGCATACGCCCTTTTTGGCCATGGGCATCATTGTCCACGTTTTGCCACTTTTCATGTGCTTTCAAGGCGATTCGAATCTACCTCCTGAAATCTGTTTCCTGCAATTCTGCCTTGCTTTCAAAGCCTCTTCGTTGCCTTCCCTTAATATATTTGTGGACGAGAGGTATCATTTAAAACTCTGCAGGTTTGTGAATTGCAGTGCCCCTGAGCTCCATTTTTCAACTCGCTTTTTTGGGAGCTGGCCGCAAAAGCGCAGGATTGCTTCAGGCCCTCTTCTGGTTCTGGGGGGCAGGCTGAGCTTGTGCTTAATTCTTCTTCCTGATGGGAAAATAGAGTGACCTGTGCCTGTCCCAACACCTAGAGCTAGTCTCTCATTGGTTCCCCCTCTTCCCGTTCATCCTCAGGACAAATTGCAACCTGTACGGAACAGGAGGTTAAAGGTGCTGATTCTCCAAGGAGGGAGATTGCTAGTAAATCGGCTGGAATGGCGAACCCGAGCAAAGGAGATGAGAAATGAGGTGCGTTTTAGAAACCTTTCCCGATCACACGGTGTACCATCTTCTGGGTTTCTCATGCCTGTTTTCGACGTAGGAAGATGCCTTTGAACCTGGAGATTTGGGACCCATGGGATGGGTACCATGCAGTATTACTTGAAAGGGTCTGCGTTGGCTCACCCAACCTCACCGAACCTCTCAGCCCCAAGAGTGTCCACCCTTATGTCTCAATCAGCTGTGGGTCTAGATATGGTCAATCCAGGTTGCATCACAGCCCCTGAACGAATTTTGTAAGAATTTCTCTCTCTTTCACTGTCTTTGTTTCACGGGTTTTGAAAAGTAATTTATTTTTATAATGGGGTTTAGCTGCTTTTCACGGCTGTGTTTATGCCGCTTTACACCCCCTTGACTCACTTACAGAGAGATATCAATACATAGGTTTGAAGATTCTTACTAGTCAGATATATTCTTGTGCGGTGAATAGGGGGTGTTGAGTCCAGTTCACTGAAAAAAGGAATAGGTCTTGTCTCTTACATATTGGGTTTATGGAACGGTATCGGAGCTAATTTGAAACCCTTGTTTTATGCATCACCCCACCTCACCTTTCCCGTTCAGCAGCCATAGTGTGTTTCCTAAACGTGGGACTCTGTTCTGTTTTGCAATTCAGTTCAAGTGTAGCGGTTTTTACATTCCCTCTAGAAGTGATATCTTATGATAAGTGTCTTTTTCTGTGTGACTTATTTCACTTAGAATCGTCGTACCTAAATCCACTCATCGTGCTGCTACTAGCCTTATGACGTTGATTTCATGGCTGAGTGATATTCCATTGTACATGAGGACCACAACTTCTTTATCCATTTTTCTCTTTCCTAGGATATTTAAGGTGTAATGAAGTGGGGGTTCTTGTCCACAGAGCAGCCCTAAACTTTGGGGTGCCTGTGTCTTGCTGATTTTTAGTTTTCCCAATTTATACGCCCATGAGTGGAAGTGCCCTATGCTCTCCAAGCTGTGTTTTTTAGATGT
This sequence comes from Balaenoptera acutorostrata, assembly GCF_949987535.1. Lineage (NCBI taxonomy): Eukaryota > Metazoa > Chordata > Mammalia > Artiodactyla > Balaenopteridae > Balaenoptera > Balaenoptera acutorostrata. The sequence continues at coordinate 143,468 of NW_026646402.1, forward strand.
TTCAGAACACACCGTACACTTCTCCAGAGTGGCTGTTGGCAATTTACATCCCACCCATCAGCGTAGCAAGGCTCCCATTTCTCCATGGCCGGTCCTGCATTTCTGGTTTGGACACTTTTTTCCGCATGGCCCTTTTGCCCGCTGGGAAGCGAGACTTCTTTGGAGCGCTGATTGGCCTTTCCAGGTTGCTTGGTTGGCCAAAAAGGGCGTATGCGTTTTTTCCTGAATATATTCAGGAAAAAACGCATACGCCCTTTTTGGCCAAGGGCATCATTGTCCACGTTTTGCCGCTTTTCATGTGCTTTCAAGGCGATTCGAATCTACCTCCTGAAATCTGTTTCCTGCAATTCTGCCTTGCTTTCAAAGCCTCTTCGTTGCCTTCCCTTAATATATTTGTGGACGAGAGGTATCATTTAAAACTCTGCAGGTTTGTGAATTGCAGTGCCCCTGAGCTCCATTTTTCAACTCGCTTTTTTGGGAGCTGGCCGCAAAAGCGCAGGATTGCTTCAGGCCCTCTTCTGGTTCTGGGGGGCAGGCTGAGCTTGTGCTTAATTCTTCTTCCTGATGGGAAAATAGAGTGACCTGTGCCTGTCCCAACACCTAGAGCTAGTCTCTCATTGGTTCCCCCTCTTCCCGTTCATCCTCAGGACAAATTGCAACCTGTACGGAACAGGAGGTTAAAGGTGCTGATTCTCCAAGGAGGGAGATGGCTAGTAAATCGGCTGGAATGGCGAACCCGAGCAAAGGAGATGAGAAATGAGGTACGTTTTAGAAATCTTTCCCGATCACACCGTGTACCATCTTCTGGGTTTCTCATGCCTGTTTTCGACGTAGGAAGATGCCCTTGAACCTGGAGATTTGGGACCCATGGGATGGGTACCATGCAGTATTACTTGAAAGGGTCTGCGTTGGCTCACCCAACCTCACCGAACCTCTCAGCCCCAAGAGTGTCCACCCTTATGTCTCAATCAGCTGTGGGTCTAGATATGGTCAATCCAGGTTGCATCACAGCCCCTGAACGAATTTTGTAAGAATTTCTCTCTCTTTCACTGTCTTTGTTTCACGGGTTTTGAAAAGTAATTTATTTTTATAATGGGGTTTAGCTGCTTTTCACGGCTGTGTTTATGCCGCTTTACACCCCCTTGACTCACTTACAGAGAGATATCAATACATAGGTTTGAAGATTCTTACTAGTCAGATATATTCTTGTGCGGTGAATAGGGGGTGTTGAGTCCAGTTCACTGAAAAAGGAATAGGTCTTGTCTCTTACATATTGGGTTTATGGAACGGTATCTGAGCTAATTTGAAACCCTTGTTTTATGCATCACCCCACCTCACCTTTCCCGTTCAGCAGCCATAGTGTGTTTCCTAAACGTGGGACTCTGTTCTGTTTTGCAATTCAGTTCAAGTGTAGCGGTTTTTACATTCCCTCTAGAAGTGATATCTTATGATAAGTGTCTTTTTCTGTGTGACTTATTTCACTTAGAATCGTCGTACCTAAATCCACTCATCGTGCTGCTACTAGCCTTATGACGTTGATTTCATGGCTGAGTGATATTCCATTGTACATGAGGACCACAACTTCTTTATCCATTTTTCTCTTTCCTAGGATATTTAAGGTGTAATGAAGTGGGGGTTCTTGTCCACAGAGCAGCCCTAAACTTTGGGGTGCCTGTGTCTTGCTGATTTTTAGTTTTCCCAATTTATACGCCCATGAGTGGAAGTGCCCTATTCTCTCCAAGCTGTGTTTTTTATATGTTTCAGAACACACCGTACACTTCTCCAGAGTGGCTGTTGGCAATTTACATCCCACCCATCAGCGTAGCAAGGCTCCCATTTCTCCATGGCCGGTCCTGCATTTCTGGTTTGGACACTTTTTTCCACATGGCCCTTTTGCCCGCTGGGAAGCAAGACTTCTTTGGAGCGCTGATTGGCCTTTCCAGGTTGCTTGGTTGGCCAAAAAGGGCGTATGCGTTTTTTCCTGAAATATTCAGGAAAAAACGCATACGCCCTTTTTGGCCAAGGGCATCATTGTCCACGTTTTGCCACTTTTCATGTGCTTTCAAGGCGATTCGAATCTACCTCCTGAAATCTGTTTCCTGCAATTCTGCCTTGCTTTCAAAGCCTCTTCGTTGCCTTCCCTTAATATATTTGTGGACGAGAGGTATCATTTAAAACTCTGCAGGTTTGTGAATTGCAGTGCCCCTGAGCTCCATTTTTCAACTCGCTTTTTTGGGAGCTGGCCGCAAAAGCGCAGGATTGCTTCAGGCCCTCTTCTGGTTCTGGGGGGCAGGCTGAGCTTGTGCTTAATTCTTCTTCCTGATGGGAAAATAGAGTGACCTGTGCCTGTCCCAACACCTAGAGCTAGTCTCTCATTGGTTCCCCCTCTTCCCGTTCATCCTCAGGACAAATTGCAACCTGTACGGAACAGGAGGTTAAAGGTGCTGATTCTCCAAGGAGGGAGATGGCTAGTAAATCGGCTGGAATGGCGAACCCGAGCAAAGGAGATGAGAAATGAGGTGCGTTTTAGAAACCTTTCCCGATCACACCGTGTACCATCTTCTGGGTTTCTCATGCCTGTTTTCGACGTAGGAAGATGCCCTTGAACCTGGAGATTTGGCACCCATGAGATGGGTACCATGCAGTATTACTTGAAAGGGTCTGCGTTGGCTCACCCAACCTCACCGAACCTCTCAGCCCCAAGAGTGTCCACCCTTATGTCTCAATCAGCTGTGGGTCTAGATATGGTCAATCCAGGTTGCATCACAGCCCCTGAACGAATTTTGTAAGAATTTCTCTCTCTTTCACTGTCTTTGTTTCACGGGTTTTGAAAAGTAATTTATTTTTATAATGGGGTTTAGCTGCTTTTCACGGCTGTGTTTATGCCGCTTTACACCCCCTTGACTCACTTACAGAGAGATATCAATACATAGGTTTGAAGATTCTTACTAGTCAGATATATTCTTGTGCGGTGAATAGGGGGTGTTGAGTCCAGTTCACTGAAAAAGGAATAGGTCTTGTCTCTTACATATTGGGTTTATGGAACGGTATCGGAGCTAATTTGAAACCCTTGTTTTATGCATCACCCCACCTCACCTTTCCCGTTCAGCAGCCATAGTGTGTTTCCTAAACGTGGGACTCTGTTCTGTTTTGCAATTCAGTTCAAGTGTAGCGGTTTTTACATTCCCTCTAGAAGTGATATCTTATGATAAGTGTCTTTTTCTGTGTGACTTATTTCACTTAGAATCGTCGTACCTAAATCCACTCATCGTGCTGCTACTAGCCTTATGACGTTGATTTCATGGCTGAGTGATATTCCATTGTACATGAGGACCACAACTTCTTTATCCATTTTTCTCTTTCCTAGGATATTTAAGGTGTAATGAAGTGGGGGTTCTTGTCCACAGAGCAGCCCTAAACTTTGGGGTGCCTGTGTCTTGCTGATTTTTAGTTTTCCCAATTTATACGCCCATGAGTGGAAGTGCCCTATGCTCTCCAAGCTGTGTTTTTTAGATGTTTCAGAACACACCGTACACTTCTCCAGAGTGGCTGTTGGCAATTTACATCCCACCCATCAGCGTAGCAAGGCTCCCATTTCTCCATGGCCGGTCCTGCATTTCTGGTTTGGACACTTTTTTCCGCATGGCCCTTTTGCCCGCTGGGAAGCGAGACTTCTTTGGAGCGCTGATTGGCCTTTCCAGGTTGCTTGGTTGGCCAAAAAGGGCGTATGCGTTTTTTCCTGAATATATTCAGGAAAAAACGCATACGCCCTTTTTGGCCAAGGGCATCATTGTCCACGTTTTGCCGCTTTTCATGTGCTTTCAAGGCGATTCGAATCTACCTCCTGAAATCTGTTTCCTGCAATTCTGCCTTGCTTTCAAAGCCTCTTCGTTGCCTTCCCTTAATATATTTGTGGACGAGAGGTATCATTTAAAACTCTGCAGGTTTGTGAATTGCAGTGCCCCTGAGCTCCATTTTTCAACTCGCTTTTTTGGGAGCTGGCCGCAAAAGCGCAGGATTGCTTCAGGCCCTCTTCTGGTTCTGGGGGGCAGGCTGAGCTTGTGCTTAATTCTTCTTCCTGATGGGAAAATAGAGTGACCTGTGCCTGTCCCAACACCTAGAGCTAGTCTCTCATTGGTTCCCCCTCTTCCCGTTCATCCTCAGGACAAATTGCAACCTGTACGGAACAGGAGGTTAAAGGTGCTGATTCTCCAAGGAGGGAGATGGCTAGTAAATCGGCTGGAATGGCGAACCCGAGCAAAGGAGATGAGAAATGAGGTACGTTTTAGAAATCTTTCCCGATCACACCGTGTACCATCTTCTGGGTTTCTCATGCCTGTTTTCGACGTAGGAAGATGCCCTTGAACCTGGAGATTTGGGACCCATGGGATGGGTACCATGCAGTATTACTTGAAAGGGTCTGCGTTGGCTCACCCAACCTCACCGAACCTCTCAGCCCCAAGAGTGTCCACCCTTATGTCTCAATCAGCTGTGGGTCTAGATATGGTCAATCCAGGTTGCATCACAGCCCCTGAACGAATTTTGTAAGAATTTCTCTCTCTTTCACTGTCTTTGTTTCACGGGTTTTGAAAAGTAATTTATTTTTATAATGGGGTTTAGCTGCTTTTCACGGCTGTGTTTATGCCGCTTTACACCCCCTTGACTCACTTACAGAGAGATATCAATACATAGGTTTGAAGATTCTTACTAGTCAGATATATTCTTGTGCGGTGAATAGGGGGTGTTGAGTCCAGTTCACTGAAAAAGGAATAGGTCTTGTCTCTTACATATTGGGTTTATGGAACGGTATCTGAGCTAATTTGAAACCCTTGTTTTATGCATCACCCCACCTCACCTTTCCCGTTCAGCAGCCATAGTGTGTTTCCTAAACGTGGGACTCTGTTCTGTTTTGCAATTCAGTTCAAGTGTAGCGGTTTTTACATTCCCTCTAGAAGTGATATCTTATGATAAGTGTCTTTTTCTGTGTGACTTATTTCACTTAGAATCGTCGTACCTAAATCCACTCATCGTGCTGCTACTAGCCTTATGACGTTGATTTCATGGCTGAGTGATATTCCATTGTACATGAGGACCACAACTTCTTTATCCATTTTTCTCTTTCCTAGGATATTTAAGGTGTAATGAAGTGGGGGTTCTTGTCCACAGAGCAGCCCTAAACTTTGGGGTGCCTGTGTCTTGCTGATTTTTAGTTTTCCCAATTTATACGCCCATGAGTGGAAGTGCCCTATGCTCTCCAAGCTGTGTTTTTTATATGTTTCAGAACACACCGTACACTTCTCCAGAGTGGCTGTTGGCAATTTACATCCCACCCATCAGCGTAGCAAGGCTCCCATTTCTCCATGGCCGGTCCTGCATTTCTGGTTTGGACACTTTTTTCCACATGGCCCTTTTGCCCGCTGGGAAGCAAGACTTCTTTGGAGCGCTGATTGGCCTTTCCAGGTTGCTTGGTTGGCCAAAAAGGGCGTATGCGTTTTTTCCTGAATATATTCAGGAAAAAACGCATACGCCCTTTTTGGCCAAGGGCATCATTGTCCACGTTTTGCCACTTTTCATGTGCTTTCAAGGCGATTCGAATCTACCTCCTGAAATCTGTTTCCTGCAATTCTGCCTTGCTTTCAAAGCCTCTTCGTTGCCTTCCCTTAATATATTTGTGGACGAGAGGTATCATTTAAAACTCTGCAGGTTTGTGAATTGCAGTGCCCCTGAGCTCCATTTTTCAACTCGCTTTTTTGGGAGCTGGCCGCAAAAGCGCAGGATTGCTTCAGGCCCTCTTCTGGTTCTGGGGGGCAGGCTGAGCTTGTGCTTAATTCTTCTTCCTGATGGGAAAATAGAGTGACCTGTGCCTGTCCCAACACCTACAGCTAGTCTCTCATTGGTTCCCCCTCTTCCCGTTCATCCTCAGGACAAATTGCAACCTGTACGGAACAGGAGGTTAAAGGTGCTGATTCTCCAAGGAGGGAGATGGCTAGTAAATCGGCTGGAATGGCGAACCCGAGCAAAGGAGATGAGAAATGAGGTGCGTTTTAGAAACCTTTCCCGATCACACCGTGTACCATCTTCTGGGTTTCTCATGCCTGTTTTCGACGTAGGAAGATGCCCTTGAACCTGGAGATTTGGCACCCATGAGATGGGTACCATGCAGTATTACTTGAAAGGGTCTGCGTTGGCTCACCCAACCTCACCGAACCTCTCAGCCCCAAGAGTGTCCACCCTTATGTCTCAATCAGCTGTGGGTCTAGATATGGTCAATCCAGGTTGCATCACAGCCCCTGAACGAATTTTGTAAGAATTTCTCTCTCTTTCACTGTCTTTGTTTCACGGGTTTTGAAAAGTAATTTATTTTTATAATGGGGTTTAGCTGCTTTTCACGGCTGTGTTTATGCCGCTTTACACCCCCTTGACTCACTTACAGAGAGATATCAATACATAGGTTTGAAGATTCTTACTAGTCAGATATATTCTTGTGCGGTGAATAGGGGGTGTTGAGTCCAGTTCACTGAAAAAGGAATAGGTCTTGTCTCTTACATATTGGGTTTATGGAACGGTATCTGAGCTAATTTGAAACCCTTGTTTTATGCATCACCCCACCTCACCTTTCCCGTTCAGCAGCCATAGTGTATTTCCTAAACGTGGGACTCTGTTCTGTTTTGCAATTCAGTTCAAGTGTAGCGGTTTTTACATTCCCTCTAGAAGTGATATCTTATGATAAGTGTCTTTTTCTGTGTGACTTATTTCACTTAGAATCGTCGTACCTAAATCCACTCATCGTGCTGCTACTAGCCTTATGACGTTGATTTCATGGCTGAGTGATATTCCATTGTACATGAGGACCACAACTTCTTTATCCATTTTTCTCTTTCCTAGGATATTTAAGGTGTAATGAAGTGGGGGTTCTTGTCCACAGAGCAGCCCTAAACTTTGGGGTGCCTGTGTCTTGCTGATTTTTAGTTTTCCCAATTTATACGCCCATGAGTGGAAGTGCCCTATTCTCTCCAAGCTGTGTTTTTTATATGTTTCAGAACACACCGTACACTTCTCCAGAGTGGCTGTTGGCAATTTACATCCCACCCATCAGCGTAGCAAGGCTCCCATTTCTCCATGGCCGGTCCTGCATTTCTGGTTTGGACACTTTTTTCCACATGGCCCTTTTGCCCGCTGGGAAGCAAGACTTCTTTGGAGCGCTGATTGGCCTTTCCAGGTTGCTTGGTTGGCCAAAAAGGGCGTATGCGTTTTTTCCTGAATATATTCAGGAAAAAACGCATACGCCCTTTTTGGCCAAGGGCATCATTGTCCACGTTTTGCCACTTTTCATGTGCTTTCAAGGCGATTCGAATCTACCTCCTGAAATCTGTTTCCTGCAATTCTGCCTTGCTTTCAAAGCCTCTTCGTTGCCTTCCCTTAATATATTTGTGGACGAGAGGTATCATTTAAAACTCTGCAGGTTTGTGAATTGCAGTGCCCCTGAGCTCCATTTTTCAACTCGCTTTTTTGGGAGCTGGCCGCAAAAGCGCAGGATTGCTTCAGGCCCTCTTCTGGTTCTGGGGGGCAGGCTGAGCTTGTGCTTAATTCTTCTTCCTGATGGGAAAATAGAGTGACCTGTGCCTGTCCCAACACCTACAGCTAGTCTCTCATTGGTTCCCCCTCTTCCCGTTCATCCTCAGGACAAATTGCAACCTGTACGGAACAGGAGGTTAAAGGTGCTGATTCTCCAAGGAGGGAGATGGCTAGTAAATCGGCTGGAATGGCGAACCCGAGCAAAGGAGATGAGAAATGAGGTGCGTTTTAGAAACCTTTCCCGATCACACCGTGTACCATCTTCTGGGTTTCTCATGCCTGTTTTCGACGTAGGAAGATGCCCTTGAACCTGGAGATTTGGCACCCATGAGATGGGTACCATGCAGTATTACTTGAAAGGGTCTGCGTTGGCTCACCCAACCTCACCGAACCTCTCAGCCCCAAGAGTGTCCACCCTTATGTCTCAATCAGCTGTGGGTCTAGATATGGTCAATCCAGGTTGCATCACAGCCCCTGAACGAATTTTGTAAGAATTTCTCTCTCTTTCACTGTCTTTGTTTCACGGGTTTTGAAAAGTAATTTATTTTTATAATGGGGTTTAGCTGCTTTTCACGGCTGTGTTTATGCCGCTTTACACCCCCTTGACTCACTTACAGAGAGATATCAATACATAGGTTTGAAGATTCTTACTAGTCAGATATATTCTTGTGCGGTGAATAGGGGGTGTTGAGTCCAGTTCACTGAAAAAGGAATAGGTCTTGTCTCTTACATATTGGGTTTATGGAACGGTATCGGAGCTAATTTGAAACCCTTGTTTTATGCATCACCCCACCTCACCTTTCCCGTTCAGCAGCCATAGTGTGTTTCCTAAACGTGGGACTCTGTTCTGTTTTGCAATTCAGTTCAAGTGTAGCGGTTTTTACATTCCCTCTAGAAGTGATATCTTATGATAAGTGTCTTTTTCTGTGTGACTTATTTCACTTAGAATCGTCGTACCTAAATCCACTCATCGTGCTGCTACTAGCCTTATGACGTTGATTTCATGGCTGAGTGATATTCCATTGTACATGAGGACCACAACTTCTTTATCCATTTTTCTCTTTCCTAGGATATTTAAGGTGTAATGAAGTGGGGGTTCTTGTCCACAGAGCAGCCCTAAACTTTGGGGTGCCTGTGTCTTGCTGATTTTTAGTTTTCCCAATTTATACGCCCATGAGTGGAAGTGCCCTATGCTCTCCAAGCTGTGTTTTTTAGATGTTTCAGAACACACCGTACACTTCTCCAGAGTGGCTGTTGGCAATTTACATCCCACCCATCAGCGTAGCAAGGCTCCCATTTCTCCATGGCCGGTCCTGCATTTCTGGTTTGGACACTTTTTTCCGCATGGCCCTTTTGCCCGCTGGGAAGCGAGACTTCTTTGGAGCGCTGATTGGCCTTTCCAGGTTGCTTGGTTGGCCAAAAAGGGCGTATGCGTTTTTTCCTGAATATATTCAGGAAAAAACGCATACGCCCTTTTTGGCCAAGGGCATCATTGTCCACGTTTTGCCGCTTTTCATGTGCTTTCAAGGCGATTCGAATCTACCTCCTGAAATCTGTTTCCTGCAATTCTGCCTTGCTTTCAAAGCCTCTTCGTTGCCTTCCCTTAATATATTTGTGGACGAGAGGTATCATTTAAAACTCTGCAGGTTTGTGAATTGCAGTGCCCCTGAGCTCCATTTTTCAACTCGCTTTTTTGGGAGCTGGCCGCAAAAGCGCAGGATTGCTTCAGGCCCTCTTCTGGTTCTGGGGGGCAGGCTGAGCTTGTGCTTAATTCTTCTTCCTGATGGGAAAATAGAGTGACCTGTGCCTGTCCCAACACCTAGAGCTAGTCTCTCATTGGTTCCCCCTCTTCCCGTTCATCCTCAGGACAAATTGCAACCTGTACGGAACAGGAGGTTAAAGGTGCTGATTCTCCAAGGAGGGAGATGGCTAGTAAATCGGCTGGAATGGCGAACCCGAGCAAAGGAGATGAGAAATGAGGTACGTTTTAGAAATCTTTCCCGATCACACCGTGTACCATCTTCTGGGTTTCTCATGCCTGTTTTCGACGTAGGAAGATGCCCTTGAACCTGGAGATTTGGGACCCATGGGATGGGTACCATGCAGTATTACTTGAAAGGGTCTGCGTTGGCTCACCCAACCTCACCGAACCTCTCAGCCCCAAGAGTGTCCACCCTTATGTCTCAATCAGCTGTGGGTCTAGATATGGTCAATCCAGGTTGCATCACAGCCCCTGAACGAATTTTGTAAGAATTTCTCTCTCTTTCACTGTCTTTGTTTCACGGGTTTTGAAAAGTAATTTATTTTTATAATGGGGTTTAGCTGCTTTTCACGGCTGTGTTTATGCCGCTTTACACCCCCTTGACTCACTTACAGAGAGATATCAATACATAGGTTTGAAGATTCTTACTAGTCAGATATATTCTTGTGCGGTGAATAGGGGGTGTTGAGTCCAGTTCACTGAAAAAGGAATAGGTCTTGTCTCTTACATATTGGGTTTATGGAACGGTATCTGAGCTAATTTGAAACCCTTGTTTTATGCATCACCCCACCTCACCTTTCCCGTTCAGCAGCCATAGTGTGTTTCCTAAACGTGGGACTCTGTTCTGTTTTGCAATTCAGTTCAAGTGTAGCGGTTTTTACATTCCCTCTAGAAGTGATATCTTATGATAAGTGTCTTTTTCTGTGTGACTTATTTCACTTAGAATCGTCGTACCTAAATCCACTCATCGTGCTGCTACTAGCCTTATGACGTTGATTTCATGGCTGAGTGATATTCCATTGTACATGAGGACCACAACTTCTTTATCCATTTTTCTCTTTCCTAGGATATTTAAGGTGTAATGAAGTGGGGGTTCTTGTCCACAGAGCAGCCCTAAACTTTGGGGTGCCTGTGTCTTGCTGATTTTTAGTTTTCCCAATTTATACGCCCATGAGTGGAAGTGCCCTATGCTCTCCAAGCTGTGTTTTTTATATGTTTCAGAACACACCGTACACTTCTCCAGAGTGGCTGTTGGCAATTTACATCCCACCCATCAGCGTAGCAAGGCTCCCATTTCTCCATGGCCGGTCCTGCATTTCTGGTTTGGACACTTTTTTCCACATGGCCCTTTTGCCCGCTGGGAAGCAAGACTTCTTTGGAGCGCTGATTGGCCTTTCCAGGTTGCTTGGTTGGCCAAAAAGGGCGTATGCGTTTTTTCCTGAATATATTCAGGAAAAAACGCATACGCCCTTTTTGGCCAAGGGCATCATTGTCCACGTTTTGCCACTTTTCATGTGCTTTCAAGGCGATTCGAATCTACCTCCTGAAATCTGTTTCCTGCAATTCTGCCTTGCTTTCAAAGCCTCTTCGTTGCCTTCCCTTAATATATTTGTGGACGAGAGGTATCATTTAAAACTCTGCAGGTTTGTGAATTGCAGTGCCCCTGAGCTCCATTTTTCAACTCGCTTTTTTGGGAGCTGGCCGCAAAAGCGCAGGATTGCTTCAGGCCCTCTTCTGGTTCTGGGGGGCAGGCTGAGCTTGTGCTTAATTCTTCTTCCTGATGGGAAAATAGAGTGACCTGTGCCTGTCCCAACACCTACAGCTAGTCTCTCATTGGTTCCCCCTCTTCCCGTTCATCCTCAGGACAAATTGCAACCTGTACGGAACAGGAGGTTAAAGGTGCTGATTCTCCAAGGAGGGAGATGGCTAGTAAATCGGCTGGAATGGCGAACCCGAGCAAAGGAGATGAGAAATGAGGTGCGTTTTAGAAACCTTTCCCGATCACACCGTGTACCATCTTCTGGGTTTCTCATGCCTGTTTTCGACGTAGGAAGATGCCCTTGAACCTGGAGATTTGGCACCCATGAGATGGGTACCATGCAGTATTACTTGAAAGGGTCTGCGTTGGCTCACCCAACCTCACCGAACCTCTCAGCCCCAAGAGTGTCCACCCTTATGTCTCAATCAGCTGTGGGTCTAGATATGGTCAATCCAGGTTGCATCACAGCCCCTGAACGAATTTTGTAAGAATTTCTCTCTCTTTCACTGTCTTTGTTTCACGGGTTTTGAAAAGTAATTTATTTTTATAATGGGGTTTAGCTGCTTTTCACGGCTGTGTTTATGCCGCTTTACACCCCCTTGACTCACTTACAGAGAGATATCAATACATAGGTTTGAAGATTCTTACTAGTCAGATATATTCTTGTGCGGTGAATAGGGGGTGTTGAGTCCAGTTCACTGAAAAAGGAATAGGTCTTGTCTCTTACATATTGGGTTTATGGAACGGTATCGGAGCTAATTTGAAACCCTTGTTTTATGCATCACCCCACCTCACCTTTCCCGTTCAGCAGCCATAGTGTGTTTCCTAAACGTGGGACTCTGTTCTGTTTTGCAATTCAGTTCAAGTGTAGCGGTTTTTACATTCCCTCTAGAAGTGATATCTTATGATAAGTGTCTTTTTCTGTGTGACTTATTTCACTTAGAATCGTCGTACCTAAATCCACTCATCGTGCTGCTACTAGCCTTATGACGTTGATTTCATGGCTGAGTGATATTCCATTGTACATGAGGACCACAACTTCTTTATCCATTTTTCTCTTTCCTAGGATATTTAAGGTGTAATGAAGTGGGGGTTCTTGTCCACAGAGCAGCCCTAAACTTTGGGGTGCCTGTGTCTTGCTGATTTTTAGTTTTCCCAATTTATACGCCCATGAGTGGAAGTGCCCTATGCTCTCCAAGCTGTGTTTTTTATATGTTTCAGAACACACCGTACACTTCTCCAGAGTGGCTGTTGGCAATTTACATCCCACCCATCAGCGTAGCAAGGCTCCCATTTCTCCATGGCCGGTCCTGCATTTCTGGTTTGGACACTTTTTTCCACATGGCCCTTTTGCCCGCTGGGAAGCAAGACTTCTTTGGAGCGCTGATTGGCCTTTCCAGGTTGCTTGGTTGGCCAAAAAGGGCGTATGCGTTTTTTCCTGAATATATTCAGGAAAAAACGCATACGCCCTTTTTGGCCAAGGGCATCATTGTCCACGTTTTGCCACTTTTCATGTGCTTTCAAGGCGATTCGAATCTACCTCCTGAAATCTGTTTCCTGCAATTCTGCCTTGCTTTCAAAGCCTCTTCGTTGCCTTCCCTTAATATATTTGTGGACGAGAGGTATCATTTAAAACTCTGCAGGTTTGTGAATTGCAGTGCCCCTGAGCTCCATTTTTCAACTCGCTTTTTTGGGAGCTGGCCGCAAAAGCGCAGGATTGCTTCAGGCCCTCTTCTGGTTCTGGGGGGCAGGCTGAGCTTGTGCTTAATTCTTCTTCCTGATGGGAAAATAGAGTGACCTGTGCCTGTCCCAACACCTACAGCTAGTCTCTCATTGGTTCCCCCTCTTCCCGTTCATCCTCAGGACAAATTGCAACCTGTACGGAACAGGAGGTTAAAGGTGCTGATTCTCCAAGGAGGGAGATGGCTAGTAAATCGGCTGGAATGGCGAACCCGAGCAAAGGAGATGAGAAATGAGGTGCGTTTTAGAAACCTTTCCCGATCACACCGTGTACCATCTTCTGGGTTTCTCATGCCTGTTTTCGACGTAGGAAGATGCCCTTGAACCTGGAGATTTGGCACCCATGAGATGGGTACCATGCAGTATTACTTGAAAGGGTCTGCGTTGGCTCACCCAACCTCACCGAACCTCTCAGCCCCAAGAGTGTCCACCCTTATGTCTCAATCAGCTGTGGGTCTAGATATGGTCAATCCAGGTTGCATCACAGCCCCTGAACGAATTTTGTAAGAATTTCTCTCTCTTTCACTGTCTTTGTTTCACGGGTTTTGAAAAGTAATTTATTTTTATAATGGGGTTTAGCTGCTTTTCACGGCTGTGTTTATGCCGCTTTACACCCCCTTGACTCACTTACAGAGAGATATCAATACATAGGTTTGAAGATTCTTACTAGTCAGATATATTCTTGTGCGGTGAATAGGGGGTGTTGAGTCCAGTTCACTGAAAAAGGAATAGGTCTTGTCTCTTACATATTGGGTTTATGGAACGGTATCGGAGCTAATTTGAAACCCTTGTTTTATGCATCACCCCACCTCACCTTTCCCGTTCAGCAGCCATAGTGTGTTTCCTAAACGTGGGACTCTGTTCTGTTTTGCAATTCAGTTCAAGTGTAGCGGTTTTTACATTCCCTCTAGAAGTGATATCTTATGATAAGTGTCTTTTTCTGTGTGACTTATTTCACTTAGAATCGTCGTACCTAAATCCACTCATCGTGCTGCTACTAGCCTTATGACGTTGATTTCATGGCTGAGTGATATTCCATTGTACATGAGGACCACAACTTCTTTATCCATTTTTCTCTTTCCTAGGATATTTAAGGTGTAATGAAGTGGGGGTTCTTGTCCACAGAGCAGCCCTAAACTTTGGGGTGCCTGTGTCTTGCTGATTTTTAGTTTTCCCAATTTATACGCCCATGAGTGGAAGTGCCCTATGCTCTCCAAGCTGTGTTTTTTAGATGTTTCAGAACACACCGTACACTTCTCCAGAGTGGCTGTTGGCAATTTACATCCCACCCATCAGCGTAGCAAGGCTCCCATTTCTCCATGGCCGGTCCTGCATTTCTGGTTTGGACACTTTTTTCCGCATGGCCCTTTTGCCCGCTGGGAAGCGAGACTTCTTTGGAGCGCTGATTGGCCTTTCCAGGTTGCTTGGTTGGCCAAAAAGGGCGTATGCGTTTTTTCCTGAATATATTCAGGAAAAAACGCATACGCCCTTTTTGGCCAAGGGCATCATTGTCCACGTTTTGCCGCTTTTCATGTGCTTTCAAGGCGATTCGAATCTACCTCCTGAAATCTGTTTCCTGCAATTCTGCCTTGCTTTCAAAGCCTCTTCGTTGCCTTCCCTTAATATATTTGTGGACGAGAGGTATCATTTAAAACTCTGCAGGTTTGTGAATTGCAGTGCCCCTGAGCTCCATTTTTCAACTCGCTTTTTTGGGAGCTGGCCGCAAAAGCGCAGGATTGCTTCAGGCCCTCTTCTGGTTCTGGGGGGCAGGCTGAGCTTGTGCTTAATTCTTCTTCCTGATGGGAAAATAGAGTGACCTGTGCCTGTCCCAACACCTACAGCTAGTCTCTCATTGGTTCCCCCTCTTCCCGTTCATCCTCAGGACAAATTGCAACCTGTACGGAACAGGAGGTTAAAGGTGCTGATTCTCCAAGGAGGGAGATGGCTAGTAAATCGGCTGGAATGGCGAACCCGAGCAAAGGAGATGAGAAATGAGGTGCGTTTTAGAAACCTTTCCCGATCACACCGTGTACCATCTTCTGGGTTTCTCATGCCTGTTTTCGACGTAGGAAGATGCCCTTGAACCTGGAGATTTGGCACCCATGAGATGGGTACCATGCAGTATTACTTGAAAGGGTCTGCGTTGGCTCACCCAACCTCACCGAACCTCTCAGCCCCAAGAGTGTCCACCCTTATGTCTCAATCAGCTGTGGGTCTAGATATGGTCAATCCAGGTTGCATCACAGCCCCTGAACGAATTTTGTAAGAATTTCTCTCTCTTTCACTGTCTTTGTTTCACGGGTTTTGAAAAGTAATTTATTTTTATAATGGGGTTTAGCTGCTTTTCACGGCTGTGTTTATGCCGCTTTACACCCCCTTGACTCACTTACAGAGAGATATCAATACATAGGTTTGAAGATTCTTACTAGTCAGATATATTCTTGTGCGGTGAATAGGGGGTGTTGAGTCCAGTTCACTGAAAAAGGAATAGGTCTTGTCTCTTACATATTGGGTTTATGGAACGGTATCGGAGCTAATTTGAAACCCTTGTTTTATGCATCACCCCACCTCACCTTTCCCGTTCAGCAGCCATAGTGTGTTTCCTAAACGTGGGACTCTGTTCTGTTTTGCAATTCAGTTCAAGTGTAGCGGTTTTTACATTCCCTCTAGAAGTGATATCTTATGATAAGTGTCTTTTTCTGTGTGACTTATTTCACTTAGAATCGTCGTACCTAAATCCACTCATCGTGCTGCTACTAGCCTTATGACGTTGATTTCATGGCTGAGTGATATTCCATTGTACATGAGGACCACAACTTCTTTATCCATTTTTCTCTTTCCTAGGATATTTAAGGTGTAATGAAGTGGGGGTTCTTGTCCACAGAGCAGCCCTAAACTTTGGGGTGCCTGTGTCTTGCTGATTTTTAGTTTTCCCAATTTATACGCCCATGAGTGGAAGTGCCCTATGCTCTCCAAGCTGTGTTTTTTATATGTTTCAGAACACACCGTACACTTCTCCAGAGTGGCTGTTGGCAATTTACATCCCACCCATCAGCGTAGCAAGGCTCCCATTTCTCCATGGCCGGTCCTGCATTTCTGGTTTGGACACTTTTTTCCACATGGCCCTTTTGCCCGCTGGGAAGCAAGACTTCTTTGGAGCGCTGATTGGCCTTTCCAGGTTGCTTGGTTGGCCAAAAAGGGCGTATGCGTTTTTTCCTGAATATATTCAGGAAAAAACGCATACGCCCTTTTTGGCCAAGGGCATCATTGTCCACGTTTTGCCACTTTTCATGTGCTTTCAAGGCGATTCGAATCTACCTCCTGAAATCTGTTTCCTGCAATTCTGCCTTGCTTTCAAAGCCTCTTCGTTGCCTTCCCTTAATATATTTGTGGACGAGAGGTATCATTTAAAACTCTGCAGGTTTGTGAATTGCAGTGCCCCTGAGCTCCATTTTTCAACTCGCTTTTTTGGGAGCTGGCCGCAAAAGCGCAGGATTGCTTCAGGCCCTCTTCTGGTTCTGGGGGGCAGGCTGAGCTTGTGCTTAATTCTTCTTCCTGATGGGAAAATAGAGTGACCTGTGCCTGTCCCAACACCTACAGCTAGTCTCTCATTGGTTCCCCCTCTTCCCGTTCATCCTCAGGACAAATTGCAACCTGTACGGAACAGGAGGTTAAAGGTGCTGATTCTCCAAGGAGGGAGATGGCTAGTAAATCGGCTGGAATGGCGAACCCGAGCAAAGGAGATGAGAAATGAGGTGCGTTTTAGAAACCTTTCCCGATCACACCGTGTACCATCTTCTGGGTTTCTCATGCCTGTTTTCGACGTAGGAAGATGCCCTTGAACCTGGAGATTTGGCACCCATGAGATGGGTACCATGCAGTATTACTTGAAAGGGTCTGCGTTGGCTCACCCAACCTCACCGAACCTCTCAGCCCCAAGAGTGTCCACCCTTATGTCTCAATCAGCTGTGGGTCTAGATATGGTCAATCCAGGTTGCATCACAGCCCCTGAACGAATTTTGTAAGAATTTCTCTCTCTTTCACTGTCTTTGTTTCACGGGTTTTGAAAAGTAATTTATTTTTATAATGGGGTTTAGCTGCTTTTCACGGCTGTGTTTATGCCGCTTTACACCCCCTTGACTCACTTACAGAGAGATATCAATACATAGGTTTGAAGATTCTTACTAGTCAGATATATTCTTGTGCGGTGAATAGGGGGTGTTGAGTCCAGTTCACTGAAAAAGGAATAGGTCTTGTCTCTTACATATTGGGTTTATGGAACGGTATCGGAGCTAATTTGAAACCCTTGTTTTATGCATCACCCCACCTCACCTTTCCCGTTCAGCAGCCATAGTGTGTTTCCTAAACGTGGGACTCTGTTCTGTTTTGCAATTCAGTTCAAGTGTAGCGGTTTTTACATTCCCTCTAGAAGTGATATCTTATGATAAGTGTCTTTTTCTGTGTGACTTATTTCACTTAGAATCGTCGTACCTAAATCCACTCATCGTGCTGCTACTAGCCTTATGACGTTGATTTCATGGCTGAGTGATATTCCATTGTACATGAGGACCACAACTTCTTTATCCATTTTTCTCTTTCCTAGGATATTTAAGGTGTAATGAAGTGGGGGTTCTTGTCCACAGAGCAGCCCTAAACTTTGGGGTGCCTGTGTCTTGCTGATTTTTAGTTTTCCCAATTTATACGCCCATGAGTGGAAGTGCCCTATGCTCTCCAAGCTGTGTTTTTTAGATGTTTCAGAACACACCGTACACTTCTCCAGAGTGGCTGTTGGCAATTTACATCCCACCCATCAGCGTAGCAAGGCTCCCATTTCTCCATGGCCGGTCCTGCATTTCTGGTTTGGACACTTTTTTCCGCATGGCCCTTTTGCCCGCTGGGAAGCGAGACTTCTTTGGAGCGCTGATTGGCCTTTCCAGGTTGCTTGGTTGGCCAAAAAGGGCGTATGCGTTTTTTCCTGAATATATTCAGGAAAAAACGCATACGCCCTTTTTGGCCAAGGGCATCATTGTCCACGTTTTGCCGCTTTTCATGTGCTTTCAAGGCGATTCGAATCTACCTCCTGAAATCTGTTTCCTGCAATTCTGCCTTGCTTTCAAAGCCTCTTCGTTGCCTTCCCTTAATATATTTGTGGACGAGAGGTATCATTTAAAACTCTGCAGGTTTGTGAATTGCAGTGCCCCTGAGCTCCATTTTTCAACTCGCTTTTTTGGGAGCTGGCCGCAAAAGCGCAGGATTGCTTCAGGCCCTCTTCTGGTTCTGGGGGGCAGGCTGAGCTTGTGCTTAATTCTTCTTCCTGATGGGAAAATAGAGTGACCTGTGCCTGTCCCAACACCTAGAGCTAGTCTCTCATTGGTTCCCCCTCTTCCCGTTCATCCTCAGGACAAATTGCAACCTGTACGGAACAGGAGGTTAAAGGTGCTGATTCTCCAAGGAGGGAGATGGCTAGTAAATCGGCTGGAATGGCGAACCCGAGCAAAGGAGATGAGAAATGAGGTACGTTTTAGAAATCTTTCCCGATCACACCGTGTACCATCTTCTGAGTTTCTCATGCCTGTTTTCGACGTAGGAAGATGCCCTTGAACCTGGAGATTTGGGACCCATGGGATGGGTACCATGCAGTATTACTTGAAAGGGTCTGCGTTGGCTCACCCAACCTCACCGAAACTCTCAGCCCCAAGAGTGTCCACCCTTATGTCTCAATCAGCTGTGGGTCTAGATATGGTCAATCCAGGTTGCATCACAGCCCCTGAACGAATTTTGTAAGAATTTCTCTCTCTTTCACTGTCTTTGTTTCACGGGTTTTGAAAAGTAATTTATTTTTATAATGGGGTTTAGCTGCTTTTCACGGCTGTGTTTATGCCGCTTTACACCCCCTTGACTCACTTACAGAGAGATATCAATACATAGGTTTGAAGATTCTTACTAGTCAGATATATTCTTGTGCGGTGAATAGGGGGTGTTGAGTCCAGTTCACTGAAAAAGGAATAGGTCTTGTCTCTTACATATTGGGTTTATGGAACGGTATCTGAGCTAATTTGAAACCCTTGTTTTATGCATCACCCCACCTCACCTTTCCCGTTCAGCAGCCATAGTGTGTTTCCTAAACGTGGGACTCTGTTCTGTTTTGCAATTCAGTTCAAGTGTAGCGGTTTTTACATTCCCTCTAGAAGTGATATCTTATGATAAGTGTCTTTTTCTGTGTGACTTATTTCACTTAGAATCGTCGTACCTAAATCCACTCATCGTGCTGCTACTAGCCTTATGACGTTGATTTCATGGCTGAGTGATATTCCATTGTACATGAGGACCACAACTTCTTTATCCATTTTTCTCTTTCCTAGGATATTTAAGGTGTAATGAAGTGGGGGTTCTTGTCCACAGAGCAGCCCTAAACTTTGGGGTGCCTGTGTCTTGCTGATTTTTAGTTTTCCCAATTTATACGCCCATGAGTGGAAGTGCCCTATGCTCTCCAAGCTGTGTTTTTTATATGTTTCAGAACACACCGTACACTTCTCCAGAGTGGCTGTTGGCAATTTACATCCCACCCATCAGCGTAGCAAGGCTCCCATTTCTCCATGGCCGGTCCTGCATTTCTGGTTTGGACACTTTTTTCCACATGGCCCTTTTGCCCGCTGGGAAGCAAGACTTCTTTGGAGCGCTGATTGGCCTTTCCAGGTTGCTTGGTTGGCCAAAAAGGGCGTATGCGTTTTTTCCTGAATATATTCAGGAAAAAACGCATACGCCCTTTTTGGCCAAGGGCATCATTGTCCACGTTTTGCCACTTTTCATGTGCTTTCAAGGCGATTCGAATCTACCTCCTGAAATCTGTTTCCTGCAATTCTGCCTTGCTTTCAAAGCCTCTTCGTTGCCTTCCCTTAATATATTTGTGGACGAGAGGTATCATTTAAAACTCTGCAGGTTTGTGAATTGCAGTGCCCCTGAGCTCCATTTTTCAACTCGCTTTTTTTGGGAGCTGGCCGCAAAAGCGCAGGATTGCTTCAGGCCCTCTTCTGGTTCTGGGGGGCAGGCTGAGCTTGTGCTTAATTCTTCTTCCTGATGGGAAAATAGAGTGACCTGTGCCTGTCCCAACACCTACAGCTAGTCTCTCATTGGTTCCCCCTCTTCCCGTTCATCCTCAGGACAAATTGCAACCTGTACGGAACAGGAGGTTAAAGGTGCTGATTCTCCAAGGAGGGAGATGGCTAGTAAATCGGCTGGAATGGCGAACCCGAGCAAAGGAGATGAGAAATGAGGTGCGTTTTAGAAACCTTTCCCGATCACACGGTGTACCATCTTCTGGGTTTCTCATGCCTGTTTTCGACGTAGGAAGATGCCCTTGAACCTGGAGATTTGGGACCCATGGGATGGGTACCATGCAGTATTACTTGAAAGGGTCTGCGTTGGCTCACCCAACCTCACCGAACCTCTCAGCCCCAAGAGTGTCCACCCTTATGTCTCAATCAGCTGTGGGTCTAGATATGGTCAATCCAGGTTGCATCACAGCCCCTGAACGAATTTTGTAAGAATTTCTCTCTCTTTCACTGTCTTTGTTTCACGGGTTTTGAAAAGTAATTTATTTTTATAATGGGGTTTAGCTGCTTTTCACGGCTGTGTTTATGCCGCTTTACACCCCCTTGACTCACTTACAGAGAGATATCAATACATAGGTTTGAAGATTCTTACTAGTCAGATATATTCTTGTGCGGTGAATAGGGGGTGTTGAGTCCAGTTCACTGAAAAAGGAATAGGTCTTGTCTCTTACATATTGGGTTTATGGAACGGTATCGGAGCTAATTTGAAACCCTTGTTTTATGCATCACCCCACCTCACCTTTCCCGTTCAGCAGCCATAGTGTGTTTCCTAAACGTGGGACTCTGTTCTGTTTTGCAATTCAGTTCAAGTGTAGCGGTTTTTACATTCCCTCTAGAAGTGATATCTTATGATAAGTGTCTTTTTCTGTGTGACTTATTTCACTTAGAATCGTCGTACCTAAATCCACTCATCGTGCTGCTACTAGCCTTATGACGTTGATTTCATGGCTGAGTGATATTCCATTGTACATGAGGACCACAACTTCTTTATCCATTTTTCTCTTTCCTAGGATATTTAAGGTGTAATGAAGTGGGGGTTCTTGTCCACAGAGCAGCCCTAAACTTTGGGGTGCCTGTGTCTTGCTGATTTTTAGTTTTCCCAATTTATACGCCCATGAGTGGAAGTGCCCTATGCTCTCCAAGCTGTGTTTTTTAGATGTTTCAGAACACACCGTACACTTCTCCAGAGTGGCTGTTGGCAAGTTACATCCCACCCATCAGCGTAGCAAGGCCCCCATTTCTCCATGGCCGGTCCTGCATTTCTGGTTTGGACACTTTTTTCCGCATGGCCCTTTTGCCCGCTGGGAAGCGAGACTTCTTTGGAGCGCTGATTGGCCTTTCCAGGTTGCTTGGTTGGCCAAAAAGGGCGTATGCGTTTTTTCCTGAATATATTCAGGAAAAAACGCATACGCCCTTTTTGGCCAAGGGCATCATTGTCCACGTTTTGCCGCTTTTCATGTGCTTTCAAGGCGATTCGATTCTACCTCCTGAAATCTGTTTCCTGCAATTCTGCCTTGCTTTCAAAGCCTCTTCGTTGCCTTCCCTTAATATATTTGTGGACGAGAGGTATCATTTAAAACTCTGCAGGTTTGTGAATTGCAGTGCCCCTGAGCTCCATTTTTCAACTCGCTTTTTTGGGAGCTGGCCACAAAAGCGCAGGATTGCTTCAGGCCCTCTTCTGGTTCTGGGGGGCAGGCTGAGCTTGTGCTTAATTCTTCTTCCTGATGGGAAAATAGAGTGACCTGTGCCTGTCCCAACACCTAGAGCTAGTCTCTCATTGGTTCCCCCTCTTCCCGTTCATCCTCAGGACAAATTGCAACCTGTACGGAACAGGAGGTTAAAGGTGCTGATTCTCCAAGGAGGGAGATGGCTAGTAAATCGGCTGTAATGGCGAACCCGAGCAAAGGAGATGAGAAATGAGGTGCGTTTTAGAAACCTTTCCCGATCACACCGTGTACCATCTTCTGGGTTTCTCATGCCTGTTTTCGACGTAGGAAGATGCCCTTGAACCTGGAGATTTGGGACCCATGGGATGGGTACCATGCAGTATTACTTGAAAGGGTCTGCGTTGGCTCACCCAACCTCACCGAACCTCTCAGCCCCAAGAGTGTCCACCCTTATGTCTCAATCAGCTGTGGGTCTAGATATGGTCAATCCAGGTTGCATCACAGCCCCTGAACGAATTTTGTAAGAATTTCTCTCTCTTTCACTGTCTTTGTTTCACGGGTTTTGAAAAGTAATTTATTTTTATAATGGGGTTTAGCTGCTTTTCACGGCTGTGTTTATGCTGCTTTACACCCCCTTGACTCACTTACAGAGAGATATCAATACATAGGTTTGAAGATTCTTACTAGTCAGATATATTCTTGTGCGGTGAATAGGGGGTGTTGAGTCCAGTTCACTGAAAAAGGAATAGGTCTTGTCTCTTACATATTGGGTTTATGGAACGGTATCGGAGCTAATTTGAAACCCTTGTTTTATGCATCACCCCACCTCACCTTTCCCGTTCAGCAGCCATAGTGTGTTTCCTAAACGTGGGACTCTGTTCTGTTTTGCAATTCAGTTCAAGTGTAGCGGTTTTTACATTCCCTCTAGAAGTGATATCTTATGATAAGTGTCTTTTTCTGTGTGACTTATTTCACTTAGAATCATCGTACCTAAATCCACTCATCGTGCTGCTACTAGCCTTATGACGTTGATTTCATGGCTGAGTGATATTCCATTGTACATGAGGACCCCAACTTCTTTATCCATTTTTCTCTTTCCTAGGATATTTAAGGTGTAATGAAGTGGGGGTTCTTGTCCACAGAGCAGCCCTAAACTTTGGGGTGCCTGTGTCTTGCTGATTTTTAGTTTTCCCAATTTATACGCCCATGAGTGGAAGTGCCCTATGCTCTCCAAGCTGTGTTTTTTAGATGTTTCAGAACACACCGTACACTTCTCCAGAGTGGCTGTTGGCAATTTACATCCCACCCATCAGCGTAGCAAGGCTCCCATTTCTCCATGGCCGGTCCTGCATTTCTGGTTTGGACACTTTTTTCCACATGGCCCTTTTGCCCGCTGGGAAGCGAGACTTCTTTGGAGCGCTGATTGGCCTTTCCAGGTTGCTTGGTTGGCCAAAAAGGGCGTATGCGTTTTTTCCTGAATATATTCAGGAAAAAACGCATACGCCCTTTTTGGCCAAGGGCATCATTGTCCACGTTTTGCCGCTTTTCATGTGCTTTCAAGGCGATTCGATTCTACCTCCTGAAATCTGTTTCCTGCAATTCTGCCTTGCTTTCAAAGCCTCTTCGTTGCCTTCCCTTAATATATTTGTGGACGAGAGGTATCATTTAAAACTCTGCAGGTTTGTGAATTGCAGTGCCCCTGAGCTCCATTTTTCAACTCGCTTTTTTGGGAGCTGGCCACAAAAGCGCAGGATTGCTTCAGGCCCTCTTCTGGTTCTGGGGGGCAGGCTGAGCTTGTGCTTAATTCTTCTTCCTGATGGGAAAATAGAGTGACCTGTGCCTGTCCCAACACCTAGAGCTAGTCTCTCATTGGTTCCCCCTCTTCCCGTTCATCCTCAGGACAAATTGCAACCTGTACGGAACAGGAGGTTAAAGGTGCTGATTCTCCAAGGAGGGAGATGGCTAGTAAATCGGCTGTAATGGCGAACCCGAGCAAAGGAGATGAGAAATGAGGTGCGTTTTAGAAACCTTTCCCGATCACACCGTGTACCATCTTCTGGGTTTCTCATGCCTGTTTTCGACGTAGGAAGATGCCCTTGAACCTGGAGATTTGGGACCCATGGGATGGGTACCATGCAGTATTACTTGAAAGGGTCTGCGTTGGCTCACCCAACCTCACCGAACCTCTCAGCCCCAAGAGTGTCCACCCTTATGTCTCAATCAGCTGTGGGTCTAGATATGGTCAATCCAGGTTGCATCACAGCCCCTGAACGAATTTTGTAAGAATTTCTCTCTCTTTCACTGTCTTTGTTTCACGGGTTTTGAAAAGTAATTTATTTTTATAATGGGGTTTAGCTGCTTTTCACGGCTGTGTTTATGCTGCTTTACACCCCCTTGACTCACTTACAGAGAGATATCAATACATAGGTTTGAAGATTCTTACTAGTCAGATATATTCTTGTGCGGTGAATAGGGGGTGTTGAGTCCAGTTCACTGAAAAAGGAATAGGTCTTGTCTCTTACATATTGGGTTTATGGAACGGTATCGGAGCTAATTTGAAACCCTTGTTTTATGCATCACCCCACCTCACCTTTCCCGTTCAGCAGCCATAGTGTGTTTCCTAAACGTGGGACTCTGTTCTGTTTTGCAATTCAGTTCAAGTGTAGCGGTTTTTACATTCCCTCTAGAAGTGATATCTTATGATAAGTGTCTTTTTCTGTGTGACTTATTTCACTTAGAATCATCGTACCTAAATCCACTCATCGTGCTGCTACTAGCCTTATGACGTTGATTTCATGGCTGAGTGATATTACATTGTACATGAGGACCCCAACTTCTTTATCCATTTTTCTCTTTCCTAGGATATTTAAGGTGTAATGAAGTGGGGGTTCTTGTCCACAGAGCAGCCCTAAACTTTGGGGTGCCTGTGTCTTGCTGATTTTTAGTTTTCCCAATTTATACGCCCATGAGTGGAAGTGCCCTATGCTCTCCAAGCTGTGTTTTTTAGATGTTTCAGAACACACCGTACACTTCTCCAGAGTGGCTGTTGGCAATTTACATCCCACCCATCAGCGTAGCAAGGCTCCCATTTCTCCATGGCCGGTCCTGCATTTCTGGTTTGGACACTTTTTTCCACATGGCCCTTTTGCCCGCTGGGAAGCGAGACTTCTTTGGAGCGCTAATTGGCCTTTCCAGGTTGCTTGGTTGGCCAAAAAGGGCGTATGCGTTTTTTCCTGAATATATTCAGGAAAAAACGC
Source organism: Balaenoptera acutorostrata (assembly GCF_949987535.1). Lineage (NCBI taxonomy): Eukaryota > Metazoa > Chordata > Mammalia > Artiodactyla > Balaenopteridae > Balaenoptera > Balaenoptera acutorostrata. The sequence goes on from NW_026646402.1 coordinate 168,340, forward strand.
ATACGCCCTTTTTGGCCAAGGGCATCATTGTCCACGTTTTGCCGCTTTTCATGTGCTTTCAAGGCGATTCGAATCTACCTCCTGAAATCTGTTTCCTGCAATTCTGCCTTGCTTTCAAAGCCTCTTCGTTGCCTTCCCTTAATATATTTGTGGACGAGAGGTATCATTTAAAACTCTGCAGGTTTGTGAATTGCAGTGCCCCTGAGCTCCATTTTTCAACTCGCTTTTTTGGGAGCTGGCCGCAAAAGCGCAGGATGGCTTCAGGCCCTCTTCTGGTTCTGGGGGGCAGGCTGAGCTTGTGCTTAATTCTTCTTCCTGATGGGAAAATAGAGTGACCTGTGCCTGTCCCAACACCTAGAGCTAGTCTCTCATTGGTTCCCCCTCTTCCCCTTCATCCTCAGGACAAATTGCAACCTGTACGGAACAGGAGGTTAAAGGTGCTGATTCTCCAAGGAGGGAGATGGCTAGTAAATCGGCTGGAATGGCGAACCCGAGCAAAGGAGATGAGAAATGAGGTGCGTTTTAGAAACCTTTCCCGATCACACGGTGTACCATCTTCTGGGTTTCTCATGCCTGTTTTCGACGTAGGAAGATGCCCTTGAACCTGGAGATTTGGGACCCATGGGATGGGTACCATGCAGTATTACTTGAAAGGGTCTGCGTTGGCTCACCCAACCTCACCGAACCTCTCAGCCCCAAGAGTGTCCACCCTTATGTCTCAATCAGCTGTGGGTCTAGATATGGTCAATCCAGGTTGCATCACAGCCCCTGAACGAATTTTGTAAGAATTTCTCTCTCTTTCACTGTCTTTGTTTCACGGGTTTTGAAAAGTAATTTATTTTTATAATGGGGTTTAGCTGCTTTTCACGGCTGTGTTTATGCCGCTTTACACCCCCTTGACTCACTTACAGAGAGATATCAATACATAGGTTTGAAGATTCTTACTAGTCAGATATATTCTTGTGCGGTGAATAGGGGGTGTTGAGTCCAGTTCACTGAAAAAGGAATAGGTCTTGTCTCTTACATATTGGGTTTATGGAACGGTATCGGAGCTAATTTGAAACCCTTGTTTTATGCATCACCCCACCTCACCTTTCCCGTTCAGCAGCCATAGTGTGTTTCCTAAACGTGGGACTCTGTTCTGTTTTGCAATTCAGTTCAAGTGTAGCGGTTTTTACATTCCCTCTAGAAGTGATATCTTATGATAAGTGTCTTTTTCTGTGTGACTTATTTCACTTAGAATCGTCGTACCTAAATCCACTCATCGTGCTGCTACTAGCCTTATGACGTTGATTTCATGGCTGAGTGATATTCCATTGTACATGAGGACCACAACTTCTTTATCCATTTTTCTCTTTCCTAGGATATTTAAGGTGTAATGAAGTGGGGGTTCTTGTCCACAGAGCAGCCCTAAACTTTGGGGTGCCTGTGTCTTGCTGATTTTTAGTTTTCCCAATTTATACGCCCATGAGTGGAAGTGCCCTATGCTCTCCAAGCTGTGTTTTTTAGATGTTTCAGAACACACCGTACACTTCTCCAGAGTGGCTGTTGGCAAGTTACATCCCACCCATCAGCGTAGCAAGGCCCCCATTTCTCCATGGCCGGTCCTGCATTTCTGGTTTGGACACTTTTTTCCGCATGGCCCTTTTGCCCGCTGGGAAGCGAGACTTCTTTGGAGCGCTGATTGGCCTTTCCAGGTTGCTTGGTTGGCCAAAAAGGGCGTATGCGTTTTTTCCTGAATATATTCAGGAAAAAACGCATACGCCCTTTTTGGCCAAGGGCATCATTGTCCACGTTTTGCCGCTTTTCATGTGCTTTCAAGGCGATTCGATTCTACCTCCTGAAATCTGTTTCCTGCAATTCTGCCTTGCTTTCAAAGCCTCTTCGTTGCCTTCCCTTAATATATTTGTGGACGAGAGGTATCATTTAAAACTCTGCAGGTTTGTGAATTGCAGTGCCCCTGAGCTCCATTTTTCAACTCGCTTTTTTGGGAGCTGGCCACAAAGCGCAGGATTGCTTCAGGCCCTCTTCTGGTTCTGGGGGGCAGGCTGAGCTTGTGCTTAATTCTTCTTCCTGATGGGAAAATAGAGTGACCCGTGCCTGTCCCAACACCTAGAGCTAGTCTCTCATTGGTTCCCCCTCTTCCCGTTCATCCTCAGGACAAATTGCAACCTGTACGGAACAGGAGGTTAAAGGTGCTGATTCTCCAAGGAGGGAGATGGCTAGTAAATCGGCTGTAATGGCGAACCCGAGCAAAGGAGATGAGAAATGAGGTGCGTTTTAGAAACCTTTCCCGATCACACCGTGTACCATCTTCTGGGTTTCTCATGCCTGTTTTCGACGTAGGAAGATGCCCTTGAACCTGGAGATTTGGGACCCATGGGATGGGTACCATGCAGTATTACTTGAAAGGGTCTGCGTTGGCTCACCCAACCTCACCGAACCTCTCAGCCCCAAGAGTGTCCACCCTTATGTCTCAATCAGCTGTGGGTCTAGATATGGTCAATCCAGGTTGCATCACAGCCCCTGAACGAATTTTGTAAGAATTTCTCTCTCTTTCACTGTCTTTGTTTCACGGGTTTTGAAAAGTAATTTATTTTTATAATGGGGTTTAGCTGCTTTTCACGGCTGTGTTTATGCTGCTTTACACCCCCTTGACTCACTTACAGAGAGATATCAATACATAGGTTTGAAGATTCTTACTAGTCAGATATATTCTTGTGCGGTGAATAGGGGGTGTTGAGTCCAGTTCACTGAAAAAGGAATAGGTCTTGTCTCTTACATATTGGGTTTATGGAACGGTATCGGAGCTAATTTGAAACCCTTGTTTTATGCATCACCCCACCTCACCTTTCCCGTTCAGCAGCCATAGTGTGTTTCCTAAACGTGGGACTCTGTTCTGTTTTGCAATTCAGTTCAAGTGTAGCGGTTTTTACATTCCCTCTAGAAGTGATATCTTATGATAAGTGTCTTTTTCTGTGTGACTTATTTCACTTAGAATCATCGTACCTAAATCCACTCATCGTGCTGCTACTAGCCTTATGACGTTGATTTCATGGCTGAGTGATATTCCATTGTACATGAGGACCCAAACTTCTTTATCCATTTTTCTCTTTCCTAGGATATTTAAGGTGTAATGAAGTGGGGGTTCTTGTCCACAGAGCAGCCCTAAACTTTGGGGTGCCTGTGTCTTGCTGATTTTTAGTTTTCCCAATTTATACGCCCATGAGTGGAAGTGCCCTATGCTCTCCAAGCTGTGTTTTTTAGATGTTTCAGAACACACCGTACACTTCTCCAGAGTGGCTGTTGGCAATTTACATCCCACCCATCAGCGTAGCAAGGCTCCCATTTCTCCATGGCCGGTCCTGCATTTCTGGTTTGGACACTTTTTTCCGCATGGCCCTTTTGCCCGCTGGGAAGCGAGACTTCTTTGGAGCGCTAATTGGCCTTTCCAGGTTGCTTGGTTGGCCAAAAAGGGCGTATGCGTTTTTTCCTGAATATATTCAGGAAAAAACGCATACGCCCTTTTTGGCCAAGGGCATCATTGTCCACGTTTTGCCGCTTTTCATGTGCTTTCAAGGCGATTCGAATCTACCTCCTGAAATCTGTTTCCTGCAATTCTGCCTTGCTTTCAAAGCCTCTTCGTTGCCTTCCCTTAATATATTTGTGGACGAGAGGTATCATTTAAAACTCTGCAGGTTTGTGAATTGCAGTGCCCCTGAGCTCCATTTTTCAACTCGCTTTTTTGGGAGCTGGCCGCAAAAGCGCAGGATGGCTTCAGGCCCTCTTCTGGTTCTGGGGGGCAGGCTGAGCTTGTGCTTAATTCTTCTTCCTGATGGGAAAATAGAGTGACCTGTGCCTGTCCCAACACCTAGAGCTAGTCTCTCATTGGTTCCCCCTCTTCCCCTTCATCCTCAGGACAAATTGCAACCTGTACGGAACAGGAGGTTAAAGGTGCTGATTCTCCAAGGAGGGAGATGGCTAGTAAATCGGCTGGAATGGCGAACCCGAGCAAAGGAGATGAGAAATGAGGTGCGTTTTAGAAACCTTTCCCGATCACACGGTGTACCATCTTCTGGGTTTCTCATGCCTGTTTTCGACGTAGGAAGATGCCCTTGAACCTGGAGATTTGGGACCCATGGGATGGGTACCATGCAGTATTACTTGAAAGGGTCTGCGTTGGCTCACCCAACCTCACCGAACCTCTCAGCCCCAAGAGTGTCCACCCTTATGTCTCAATCAGCTGTGGGTCTAGATATGGTCAATCCAGGTTGCATCACAGCCCCTGAACGAATTTTGTAAGAATTTCTCTCTCTTTCACTGTCTTTGTTTCACGGGTTTTGAAAAGTAATTTATTTTTATAATGGGGTTTAGCTGCTTTTCACGGCTGTGTTTATGCCGCTTTACACCCCCTTGACTCACTTACAGAGAGATATCAATACATAGGTTTGAAGATTCTTACTAGTCAGATATATTCTTGTGCGGTGAATAGGGGGTGTTGAGTCCAGTTCACTGAAAAAGGAATAGGTCTTGTCTCTTACATATTGGGTTTATGGAACGGTATCGGAGCTAATTTGAAACCCTTGTTTTATGCATCACCCCACCTCACCTTTCCCGTTCAGCAGCCATAGTGTGTTTCCTAAACGTGGGACTCTGTTCTGTTTTGCAATTCAGTTCAAGTGTAGCGGTTTTTACATTCCCTCTAGAAGTGATATCTTATGATAAGTGTCTTTTTCTGTGTGACTTATTTCACTTAGAATCATCGTACCTAAATCCACTCATCGTGCTGCTACTAGCCTTATGACGTTGATTTCATGGCTGAATGATATTCCATTGTACATGAGGACCACAACTTCTTTATCCATTTTTCTCTTTCCTAGGATATTTAAGGTGTAATGAAGTGGGGGTTCTTGTCCACAGAGCAGCCCTAAACTTTGGGGTGCCTGTGTCTTGCTGATTTTTAGTTTTCCCAATTTATACGCCCATGAGTGGAAGTGCCCTATGCTCTCCAAGCTGTGTTTTTTAGATGTTTCAGAACACACCGTACACTTCTCCAGAGTGGCTGTTGGCAATTTACATCCCACCCATCAGCGTAGCAAGGCTCCCATTTCTCCATGGCCGGTCCTGCATTTCTGGTTTGGACACTTTTTTCCGCATGGCCCTTTTGCCCGCTGGGAAGCGAGACTTCTTTGGAGCGCTGATTGGCCTTTCCAGGTTGCTTGGTTGGCCAAAAAGGGCGTATGCGTTTTTTCCTGAATATATTCAGGAAAAAACGCATACGCCCTTTTTGGCCAAGGGCATCATTGTCCACGTTTTGCCGCTTTTCATGTGCTTTCAAGGCGATTCGAATCTACCTCCTGAAATCTGTTTCCTGCAATTCTGCCTTGCTTTCAAAGCCTCTTCGTTGCCTTCCCTTAATATATTTGTGGACGAGAGGTATCATTTAAAACTCTGCAGGTTTGTGAATTGCAGTGCCCCTGAGCTCCATTTTTCAACTCGCTTTTTTGGGAGCTGGCCGCAAAAGCGCAGGATTGCTTCAGGCCCTCTTCTGGTTCTGGGGGGCAGGCTGAGCTTGTGCTTAATTCTTCTTCCTGATGGGAAAATAGAGTGACCTGTGCCTGTCCCAACACCTAGAGCTAGTCTCTCATTGGTTCCCCCTCTTCCCGTTCATCCTCAGGACAAATTGCAACCTGTACGGAACAGGAGGTTAAAGGTGCTGATTCTCCAAGGAGGGAGATGGCTAGTAAATCGGCTGGAATGGCGAACCCGAGCAAAGGAGATGAGAAATGAGGTGCGTTCTATAAACCTTTCCCGATCACACGGTGTACCATCTTCTGGGTTTCTCATGCCTGTTTTCGATGTAGGAAGATGCCCTTGAACCTGGAGATTTGGGACCCATGGGATGGGTACCATGCAGTATTACTTGAAAGGGTCTGCGTTGGCTCACCCAACCTCACCGAACCTCTCAGCCCCAAGAGTGTCCACCCTTATGTCTCAATCAGCTGTGGGTCTAGATATGGTCAATCCAGGTTGCATCACAGCCCCTGAACGAATTTTGTAAGAATTTCTCTCTCTTTCACTGTCTTTGTTTCACGGGTTTTGAAAAGTAATTTAGTTTTATAATGGGGTTTAGCTGCTTTTCACGGCTGTGTTTATGCCGCTTTACACCCCCTTGACTCACTTACAGAGAGATATCAATACATAGGTTTGAAGATTCTTACTAGTCAGATATATTCTTGTGCGGTGAATAGGGGGTGTTGAGTCCAGTTCACTGAAAAAGGAATAGGTCTTGTCTCTTACATATTGGGTTTATGGAACGGTATCGGAGCTAATTTGAAACCCTTGTTTTATGCATCACCCCACCTCACCTTTCCCGTTCAGCAGCCATAGTGTGTTTCCTAAACGTGGGACTCTGTTCTGTTTTGCAATTCAGTTCAAGTGTAGCGGTTTTTACATTCCCTCTAGAAGTGATATCTTATGATAAGTGTCTTTTTCTGTGTGACTTATTTCACTTAGAATCGTCGTACCTAAATCCACTCATCGTGCTGCTACTAGCCTTATGACGTTGATTTCATGGCTGAGTGATATTCCATTGTACATGAGGACCACAACTTCTTTATCCATTTTTCTCTTTCCTAGGATATTTAAGGTGTAATGAAGTGGGGGTTCTTGTCCACAGAGCAGCCCTAAACTTTGGGGTGCCTGTGTCTTGCTGATTTTTAGTTTTCCCAATTTATACGGCCATGAGTGGAAGTGCCCTATGCTCTCCAAGCTGTGTTTTTTAGATGTTTCAGAACACACCGTACACTTCTCCAGAGTGGCTGTTGGCAATTTACATCCCACCCATCAGCGTAGCAAGGCTCCCATTTCTCCATGGCCGGTCCTGCATTTCTGGTTTGGACACTTTTTTCCCCATGGCCCTTTTGCCCGCTGGGAAGCGAGACTTCTTTGGAGCGCTGATTGGCCTTTCCAGGTTGCTTGGTTGGCCAAAAAGGGCGTATGCGTTTTTTCCTGAATATATTCAGGAAAAAACGCATACGCCCTTTTTGGCCAAGGGCATCATTGTCCACGTTTTGCCGCTTTTCATGTGCTTTCAAGGCGATTCGAATCTACCTCCTGAAATCTGTTTCCTGCAATTCTGCCTTGCTTTCAAAGCCTCTTCGTTGCCTTCCCTTAATATATTTGTGGACGAGAGGTATCATTTAAAACTCTGCAGGTTTGTGAATTGCAGTGCCCCTGAGCTCCATTTTTCAACTCGCTTTTTTGGGAGCTGGCCGCAAAAGCGCAGGATTGCTTCAGGCCCTCTTCTGGTTCTGGGGGGCAGGCTGAGCTTGTGCTTAATTCTTCTTCCTGATGGGAAAATAGAGTGACCTGTGCCTGTCCCAACACCTAGAGCTAGTCTCTCATTGGTTCCCCCTCTTCCCGTTCATCCTCAGGACAAATTGCAACCTGTACGGAACAGGAGGTTAAAGGTGCTGATTCTCCAAGGAGGGAGATGGCTAGTAAATCGGCTGGAATGGCGAACCCGAGCAAAGGAGATGAGAAATGAGGTACGTTTTAGAAATCTTTCCCGATCACACCGTGTACCATCTTCTGGGTTTCTCATGCCTGTTTTCGACGTAGGAAGATGCCCTTGAACCTGGAGATTTGGGACCCATGGGATGGGTACCATGCAGTATTACTTGAAAGGGTCTGCGTTGGCACACCCAACCTCACCGAACCTCTCAGCCCCAAGAGTGTCCACCCTTATGTCTCAATCAGCTGTGGGTCTAGATATGGTCAATCCAGGTTGCATCACAGCCCCTGAACGAATTTTGTAAGAATTTCTCTCTCTTTCACTGTCTTTGTTTCACGGGTTTTGAAAAGTAATTTATTTTTATAATGGGGTTTAGCTGCTTTTCACGGCTGTGTTTATGCCGCTTTACACCCCCTTGACTCACTTACAGAGAGATATCAATACATAGGTTTGAAGATTCTTACTAGTCAGATATATTCTTGTGCGGTGAATAGGGGGTGTTGAGTCCAGTTCACTGAAAAAGGAATAGGTCTTGTCTCTTACATATTGGGTTTATGGAACGGTATCTGAGCTAATTTGAAACCCTTGTTTTATGCATCACCCCACCTCACCTTTCCCGTTCAGCAGCCATAGTGTGTTTCCTAAACGTGGGACTCTGTTCTGTTTTGCAATTCAGTTCAAGTGTAGCGGTTTTTACATTCCCTCTAGAAGTGATATCTTATGATAAGTGTCTTTTTCTGTGTGACTTATTTCACTTAGAATCGTCGTACCTAAATCCACTCATCGTGCTGCTACTAGCCTTATGACGTTGATTTCATGGCTGAGTGATATTCCATTGTACATGAGGACCACAACTTCTTTATCCATTTTTCTCTTTCCTAGGATATTTAAGGTGTAATGAAGTGGGGGTTCTTGTCCACAGAGCAGCCCTAAACTTTGGGGTGCCTGTGTCTTGCTGATTTTTAGTTTTCCCAATTTATACGCCCATGAGTGGAAGTGCCCTATGCTCTCCAAGCTGTGTTTTTTATATGTTTCAGAACACACCGTACACTTCTCCAGAGTGGCTGTTGGCAATTTACATCCCACCCATCAGCGTAGCAAGGCTCCCATTTCTCCATGGCCGGTCCTGCATTTCTGGTTTGGACACTTTTTTCCACATGGCCCTTTTGCCCGCTGGGAAGCAAGACTTCTTTGGAGCGCTGATTGGCCTTTCCAGGTTGCTTGGTTGGCCAAAAAGGGCGTATGCGTTTTTTCCTGAATATATTCAGGAAAAAACGCATACGCCCTTTTTGGCCAAGGGCATCATTGTCCACGTTTTGCCACTTTTCATGTGCTTTCAAGGCAATTCGAATCTACCTCCTGAAATCTGTTTCCTGCAATTCTGCCTTGCTTTCAAAGCCTCTTCGTTGCCTTCCCTTAATATATTTGTGGACGAGAGGTATCATTTAAAACTCTGCAGGTTTGTGAATTGCAGTGCCCCTGAGCTCCATTTTTCAACTCGCTTTTTTGGGAGCTGGCCGCAAAAGCGCAGGATTGCTTCAGGCCCTCTTCTGGTTCTGGGGGGCAGGCTGAGCTTGTGCTTAATTCTTCTTCCTGATGGGAAAATAGAGTGACCTGTGCCTGTCCCAACACCTACAGCTAGTCTCTCATTGGTTCCCCCTCTTCCCGTTCATCCTCAGGACAAATTGCAACCTGTACGGAACAGGAGGTTAAAGGTGCTGATTCTCCAAGGAGGGAGATGGCTAGTAAATCGGCTGGAATGGCGAACCCGAGCAAAGGAGATGAGAAATGAGGTGCGTTTTAGAAACCTTTCCCGATCACACCGTGTACCATCTTCTGGGTTTCTCATGCCTGTTTTCGACGTAGGAAGATGCCCTTGAACCTGGAGATTTGGCACCCATGAGATGGGTACCATGCAGTATTACTTGAAAGGGTCTGCGTTGGCTCACCCAACCTCACCGAACCTCTCAGCCCCAAGAGTGTCCACCCTTATGTCTCAATCAGCTGTGGGTCTAGATATGGTCAATCCAGGTTGCATCACAGCCCCTGAACGAATTTTGTAAGAATTTCTCTCTCTTTCACTGTCTTTGTTTCACGGGTTTTGAAAAGTAATTTATTTTTATAATGGGGTTTAGCTGCTTTTCACGGCTGTGTTTATGCCGCTTTACACCCCCTTGACTCACTTACAGAGAGATATCAATACATAGGTTTGAAGATTCTTACTAGTCAGATATATTCTTGTGCGGTGAATAGGGGGTGTTGAGTCCAGTTCACTGAAAAAGGAATAGGTCTTGTCTCTTACATATTGGGTTTATGGAACGGTATCGGAGCTAATTTGAAACCCTTGTTTTATGCATCACCCCACCTCACCTTTCCCGTTCAGCAGCCATAGTGTGTTTCCTAAACGTGGGACTCTGTTCTGTTTTGCAATTCAGTTCAAGTGTAGCGGTTTTTACATTCCCTCTAGAAGTGATATCTTATGATAAGTGTCTTTTTCTGTGTGACTTATTTCACTTAGAATCGTCGTACCTAAATCCACTCATCGTGCTGCTACTAGCCTTATGACGTTGATTTCATGGCTGAGTGATATTCCATTGTACATGAGGACCACAACTTCTTTATCCATTTTTCTCTTTCCTAGGATATTTAAGGTGTAATGAAGTGGGGGTTCTTGTCCACAGAGCAGCCCTAAACTTTGGGGTGCCTGTGTCTTGCTGATTTTTAGTTTTCCCAATTTATACGCCCATGAGTGGAAGTGCCCTATGCTCTCCAAGCTGTGTTTTTTAGATGTTTCAGAACACACCGTACACTTCTCCAGAGTGGCTGTTGGCAAGTTACATCCCACCCATCAGCGTAGCAAGGCCCCCATTTCTCCATGGCCGGTCCTGCATTTCTGGTTTGGACACTTTTTTCCGCATGGCCCTTTTGCCCGCTGGGAAGCGAGACTTCTTTGGAGCGCTGATTGGCCTTTCCAGGTTGCTTGGTTGGCCAAAAAGGGCGTATGCGTTTTTTCCTGAATATATTCAGGAAAAAACGCATACGCCCTTTTTGGCCAAGGGCATCATTGTCCACGTTTTGCCGCTTTTCATGTGCTTTCAAGGCGATTCGATTCTACCTCCTGAAATCTGTTTCCTGCAATTCTGCCTTGCTTTCAAAGCCTCTTCGTTGCCTTCCCTTAATATATTTGTGGACGAGAGGTATCATTTAAAACTCTGCAGGTTTGTGAATTGCAGTGCCCCTGAGCTCCATTTTTCAACTCGCTTTTTTGGGAGCTGGCCACAAAAGCGCAGGATTGCTTCAGGCCGTCTTCTGGTTCTGGGGGGCAGGCTGAGCTTGTGCTTAATTCTTCTTCCTGATGGGAAAATAGAGTGACCCGTGCCTGTCCCAACACCTAGAGCTAGTCTCTCATTGGTTCCCCCTCTTCCCGTTCATCCTCAGGACAAATTGCAACCTGTACGGAACAGGAGGTTAAAGGTGCTGATTCTCCAAGGAGGGAGATGGCTAGTAAATCGGCTGTAATGGCGAACCCGAGCAAAGGAGATGAGAAATGAGGTGCGTTTTAGAAACCTTTCCCGATCACACGGTGTACCATCTTCTGGGTTTCTCATGCCTGTTTTCGACGTAGGAAGATGCCCTTGAACCTGGAGATTTGGGACCCATGGGATGGGTACCATGCAGTATTACTTGAAAGGGTCTGCGTTGGCTCACCCAACCTCACCGAACCTCTCAGCCCCAAGAGTGTCCACCCTTATGTCTCAATCAGCTGTGGGTCTAGATATGGTCAATCCAGGTTGCATCACAGCCCCTGAACGAATTTTGTAAGAATTTCTCTCTCTTTCACTGTCTTTGTTTCACGGGTTTTGAAAAGTAATTTATTTTTATAATGGGGTTTAGCTGCTTTTCACGGCTGTGTTTATGCTGCTTTACACCCCCTTGACTCACTTACAGAGAGATATCAATACATAGGTTTGAAGATTCTTACTAGTCAGATATATTCTTGTGCGGTGAATAGGGGGTGTTGAGTCCAGTTCACTGAAAAAGGAATAGGTCTTGTCTCTTACATATTGGGTTTATGGAACGGTATCGGAGCTAATTTGAAACCCTTGTTTTATGCATCACCCCACCTCACCTTTCCCGTTCAGCAGCCATAGTGTGTTTCCTAAACGTGGGACTCTGTTCTGTTTTGCAATTCAGTTCAAGTGTAGCGGTTTTTACATTCCCTCTAGAAGTGATATCTTATGATAAGTGTCTTTTTCTGTGTGACTTATTTCACTTAGAATCATCGTACCTAAATCCACTCATCGTGCTGCTACTAGCCTTATGACGTTGATTTCATGGCTGAGTGATATTCCATTGTACATGAGGACCCCAACTTCTTTATCCATTTTTCTCTTTCCTAGGATATTTAAGGTGTAATGAAGTGGGGGTTCTTGTCCACAGAGCAGCCCTAAACTTTGGGGTGCCTGTGTCTTGCTGATTTTTAGTTTTCCCAATTTATACGCCCATGAGTGGAAGTGCCCTATGCTCTCCAAGCTGTGTTTTTTAGATGTTTCAGAACACACCGTACACTTCTCCAGAGTGGCTGTTGGCAATTTACATCCCACCCATCAGCGTAGCAAGGCTCCCATTTCTCCATGGCCGGTCCTGCATTTCTGGTTTGGACACTTTTTTCCGCATGGCCCTTTTGCCCGCTGGGAAGCGAGACTTCTTTGGAGCGCTAATTGGCCTTTCCAGGTTGCTTGGTTGGCCAAAAAGGGCGTATGCGTTTTTTCCTGAATATATTCAGGAAAAAACGCATACGCCCTTTTTGGCCAAGGGCATCATTGTCCACGTTTTGCCGCTTTTCATGTGCTTTCAAGGCGATTCGAATCTACCTCCTGAAATCTGTTTCCTGCAATTCTGCCTTGCTTTCAAAGCCTCTTCGTTGCCTTCCCTTAATATATTTGTGGACGAGAGGTATCATTTAAAACTCTGCAGGTTTGTGAATTGCAGTGCCCCTGAGCTCCATTTTTCAACTCGCTTTTTTGGGAGCTGGCCGCAAAAGCGCAGGATGGCTTCAGGCCCTCTTCTGGTTCTGGGGGGCAGGCTGAGCTTGTGCTTAATTCTTCTTCCTGATGGGAAAATAGAGTGACCTGTGCCTGTCCCAACACCTAGAGCTAGTCTCTCATTGGTTCCCCCTCTTCCCCTTCATCCTCAGGACAAATTGCAACCTGTACGGAACAGGAGGTTAAAGGTGCTGATTCTCCAAGGAGGGAGATGGCTAGTAAATCGGCTGGAATGGCGAACCCGAGCAAAGGAGATGAGAAATGAGGTGCGTTTTAGAAACCTTTCCCGATCACACGGTGTACCATCTTCTGGGTTTCTCATGCCTGTTTTCAACGTAGGAAGATGCCCTTGAACCTGGAGATTTGGGACCCATGGGATGGGTACCATGCAGTATTACTTGAAAGGGTCTGCGTTGGCTCACCCAACCTCACCGAACCTCTCAGCCCCAAGAGTGTCCACCCTTATGTCTCAATCAGCTGTGGGTCTAGATATGGTCAATCCAGGTTGCATCACAGCCCCTGAACGAATTTTGTAAGAATTTCTCTCTCTTTCACTGTCTTTGTTTCACGGGTTTTGAAAAGTAATTTATTTTTATAATGGGGTTTAGCTGCTTTTCACGGCTGTGTTTATGCCGCTTTACACCCCCTTGACTCACTTACAGAGAGATATCAATACATAGGTTTGAAGATTCTTACTAGTCAGATATATTCTTGTGCGGTGAATAGGGGGTGTTGAGTCCAGTTCACTGAAAAAGGAATAGGTCTTGTCTCTTACATATTGGGTTTATGGAACGGTATCGGAGCTAATTTGAAACCCTTGTTTTATGCATCACCCCACCTCACCTTTCCCGTTCAGCAGCCATAGTGTGTTTCCTAAACGTGGGACTCTGTTCTGTTTTGCAATTCAGTTCAAGTGTAGCGGTTTTTACATTCCCTCTAGAAGTGATATCTTATGATAAGTGTCTTTTTCTGTGTGACTTATTTCACTTAGAATCATCGTACCTAAATCCACTCATCGTGCTGCTACTAGCCTTATGACGTTGATTTCATGGCTGAATGATATTCCATTGTACATGAGGACCACAACTTCTTTATCCATTTTTCTCTTTCCTAGGATATTTAAGGTGTAATGAAGTGGGGGTTCTTGTCCACAGAGCAGCCCTAAACTTTGGGGTGCCTGTGTCTTGCTGATTTTTAGTTTTCCCAATTTATACGCCCATGAGTGGAAGTGCCCTATGCTCTCCAAGCTGTGTTTTTTAGATGTTTCAGAACACACCGTACACTTCTCCAGAGTGGCTGTTGGCAATTTACATCCCACCCATCAGCGTAGCAAGGCTCCCATTTCTCCATGGCCGGTCCTGCATTTCTGGTTTGGACACTTTTTTCCGCATGGCCCTTTTGCCCGCTGGGAAGCGAGACTTCTTTGGAGCGCTGATTGGCCTTTCCAGGTTGCTTGGTTGGCCAAAAAGGGCGTATGCGTTTTTTCCTGAATATATTCAGGAAAAAACGCATACGCCCTTTTTGGCCAAGGGCATCATTGTCCACGTTTTGCCGCTTTTCATGTGCTTTCAAGGCGATTCGAATCTACCTCCTGAAATCTGTTTCCTGCAATTCTGCCTTGCTTTCAAAGCCTCTTCGTTGCCTTCCCTTAATATATTTGTGGACGAGAGGTATCATTTAAAACTCTGCAGGTTTGTGAATTGCAGTGCCCCTGAGCTCCATTTTTCAACTCGCTTTTTTGGGAGCTGGCCGCAAAAGCGCAGGATTGCTTCAGGACCTCTTCTGGTTCTGGGGGGCAGGCTGAGCTTGTGCTTAATTCTTCTTCCTGATGGGAAAATAGAGTGACCTGTGCCTGTCCCAACACCTAGAGCTAGTCTCTCATTGGTTCCCCCTCTTCCCGTTCATCCTCAGGACAAATTGCAACCTGTACGGAACAGGAGGTTAAAGGTGCTGATTCTCCAAGGAGGGAGATGGCTAGTAAATCGGCTGGAATGGCGAACCCGAGCAAAGGAGATGAGAAATGAGGTGCGTTCTATAAACCTTTCCCGATCACACGGTGTACCATCTTCTGGGTTTCTCATGCCTGTTTTCGATGTAGGAAGATGCCCTTGAACCTGGAGATTTGGGACCCATGGGATGGGTACCATGCAGTATTACTTGAAAGGGTCTGCGTTGGCTCACCCAACCTCACCGAACCTCTCAGCCCCAAGAGTGTCCACCCTTATGTCTCAATCAGCTGTGGGTCTAGATATGGTCAATCCAGGTTGCATCACAGCCCCTGAACGAATTTTGTAAGAATTTCTCTCTCTTTCACTGTCTTTGTTTCACGGGTTTTGAAAAGTAATTTAGTTTTATAATGGGGTTTAGCTGCTTTTCACGGCTGTGTTTATGCCGCTTTACACCCCCTTGACTCACTTACAGAGAGATATCAATACATAGGTTTGAAGATTCTTACTAGTCAGATATATTCTTGTGCGGTGAATAGGGGGTGTTGAGTCCAGTTCACTGAAAAAGGAATAGGTCTTGTCTCTTACATATTGGGTTTATGGAACGGTATCGGAGCTAATTTGAAACCCTTGTTTTATGCATCACCCCACCTCACCTTTCCCGTTCAGCAGCCATAGTGTGTTTCCTAAACGTGGGACTCTGTTCTGTTTTGCAATTCAGTTCAAGTGTAGCGGTTTTTACATTCCCTCTAGAAGTGATATCTTATGATAAGTGTCTTTTTCTGTGTGACTTATTTCACTTAGAATCGTCGTACCTAAATCCACTCATCGTGCTGCTACTAGCCTTATGACGTTGATTTCATGGCTGAGTGATATTCCATTGTACATGAGGACCACAACTTCTTTATCCATTTTTCTCTTTCCTAGGATATTTAAGGTGTAATGAAGTGGGGGTTCTTGTCCACAGAGCAGCCCTAAACTTTGGGGTGCCTGTGTCTTGCTGATTTTTAGTTTTCCCAATTTATACGCCCATGAGTGGAAGTGCCCTATGCTCTCCAAGCTGTGTTTTTTAGATGTTTCAGAACACACCGTACACTTCTCCAGAGTGGCTGTTGGCAATTTACATCCCACCCATCAGCGTAGCAAGGCTCCCATTTCTCCATGGCCGGTCCTGCATTTCTGGTTTGGACACTTTTTTCCCCATGGCCCTTTTGCCCGCTGGGAAGCGAGACTTCTTTGGAGCGCTGATTGGCCTTTCCAGGTTGCTTGGTTGGCCAAAAAGGGCGTATGCGTTTTTTCCTGAATATATTCAGGAAAAAACGCATACGCCCTTTTTGGCCAAGGGCATCATTGTCCACGTTTTGCCGCTTTTCATGTGCTTTCAAGGCGATTCGAATCTACCTCCTGAAATCTGTTTCCTGCAATTCTGCCTTGCTTTCAAAGCCTCTTCGTTGCCTTCCCTTAATATATTTGTGGACGAGAGGTATCATTTAAAACTCTGCAGGTTTGTGAATTGCAGTGCCCCTGAGCTCCATTTTTCAACTCGCTTTTTTGGGAGCTGGCCGCAAAAGCGCAGGATTGCTTCAGGCCCTCTTCTGGTTCTGGGGGGCAGGCTGAGCTTGTGCTTAATTCTTCTTCCTGATGGGAAAATAGAGTGACCTGTGCCTGTCCCAACACCTAGAGCTAGTCTCTCATTGGTTCCCCCTCTTCCCGTTCATCCTCAGGACAAATTGCAACCTGTACGGAACAGGAGGTTAAAGGTGCTGATTCTCCAAGGAGGGAGATGGCTAGTAAATCGGCTGGAATGGCGAACCCGAGCAAAGGAGATAAGAAATGAGGTGCGTTTTAGAAACCTTTCCCGATCACACGGTGTACCATCTTCTGGGTTTCTCATGCCTGTTTTCGACGTACGAAGATGCCCTTGAACCTGGAGATTTGGGACCCATGGGATGGGTACCATGCAGTATTACTTGAAAGGGTCTGCGTTGGCTCACCCAACCTCACCGAACCTCTCAGCCCCAAGAGTGTCCACCCTTATGTCTCAATCAGCTGTGGGTCTAGATATGGTCAATCCAGGTTGCATCACAGCCCCTGAACGAATTTTGTAAGAATTTCTCTCTCTTTCACTGTCTTTGTTTCACGGGTTTTGAAAAGTAATTTATTTTTATAATGGGGTTTAGCTGCTTTTCACGGCTGTGTTTATGCCGCTTTACACCCCCTTGACTCACTTACAGAGAGATATCAATACATAGGTTTGAAGATTCTTACTAGTCAGATATATTCTTGTGCGGTGAATAGGGGGTGTTGAGTCCAGTTCACTGAAAAAGGAATAGGTCTTGTCTCTTACATATTGGGTTTATGGAACGGTATCGGAGCTAATTTGAAACCCTTGTTTTATGCATCACCCCACCTCACCTTTCCCGTTCAGCAGCCATAGTGTGTTTCCTAAACGTGGGACTCTGTTATGTTTTGCAATTCAGTTCAAGTGTAGCGGTTTTTACATTCCCTCTAGAAGTGATATCTTATGATAAGTGTCTTTTTCTGTGTGACTTATTTCACTTAGAATCATCGTACCTAAATCCACTCATCGTGCTGCTACTAGCCTTATGACGTTGATTTCATGGCTGAATGATATTCCATTGTACATGAGGACCACAACTTCTTTATCCATTTTTCTCTTTCCTAGGATATTTAAGGTGTAATGAAGTGGGGGTTCTTGTCCACAGAGCAGCCCTAAACTTTGGGGTGCCTGTGTCTTGCTGATTTTTAGTTTTCCCAATTTATACGCCCATGAGTGGAAGTGCCCTATGCTCTCCAAGCTGTGTTTTTTAGATGTTTCAGAACACACCGTACACTTCTCCAGAGTGGCTGTTGGCAATTTACATCCCACCCATCAGCGTAGCAAGGCTCCCATTTCTCCATGGCCGGTCCTGCATTTCTGGTTTGGACACTTTTTTCCGCATGGCCCTTTTGCCCGCTGGGAAGCGAGACTTCTTTGGAGCGCTGATTGGCCTTTCCAGGTTGCTTGGTTGGCCAAAAAGGGCGTATGCGTTTTTTCCTGAATATATTCAGGAAAAAACGCATACGCCCTTTTTGGCCAAGGGCATCATTGTCCACGTTTTGCCGCTTTTCATGTGCTTTCAAGGCGATTCGAATCTACCTCCTGAAATCTGTTTCCTGCAATTCTGCCTTGCTTTCAAAGCCTCTTCGTTGCCTTCCCTTAATATATTTGTGGACGAGAGGTATCATTTAAAACTCTGCAGGTTTGTGAATTGCAGTGCCCCTGAGCTCAATTTTTCAACTCGCTTTTTTGGGAGCTGGCCGCAAAAGCGCAGGATTGCTTCAGGACCTCTTCTGGTTCTGGGGGGCAGGCTGAGCTTGTGCTTAATTCTTCTTCCTGATGGGAAAATAGAGTGACCTGTGCCTGTCCCAACACCTAGAGCTAGTCTCTCATTGGTTCCCCCTCTTCCCGTTCATCCTCAGGACAAATTGCAACCTGTACGGAACAGGAGGTTAAAGGTGCTGATTCTCCAAGGAGGGAGATGGCTAGTAAATCGGCTGGAATGGCGAACCCGAGCAAAGGAGATGAGAAATGAGGTGCGTTCTATAAACCTTTCCCGATCACACGGTGTACCATCTTCTGGGTTTCTCATGCCTGTTTTCGATGTAGGAAGATGCCCTTGAACCTGGAGATTTGGGACCCATGGGATGGGTACCATGCAGTATTACTTGAAAGGGTCTGCGTTGGCTCACCCAACCTCACCGAACCTCTCAGCCCCAAGAGTGTCCACCCTTATGTCTCAATCAGCTGTGGGTCTAGATATGGTCAATCCAGGTTGCATCACAGCCCCTGAACGAATTTTGTAAGAATTTCTCTCTCTTTCACTGTCTTTGTTTCACGGGTTTTGAAAAGTAATTTAGTTTTATAATGGGGTTTAGCTGCTTTTCACGGCTGTGTTTATGCCGCTTTACACCCCCTTGACTCACTTACAGAGAGATATCAATACATAGGTTTGAAGATTCTTACTAGTCAGATATATTATTGTGCGGTGAATAGGGGGTGTTGAGTCCAGTTCACTGAAAAAGGAATAGGTCTTGTCTCTTACATATTGGGTTTATGGAACGGTATCGGAGCTAATTTGAAACCCTTGTTTTATGCATCACCCCACCTCACCTTTCCCGTTCAGCAGCCATAGTGTGTTTCCTAAACGTGGGACTCTGTTCTGTTTTGCAATTCAGTTCAAGTGTAGCGGTTTTTACATTCCCTCTCTAAGTGATATCTTATGATAAGTGTCTTTTTCTGTGTGACTTATTTCACTTAGAATCGTCGTACCTAAATCCACTCATCGTGCTGCTACTAGCCTTATGACGTTGATTTCATGGCTGAGTGATATTCCATTGTACATGAGGACCACAACTTCTTTATCCATTTTTCTCTTTCCTAGGATATTTAAGGTGTAATGAAGTGGGGGTTCTTGTCCACAGAGCAGCCCTAAACTTTGGGGTGCCTGTGTCTTGCTGATTTTTAGTTTTCCCAATTTATACGCCCATGAGTGGAAGTGCCCTATGCTCTCCAAGCTGTGTTTTTTAGATGTTTCAGAACACACCGTACACTTCTCCAGAGTGGCTGTTGGCAATTTACATCCCACCCATCAGCGTAGCAAGGCTCCCATTTCTCCATGGCCGGTCCTGCATTTCTGGTTTGGACACTTTTTTCCGCATGGCCCTTTTGCCCGCTGGGAAGCGAGACTTCTTTGGAGCGCTGATTGGCCTTTCCAGGTTGCTTGGTTGGCCAAAAAGGGCGTATGCGTTTTTTCCTGAATATATTAAGGAAAAAACGCATACGCCCTTTTTGGCCAAGGGCATCATTGTCCACGTTTTGCCGCTTTTCATGTGCTTTCAAGGCGATTCGAATCTACCTCCTGAAATCTGTTTCCTGCAATTCTGCCTTGCTTTCAAAGCCTCTTCGTTGCCTTCCCTTAATATATTTGTGGACGAGAGGTATCATTTAAAACTCTGCAGGTTTGTGAATTGCAGTGCCCCTGAGCTCCATTTTTCAACTCGCTTTTTTGGGAGCTGGCCGCAAAAGCGCAGGATTGCTTCAGGCCCTCTTCTGGTTCTGGGGGGCAGGCTGAGCTTGTGCTTAATTCTTCTTCCTGATGGGAAAATAGAGTGACCTGTGCCTGTCCCAACACCTAGAGCTAGTCTCTCATTGGTTCCCCCTCTTCCCCTTCATCCTCAGGACAAATTGCAACCTGTACGGAACAGGAGGTTAAAGGTGCTGATTCTCCAAGGAGGGAGATGGCTAGTAAATCGGCTGGAATGGCGAACCCGAGCAAAGGAGATGAGAAATGAGGTGCGTTTTAGAAACCTTTCCCGATCACACGGTGTACCATCTTCTGGGTTTCTCATGCCTGTTTTCGACGTAGGAAGATGCCCTTGAACCTGGAGATTTGGGACCCATGGGATGGGTACCATGCAGTATTACTTGAAAGGGTCTGCGTTGGCTCACCCAACCTCACCGAACCTCTCAGCCCCAAGAGTGTCCACCCTTATGTCTCAATCAGCTGTGGGTCTAGATATGGTCAATCCAGGTTGCATCACAGCCCCTGAACGAATTTTGTAAGAATTTCTCTCTCTTTCACTGTCTTTGTTTCACGGGTTTTGAAAAGTAATTTATTTTTATAATGGGGTTTAGCTGCTTTTCACGGCTGTGTTTATGCCGCTTTACACCCCCTTGCCTCACTTACAGAGAGATATCAATACATAGGTTTGAAGATTCTTACTAGTCAGATATATTCTTGTGCGGTGAATAGGGGGTGTTGAGTCCAGTTCACTGAAAAAGGAATAGGTCTTGTCTCTTACATATTGGGTTTATGGAACGGTATCGGAGCTAATTTGAAACCCTTG
The DNA here is from genome assembly GCF_949987535.1 of Balaenoptera acutorostrata. Taxonomy (NCBI): domain Eukaryota; kingdom Metazoa; phylum Chordata; class Mammalia; order Artiodactyla; family Balaenopteridae; genus Balaenoptera; species Balaenoptera acutorostrata. Next base: position 188,757 of record NW_026646402.1, read on the forward strand.
TTTTATGCATCACCCCACCTCACCTTTCCCGTTCAGCAGCCATAGTGTGTTTCCTAAACGTGGGACTCTGTTCTGTTTTGCAATTCAGTTCAAGTGTAGCGGTTTTTACATTCCCTCTAGAAGTGATATCTTATGATAAGTGTCTTTTTCTGTGTGACTTATTTCACTTAGAATCGTCGTACCTAAATCCACTCATCGTGCTGCTACTAGCCTTATGACGTTGATTTCATGGCTGAGTGATATTCCATTTTACATGAGGACCACAAATTCTTTATCCATTTTTCTCTTTCCTAGGATATTTAAGGTGTAATGAAGTGGGGGTTCTTGTCCACAGAGCAGCCCTAAACTTTGGGGTGCCTGTGTCTTGCTGATTTTTAGTTTTCCCAATTTATACGGCCATGAGTGGAAGTGCCCTATGCTCTCCAAGCTGTGTTTTTTAGATGTTTCAGAACACACCGTACACTTCTCCAGAGTGGCTGTTGGCAATTTACATCCCACCCATCAGCGTAGCAAGGCTCCCATTTCTCCATGGCCGGTCCTGCATTTCTGGTTTGGACACTTTTTTCCGCATGGCCCTTTTGCCCGCTGGGAATCGAGACTTCTTTGGAGCGCTGATTGGCCTTTCCAGGTTGCTTGGTTGGCCAAAAAGGGCGTATGCGTTTTTTCCTGAATATATTCAGGAAAAAACGCTTACGCCCTTTTTGGCCAAGGGCATCATTGTCCACGTTTTGCCGCTTTTCATGTGCTTTCAAGGCGATTCGAATCTACCTCCTGAAATCTGTTTCCTGCAATTCTGCCTTGCTTTCAAAGCCTCTTCGTTGCCTTCCCTTAATATATTTGTGGACGAGAGGTATCATTTAAAACTCTGCAGGTTTGTGAATTGCAGTGCCCCTGAGCTCCATTTTTCAACTCGCTTTTTTGGGAGCTGGCCGCAAAAGCGCAGGATTGCTTCAGGACCTCTTCTGGTTCTGGGGGGCAGGCTGAGCTTGTGCTTAATTCTTCTTCCTGATGGGAAAATAGAGTGACCTGTGCCTGTCCCAACACCTAGAGCTAGTCTCTCATTGGTTCCCCCTCTTCCCGTTCATCCTCAGGACAAATTGCAACCTGTACGGAACAGGAGGTTAAAGGTGCTGATTCTCCAAGGAGGGAGATGGCTAGTAAATCGGCTGGAATGGCGAACCCGAGCAAAGGAGATGAGAAATGAGGTGCGTTCTAGAAACCTTTCCCGATCACACGGTGTACCATCTTCTGGGTTTCTCATGCCTGTTTTCGATGTAGGAAGATGCCCTTGAACCTGGAGATTTGGGACCCATGGGATGGGTACCATGCAGTATTACTTGAAAGGGTCTGCGTTGGCTCACCCAACCTCACCGAACCTCTCAGCCCCAAGAGTGTCCATCCTTATGTCTCAATCAGCTGTGGGTCTAGATATGGTCAATCCAGGTTGCATCACAGCCCCTGAACGAATTTTGTAAGAATTTCTCTCTCTTTCACTGTCTTTGTTTCACGGGTTTTGAAAAGTAATTTAGTTTTATAATGGGGTTTAGCTGCTTTTCACGGCTGTGTTTATTCCGCTTTACACCCCCTTGACTCACTTACAGAGAGATATCAATACATAGGTTTGAAGATTCTTACTAGTCAGATATATTCTTGTGCGGTGAATAGGGGGTGTTGAGTCCAGTTCACTGAAAAAGGAATAGGTCTTGTCTCTTACATATTGGGTTTATGGAACGGTATCAGAGCTAATTTGAAACCCTTGTTTTATGCATCACCCCACCTCACCTTTCCCGTTCAGCAGCCATAGTGTGTTTCCTAAACGTGGGACTCTGTTCTGTTTTGCAATTCAGTTCAAGTGTAGCGGTTTTTACATTCCCTCTAGAAGTGATATCTTATGATAAGTGTCTTTTTCTGTGTGACTTATTTCACTTAGAATCGTCGTACCTAAATCCACTCATCGTGCTGCTACTAGCCTTATGACGTTGATTTCATGGCTGAGTGATATTCCATTGTACATGAGGACCACAACTTCTTTATCCATTTTTCTCTTTCCTAGGATATTTAAGGTGTAATGAAGTGGGGGTTCTTGTCCACAGAGCAGCCCTAAACTTTGGGGTGCCTGTGTCTTGCTGATTTTTAGTTTTCCCAATTTATACGGCCATGAGTGGAAGTGCCCTATGCTCTCCAAGCTGTGTTTTTTAGATGTTTCAGAACACACCGTACACTTCTCCAGAGTGGCTGTTGGCAATTTACGTACCACCCATCAGCGTAGCAAGGCTCCCATTTCTCCATGGCCGGTCCTTCATTTCTGGTTTGGACACTTTTTTCCGCATGGCCCTTTTGCCCGCTGGGAAGCGAGACTTCTTTGGAGCGCTGATTGGCCTTTCCAGGTTGCTTGGTTGGCCAAAAAGGGCGTATGCGTTTTTTCCTGAATATATTCAGGAAAAAACGCATACGCCCTTTTTGGCCAAGGGCATCATTGTCCACGTTTTGCCGCTTTTCATGTGCTTTCAAGGCGATTCGAATCTACCTCCTGAAATCTGTTTCCTGCAATTCTGCCTTGCTTTCAAAGCCTCTTCGTTGCCTTCCCTTAATATATTTGTGGACGAGAGGTATCATTTAAAACTCTGCAGGTTTGTGAATTGCAGTGCCCCTGAGCTCCATTTTTCAACTCGCTTTTTTGGGAGCTGGCCGCAAAAGCGCAGGATTGCTTCAGGCCCTCTTCTGGTTCTGGGGGGCAGGCTGAGCTTGTGCTTAATTCTTCTTCCTGATGGGAAAATAGAGTGACCTGTGCCTGTCCCAACACCTAGAGCTAGTCTCTCATTGGTTCCCCCTCTTCCCGTTCATCCTCAGGACAAATTGCAACCTGTACGGAACAGGAGGTTAAAGGTGCTGATTCTCCAAGGAGGGAGATGGCTAGTAAATCGGCTGGAATGGCGAACCCGAGCAAAGGAGATGAGAAATGAGGTGCGTTTTAGAAACCTTTCCCGATCACACGGTGTACCATCTTCTGGGTTTCTCATGCCTGTTTTCGACGTAGGAAGATGCCCTTGAACCTGGAGATTTGGGACCCATGGGATGGGTACCATGCAGTATTACTTGAAAGGGTCTGCGTTGGCTCACCCAACCTCACCGAACCTCTCAGCCCCAAGAGTGTCCACCCTTATGTCTCAATCAGCTGTGGGTCTAGATATGGTCAATCCAGGTTGCATCACAGCCCCTGAATGAATTTTGTAAGAATTTCTCTCTCTTTCACTGTCTTTGTTTCACGGGTTTTGAAAAGTAATTTATTTTTATAATGGGGTTTAGCTGCTTTTCACGGCTGTGTTTATGCCGCTTTACACCCCCTTGACTCACTTACAGAGAGATATCAATACATAGGTTTGAAGATTCTTACTAGTCAGATATATTCTTGTGCGGTGAATAGGGGGTGTTGAGTCCAGTTCACTGAAAAAGGAATAGGTCTTGTCTCTTACATATTGGGTTTATGGAACGGTATCGGAGCTAATTTGAAACCCTTGTTTTATGCATCACCCCACCTCACCTTTCCCGTTCAGCAGCCATAGTGTGTTTCCTAAACGTGGGACTCTGTTCTGTTTTGCAATTCAGTTCAAGTGTAGCGGTTTTTACATTCCCTCTAGAAGTGATATCTTATGATAAGTGTCTTTTTCTGTGTGACTTATTTCACTTAGAATCGTCGTACCTAAATCCACTCATCGTGCTGCTACTAGCCTTATGACGTTGATTTCATGGCTGAGTGATATTCCATTGTACATGAGGACCACAACTTCTTTATCCATTTTTCTCTTTCCTAGGATATTTAAGGTGTAATGAAGTGGGGGTTCTTGTCCACAGAGCAGCCCTAAACTTTGGGGTGCCTGTGTCTTGCTGATTTTTAGTTTTCCCAATTTATACGCCCATGAGTGGAAGTGCCCTATGCTCTCCAAGCTGTGTTTTTTAGATGTTTCAGAACACACCGTACACTTCTCCAGAGTGGCTGTTGGCAATTTACGTACCACCCATCAGCGTAGCAAGGCTCCCATTTCTCCATGGCCGGTCCTTCATTTCTGGTTTGGACACTTTTTTCCGCATGGCCCTTTTGCCCGCTGGGAAGCGAGACTTCTTTGGAGCGCTGATTGGCCTTTCCAGGTTGCTTGGTTGGCCAAAAAGGGCGTATGCGTTTTTTCCTGAATATATTCAGGAAAAAACGCATACGCCCTTTTTGTCCAAGGGCATCATTGTCCACGTTTTGCCGCTTTTCATGTGCTTTCAAGGCGATTCGAATCTACCTCCTGAAATCTGTTTCCTGCAATTCTGCCTTGCTTTCAAAGCCTCTTCGTTGCCTTCCCTTAATATATTTGTGGACGAGAGGTATCATTTAAAACTCTGCAGGTTTGTGAATTGCAGTGCCCCTGAGCTCCATTTTTCAACTCGCTTTTTTGGGAGCTGGCCGCAAAAGCGCAGGATTGCTTCAGGCCCTCTTCTGGTTCTGGGGGGCAGGCTGAGCTTGTGCTTAATTCTTCTTCCTGATGGGAAAATAGAGTGACCTGTGCCTGTCCCAACACCTAGAGCTAGTCTCTCATTGGTTCCCCCTCTTCCCGTTCATCCTCAGGACAAATTGCAACCTGTACGGAACAGGAGGTTAAAGGTGCTGATTCTCCAAGGAGGGAGATGGCTAGTAAATCGGCTGGAATGGCGAACCCGAGCAAAGGAGATGAGAAATGAGGTGCGTTTTAGAAACCTTTCCCGATCACACGGTGTACCATCTTCTGGGTTTCTCATGCCTGTTTTCGACGTAGGAAGATGCCCTTGAACCTGGAGATTTGGGACCCATGGGATGGGTACCATGCAGTATTACTTGAAAGGGTCTGCGTTGGCTCACCCAACCTCACCGAACCTCTCAGCCCCAAGAGTGTCCACCCTTATGTCTCAATCAGCTGTGGGTCTAGATATGGTCAATCCAGGTTGCATCACAGCCCCTGAACGAATTTTGTAAGAATTTCTCTCTCTTTCACTGTCTTTGTTTCACGGGTTTTGAAAAGTAATTTATTTTTATAATGGGGTTTAGCTGCTTTTCACGGCTGTGTTTATGCCGCTTTACACCCCCTTGACTCACTTACAGAGAGATATCAATATATAGGTTTGAAGATTCTTACTAGTCAGATATATTCTTGTGCGGTGAAAAGGGGGTGTTGAGTCCAGTTCACTGAAAAAGGAATAGGTCTTGTCTCTTACATATTGGGTTTATGGAACGGTATCGGAGCTAATTTGAAACCCTTGTTTTATGCATCACCCCACCTCACCTTTCCCGTTCAGCAGCCATAGTGTGTTTCCTAAACGTGGGACTCTGTTCTGTTTTGCAATTCAGTTCAAGTGTAGCGGTTTTTACATTCCCTCTAGAAGTGATATCTTATGATAAGTGTCTTTTTCTGTGTGACTTATTTCACTTAGAATCGTCGTACCTAAATCCACTCATCGTGCTGCTACTAGCCTTATGACGTTGATTTCATGGCTGAGTGATATTCCATTGTACATGAGGACCACAACTTCTTTATCCATTTTTCTCTTTCCTAGGATATTTAAGGTGTAATGAAGTGGGGGTTCTTGTCCACAGAGCAGCCCTAAACTTTGGGGTGCCTGTGTCTTGCTGATTTTTAGTTTTCCCAATTTATACGGCCATGAGTGGAAGTGCCCTATGCTCTCCAAGCTGTGTTTTTTAGATGTTTCAGAACACACCGTACACTTCTCCAGAGTGGCTGTTGGCAATTTACATCCCACCCATCAGCGTAGCAAGGCTCCCATTTCTCCATGGCCGGTCCTGCATTTCTGGTTTGGACACTTTTTTCCGCATGGCCCTTTTGCCCGCTGGGAAGCGAGACTTCTTTGGAGCGCTGATTGGCCTTTCCAGGTTGCTTGGTTGGCCAAAAAGGGCGTATGCGTTTTTTCCTGAATATATTCAGGAAAAAACGCATACGCCCTTTTTGGCCAAGGGCATCATTGTCCACGTTTTGCCGCTTTTCATGTGCTTTCAAGGCGATTCGAATCTACCTCCTGAAATCTGTTTCCTGCAATTCTGCCTTGCTTTCAAAGCCTCTTCGTTGCCTTCCCTTAATATATTTGTGGACGAGAGGTATCATTTAAAACTCTGCAGGTTTGTGAATTGCAGTGCCCCTGAGCTCCATTTTTCAACTCGCTTTTTTGGGAGCTGGCCGCAAAAGCGCAGGATTGCTTCAGGCCCTCTTCTGGTTCTGGGGGGCAGGCTGAGCTTGTGCTTAATTCTTCTTCCTGATGGGAAAATAGAGTGACCTGTGCCTGTCCCAACACCTAGAGCTAGTCTCTCATTGGTTCCCCCTCTTCCCGTTCATCCTCAGGACAAATTGCAACCTGTACGGAACAGGAGGTTAAAGGTGCTGATTCTCCAAGGAGGGAGATGGCTAGTAAATCGGCTGGAATGGCGAACCCGAGCAAAGGAGATGAGAAATGAGGTGCGTTTTAGAAACCTTTCCCGATCACACGGTGTACCATCTTCTGGGTTTCTCATGCCTGTTTTCGACGTAGGAAGATGCCCTTGAACCTGGAGATTTGGGACCCATGGGATGGGTACCATGCAGTATTACTTGAAAGGGTCTGCGTTGGCTCACCCAACCTCACCGAACCTCTCAGCCCCAAGAGTGTCCACCCTTATGTCTCAATCAGCTGTGGGTCTAGATATGGTCAATCCAGGTTGCATCACAGCCCCTGAACGAATTTTGTAAGAATTTCTCTCTCTTTCACTGTCTTTGTTTCACGGGTTTTGAAAAGTAATTTATTTTTATAATGGGGTTTAGCTGCTTTTCACGGCTGTGTTTATGCCGCTTTACACCCCCTTGACTCACTTACAGAGAGATATCAATATATAGGTTTGAAGATTCTTACTAGTCAGATATATTCTTGTGCGGTGAATAGGGGGTGTTGAGTCCAGTTCACTGAAAAAGGAATAGGTCTTGTCTCTTACATATTGGGTTTATGGAACGGTATCGGAGCTAATTTGAAACCCTTGTTTTATGCATCACCCCACCTCACCTTTCCCGTTCAGCAGCCATAGTGTGTTTCCTAAACGTGGGACTCTGTTCTGTTTTGCAATTCAGTTCAAGTGTAGCGGTTTTTACATTCCCTCTAGAAGTGATATCTTATGATAAGTGTCTTTTTCTGTGTGACTTATTTCACTTAGAATCGTCGTACCTAAATCCACTCATCGTGCTGCTACTAGCCTTATGACGTTGATTTCATGGCTGAGTGATATTCCATTGTACATGAGGACCACAACTTCTTTATCCATTTTTCTCTTTCCTAGGATATTTAAGGTGTAATGAAGTGGGGGTTCTTGTCCACAGAGCAGCCCTAAACTTTGGGGTGCCTGTGTCTTGCTGATTTTTAGTTTTCCCAATTTATACGCCCATGAGTGGAAGTGCCCTATGCTCTCCAAGCTGTGTTTTTTAGATGTTTCAGAACACACCGTACACTTCTCCAGAGTGGCTGTTGGCAATTTACATCCCACCCATCAGCGTAGCAAGGCTCCCATTTCTCCATGGCCGGTCCTGCATTTCTGGTTTGGACACTTTTTTCCGCATGGCCCTTTTGCCCGCTGGGAAGCGAGACTTCTTTGGAGCGCTGATTGGCCTTTCCAGGTTGCTTGGTTGGCCAAAAAGGGCGTATGCGTTTTTTCCTGAATATATTCAGGAAAAAACGCATACGCCCTTTTTGGCCAAGGGCATCATTGTCCACGTTTTGCCGCTTTTCATGTGCTTTCAAGGCGATTCGAATCTACCTCCTGAAATCTGTTTCCTGCAATTCTGCCTTGCTTTCAAAGCCTCTTCGTTGCCTTCCCTTAATATATTTGTGGACGAGAGGTATCATTTAAAACTCTGCAGGTTTGTGAATTGCAGTGCCCCTGAGCTCCATTTTTCAACTCGCTTTTTTGGGAGCTGGCCGCAAAAGCGCAGGATTGCTTCAGGCCCTCTTCTGGTTCTGGGGGGCAGGCTGAGCTTGAGCTTAATTCTTCTTCCTGATGGGAAAATAGAGTGACCTGTGCCTGTCCCAACACCTAGAGCTAGTCTCTCATTGGTTCCCCCCTCTTCCCCTTCATCCTCAGGACAAATTGCAACCTGTACGGAACAGGAGGTTAAAGGTGCTGATTCTCCAAGGAGGGAGATGGCTAGTAAATCGGCTGGAATGGCGAACCCGAGCAAAGGAGATGAGAAATGAGGTGCGTTTTAGAAACCTTTCCCGATCACACCGTGTACCATCTTCTGGGTTTCTCATTCCTGTTTTCGACGTAGGAAGATGCCCTTGAACCTGGAGATTTGGGACCCATGGGATGGGTACCATGCAGTATTACTTGAAAGGGTCTGCGTTGGCTCACCCAACCTCACCGAACCTCTCAGCCCCAAGAGTGTCCACCCTTATGTCTCAATCAGCTGTGGGTCTAGATATGGTCAATCCAGGTTGCATCACAGCCCCTGAACGAATTTTGTAAGAATTTCTCTCTCTTTCACTGTCTTTGTTTCACGGGTTTTGAAAAGTAATTTAGTTTTATAATGGGGTTTAGCTGCTTTTCACGGCTGTGTTTATGCCGCTTTACACCCCCTTGACTCACTTACAGAGAGATATCAATACATAGGTTTGAAGATTCTTACTAGTCAGATATATTCTTGTGCGGTGAATAGGGGGTGTTGAGTCCAGTTCACTGAAAAAGGAATAGGTCTTGTCTCTTACATATTGGGTTTATGGAACGGTATCGGAGCTAATTTGAAACCCTTGTTTTATGCATCACCCCACCTCACCTTTCCCGTTCAGCAGCCATAGTGTGTTTCCTAAACGTGGGACTCTGTTCTGTTTTGCAATTCAGTTCAAGTGTAGCGGTTTTTACATTCCCTCTAGAAGTGATATCTTATGATAAGTGTCTTTTTCTGTGTGACTTATTTCACTTAGAATCGTCATACCTAAATCCACTCATCGTGCTGCTACTAGCCTTATGACGTTGATTTCATGGCTGAGTGATATTCCATTGTACATGAGGACCACAAATTCTTTATCCATTTTTCTCTTTCCTAGGATATTTAAGGTGTAATGAAGTGGGGGTTCTTGTCCACAGAGCAGCCCTAAACTTTGGGGTGCCTGTGTCTTGCTGATTTTTAGTTTTCCCAATTTATACGGCCATGAGTGGAAGTGCCCTATGCTCTCCAAGCTGTGTTTTTTAGATGTTTCAGAACACACCGTACACTTCTCCAGAGTGGCTGTTGGCAATTTACGTCCCACCCATCAGCGTAGCAAGGCTCCCATTTCTCCATGGCCGGTCCTTCATTTCTGGTTTGGACACTTTTTTCCGCATGGCCCTTTTGCCCGCTGGGAAGCGAGACTTCTTTGGAGCGCTGATTGGCCTTTCCATGTTGCTTGGTTGGCCAAAAAGGGCGTATGCGTTTTTTCCTGAATATATTCAGGAAAAAACGCATACGCCCTTTTTGGCCAAGGGCATCATTGTCCACGTTTTGCCGCTTTTCATGTGCTTTCAAGGCGATTCGAATCTACCTCCTGAAATCTGTTTCCTGCAATTCTGCCTTGCTTTCAAAGCCTCTTCGTTGCCTTCCCTTAATATATTTGTGGACGAGAGGTATCATTTAAAACTCTGCAGGTTTGTGAATTGCAGTGCCCCTGAGCTCCATTTTTCAACTCGCTTTTTTGGGAGCTGGCCGCAAAAGCGCAGGATTGCTTCAGGCCCTCTTCTGGTTCTGGGGGGCAGGCTGAGCTTGTGCTTAATTCTTCTTCCTGATGGGAAAATAGAGTGACCTGTGCCTGTCCCAACACCTAGAGCTAGTCTCTCATTGGTTCCCCCTCTTCCCCTTCATCCTCAGGACAAATTGCAACCTGTACGGAACAGGAGGTTAAAGGTGCTGATTCTCCAAGGAGGGAGATGGCTAGTAAATCGGCTGGAATGGCGAACCCGAGCAAAGGAGATGAGAAATGAGGTGCGTTTTAGAAACCTTTCCCGATCACACGGTGTACCATCTTCTGGGTTTCTCATGCCTGTTTTCGACGTAGGAAGATGCCCTTGAACCTGGAGATTTGGGACCCATGGGATGGGTACCATGCAGTATTACTTGAAAGGGTCTGCGTTGGCTCACCCAACCTCACCGAACCTCTCAGCCCCAAGAGTGTCCACCCTTATGTCTCAATCAGCTGTGGGTCTAGATATGGTCAATCCAGGTTGCATCACAGCCCCTGAACGAATTTTGTAAGAATTTCTCTCTCTTTCACTGTCTTTGTTTCACGGGTTTTGAAAAGTAATTTATTTTTATAATGGGGTTTAGCTGCTTTTCACGGCTGTGTTTATGCCGCTTTACACCCCCTTGACTCACTTACAGAGAGATATCAATATATAGGTTTGAAGATTCTTACTAGTCAGATATATTCTTGTGCGGTGAATAGGGGGTGTTGAGTCCAGTTCACTGAAAAAGGAATAGGTCTTGTCTCTTACATCTTGGGTTTATGGAACGGTATCTGAGCTAATTGAAACCCTTGTTTTATGCATCACCCCACCTCACCTTTCCCGTTCAGCAGCCATAGTGTGTTTCCTAAACGTGGGACTCTGTTCTGTTTTGCAATTCAGTTCAAGTGTAGCGGTTTTTACATTCCCTCTCTAAGTGATATCTTATGATAAGTGTCTTTTTCTGTGTGACTTATTTCACTTAGAATCGTCGTACCTAAATCCACTCATCGTGCTGCTACTAGCCTTATGACGTTGATTTCATGGCTGAGTGATATTCCATTGTACATGAGGACCACAACTTCTTTATCCATTTTTCTCTTTCCTAGGATATTTAAGGTGTAATGAAGTGGGGGTTCTTGTCCACAGAGCAGCCCTAAACTTTGGGGTGCCTGTGTCTTGCTGATTTTTAGTTTTCCCAATTTATACGCCCATGAGTGGAAGTGCCCTATGCTCTCCAAGCTGTGTTTTTTAGATGTTTCAGAACACACCGTACACTTCTCCAGAGTGGCTGTTGGCAATTTACATCCCACCCATCAGCGTAGCAAGGCTCCCATTTCTCCATGGCCGGTCCTGCATTTCTGGTTTGGACACTTTTTTCCGCATGGCCCTTTTGCCCGCTGGGAAGCGAGACTTCTTTGGAGCGCTGATTGGCCTTTCCAGGTTGCTTGGTTGGCCAAAAAGGGCGTATGCGTTTTTTCCTGAATATATTCAGGAAAAAACGCATACGCCCTTTTTGGCCAAGGGCATCATTGTCCACGTTTTGCCGCTTTTCATGTGCTTTCAAGGCGATTCGAATCTACCTCCTGAAATCTGTTTCCTGCAATTCTGCCTTGCTTTCAAAGCCTCTTCGTTGCCTTCCCTTAATATATTTGTGGACGAGAGGTATCATTTAAAACTCTGCAGGTTTGTGAATTGCAGTGCCCCTGAGCTCCATTTTTCAACTCGCTTTTTTGGGAGCTGGCCGCAAAAGCGCAGGATTGCTTCAGGCCCTCTTCTGGTTCTGGGGGGCAGGCTGAGCTTGTGCTTAATTCTTCTTCCTGATGGGAAAATAGAGTGACCTGTGCCTGTCCCAACACCTAGAGCTAGTCTCTCATTGGTTCCCCCTCTTCCCCTTCATCCTCAGGACAAATTGCAACCTGTACGGAACAGGAGGTTAAAGGTGCTGATTCTCCAAGGAGGGAGATGGCTAGTAAATCGGCTGGAATGGCGAACCCGAGCAAAGGAGATGAGAAATGAGGTGCGTTTTAGAAACCTTTCCCGATCACACGGTGTACCATCTTCTGGGTTTCTCATGCCTGTTTTCGACGTAGGAAGATGCCCTTGAACCTGGAGATTTGGGACCCATGGGATGGGTACCATGCAGTATTACTTGAAAGGGTCTGCGTTGGCTCACCCAACCTCACCGAACCTCTCAGCCCCAAGAGTGTCCACCCTTATGTCTCAATCAGCTGTGGGTCTAGATATGGTCAATCCAGGTTGCATCACAGCCCCTGAACGAATTTTGTAAGAATTTCTCTCTCTTTCACTGTCTTTGTTTCACGGGTTTTGAAAAGTAATTTATTTTTATAATGGGGTTTAGCTGCTTTTCACGGCTGTGTTTATGCCGCTTTACACCCCCTTGACTCACTTACAGAGAGATATCAATATATAGGTTTGAAGATTCTTACTAGTCAGATATATTCTTGTGCGGTGAATAGGGGGTGTTGAGTCCAGTTCACTGAAAAAGAAATAGGTCTTGTCTCTTACATATTGGGTTTATGGAACGGTATCGGAGCTAATTTGAAACCCTTGTTTTATGCATCACCCCACCTCACCTTTCCCGTTCAGCAGCCATAGTGTGTTTCCTAAACGTGGGACTCTGTTCTGTTTTGCAATTCAGTTCAAGTGTAGCGGTTTTTACATTCCCTCTCTAAGTGATATCTTATGATAAGTGTCTTTTTCTGTGTGACTTATTTCACTTAGAATCGTCGTACCTAAATCCACTCATCGTGCTGCTACTAGCCTTATGACGTTGATTTCATGGCTGAGTGATATTCCATTGTACATGAGGACCACAACTTCTTTATCCATTTTTCTCTTTCCTAGGATATTTAAGGTGTAATGAAGTGGGGGTTCTTGTCCACAGAGCAGCCCTAAACTTTGGGGTGCCTGTGTCTTGCTGATGTTTAGTTTTCCCAATTTATACGCCCATGAGTGGAAGTGCCCTATGCTCTCCAAGCTGTGTTTTTTAGATGTTTCAGGACACACCGTACACTTCTCCAGAGTGGCTGTTGGCAATTTACATCCCACCCATCAGCGTAGCAAGGCTCCCATTTCTCCATGGCCGGTCCTGCATTTCTGGTTTGGACACTTTTTTCCGCATGGCCCTTTTGCCCGCTGGGAAGCGAGACTTCTTTGGAGCGCTGATTGGCCTTTCCAGGTTGCTTGGTTGGCCAAAAAGGGCGTATGCGTTTTTTCCTGAATATATTCAGGAAAAAACGCATACGCCCTTTTTGGCCAAGGGCATCATTGTCCACGTTTTGCCGCTTTTCATGTGCTTTCAAGGCGATTCGAATCTACCTCCTGAAATCTGTTTCCTGCAATTCTGCCTTGCTTTCAAAGCCTCTTCGTTGCCTTCCCTTAATATATTTGTGGACGAGAGGTATCATTTAAAACTCTGCAGGTTTGTGAATTGCAGTGCCCCTGAGCTCCATTTTTCAACTCGCTTTTTTGGGAGCTGGCCGCAAAAGCGCAGGATTGCTTCAGGCCCTCTTCTGGTTCTGGGGGGCAGGCTGAGCTTGTGCTTAATTCTTCTTCCTGATGGGAAAATAGAGTGACCTGTGCCTGTCCCAACACCTAGAGCTAGTCTCTCATTGGTTCGCCCTCTTCCCCTTCATCCTCAGGACAAATTGCAACCTGTACGGAACAGGAGGTTAAAGGTGCTGATTCTCCAAGGAGGGAGATGGCTAGTAAATCGGCTGGAATGGCGAACCCGAGCAAAGGAGATGAGAAATGAGGTGCGTTTTAGAAACCTTTCCCGATCACACGGTGTACCATCTTCTGGGTTTCTCATGCCTGTTTTCGACGTAGGAAGATGCCCTTGAACCTGGAGATTTGGGACCCATGGGATGGGTACCATGCAGTATTACTTGAAAGGGTCTGCGTTGGCTCACCCAACCTCACCGAACCTCTCAGCCCCAAGAGTGTCCACCCTTATGTCTCAATCAGCTGTGGGTCTAGATATGGTCAATCCAGGTTGCATCACAGCCCCTGAACGAATTTTGTAAGAATTTCTCTCTCTTTCACTGTCTTTGTTTCACGGGTTTTGAAAAGTAATTTATTTTTATAATGGGGTTTAGCTGCTTTTCACGGCTGTGTTTATGCCGCTTTACACCCCCTTGACTCACTTACAGAGAGATATCAATATATAGGTTTGAAGATTCTTACTAGTCAGATATATTCTTGTGCGGTGAATAGGGGGTGTTGAGTCCAGTTCACTGAAAAAGAAATAGGTCTTGTCTCTTACATATTGGGTTTATGGAACGGTATCTGAGCTAATTTGAAACCCTTGTTTTATGCATCACCCCACCTCACCTTTCCCGTTCAGCAGCCATAGTGTGTTTCCTAAACGTGGGACTCTGTTCTGTTTTGCAATTCAGTTCAAGTGTAGCGGTTTTTACATTCCCTCTCTAAGTGATATCTTATGATAAGTGTCTTTTTCTGTGTGACTTATTTCACTTAGAATCGTCGTACCTAAATCCACTCATCGTGCTGCTACTAGCCTTATGACGTTGATTTCATGGCTGAGTGATATTCCATTGTACATGAGGACCACAACTTCTTTATCCATTTTTCTCTTTCCTAGGATATTTAAGGTGTAATGAAGTGGGGGTTCTTGTCCACAGAGCAGCCCTAAACTTTGGGGTGCCTGTGTCTTGCTGATGTTTAGTTTTCCCAATTTATACGCCCATGAGTGGAAGTGCCCTATGCTCTCCAAGCTGTGTTTTTTAGATGTTTCAGGACACACCGTACACTTCTCCAGAGTGGCTGTTGGCAATTTACATCCCACCCATCAGCGTAGCAAGGCTCCCATTTCTCCATGGCCGGTCCTGCATTTCTGGTTTGGACACTTTTTTCCGCATGGCCCTTTTGCCCGCTGGGAAGCGAGACTTCTTTGGAGCGCTGATTGGCCTTTCCAGGTTGCTTGGTTGGCCAAAAAGGGCGTATGCGTTTTTTCCTGAATATATTCAGGAAAAAACGCATACGCCCTTTTTGGCCAAGGGCTTCATTGTCCACGTTTTGCCGCTTTTCATGTGCTTTCAAGGCGATTCGAATCTACCTCCTGAAATCTGTTTCCTGCAATTCTGCCTTGCTTTCAAAGCCTCTTCGTTGCCTTCCCTTAATATATTTGTGGACGAGAGGTATCATTTAAAACTCTGCAGGTTTGTGAATTGCAGTGCCCCTGAGCTCCATTTTTCAACTCGCTTTTTTGGGAGCTGGCCGCAAAAGCGCAGGATTGCTTCAGGCCCTCTTCTGGTTCTGGGGGGCAGGCTGAGCTTGTGCTTAATTCTTCTTCCTGATGGGAAAATAGAGTGACCTGTGCCTGTCCCAACACCTAGAGCTAGTCTCTCATTGGTTCGCCCTCTTCCCCTTCATCCTCAGGACAAATTGCAACCTGTACGGAACAGGAGGTTAAAGGTGCTGATTCTCCAAGGAGGGAGATGGCTAGTAAATCGGCTGGAATGGCGAACCCGAGCAAAGGAGATGAGAAATGAGGTGCGTTTTAGAAACCTTTCCCGATCACACCGTGTACCATCTTCTGGGTTTCTCATGCCTGTTTTCGACGTAGGAAGATGCCCTTGAACCTGGAGATTTGGGACCCATGGGATGGGTACCATGCAGTATTACTTGAAAGGGTCTGCGTTGGCTCACCCAACCTCACCGAACCTCTCAGCCCCAAGAGTGTCCACCCTTATGTCTCAATCAGCTGTGGGTCTAGATATGGTCAATCCAGGTTGCATCACAGCCCCTGAACGAATTTTGTAAGAATTTCTCTCTCTTTCACTGTCTTTGTTTCACGGGTTTTGAAAAGTAATTTATTTTTATAATGGGGTTTAGCTGCTTTTCACGGCTGTGTTTATGCCGCTTTACACCCCCTTGACTCACTTACAGAGAGATATCAATATATAGGTTTGAAGATTCTTACTAGTCAGATATATTCTTGTGCGGTGAATAGGGGGTGTTGAGTCCAGTTCACTGAAAAAGGAATAGGTCTTGTCTCTTACATATTGGGTTTATGGAACGGTATCTGAGCTAATTTGAAACCCTTGTTTTATGCATCACCCCACCTCACCTTTCCCGTTCAGCAGCCATAGTGTGTTTTCTGAACGTGTGACTCTGTTCTGTTTTGTAATTCAGTTCAAGTGTAGCGGTTTTTACATTCCCTCTCTAAGTGATATCTTATGATAAGTGTCTTTTTCTGTGTGACTTATTTCACTTAGAATCGTCGTACCTAAATCCACTCATCGTGCGGCTACTAGCCTTATGACGTGGATTTCATGGCTGAGTGATATTCCATTGTACATGAGGACCACAACTTCTTTATCCATTTTTCGCTTTCCTAGGATATTTAAGGTGTAATGAAGTGGGGGTTCTTGTCCACAGAGCAGCCCTAAACTTTGGGGTGCCTGTGTCTTGCTGATTTTTAGTTTTCCCAATTTATACGGCCATGAGTGGAAGTGCCCTATGCTCTCCAAGCTGTGTTTTTTAGATGTTTCAGAACACACCGTACACTTCTCCAGAGTGGCTGTTGGCAATTTACATCCCACCCATCAGCGTAGCAAGGCTCCCATTTCTCCATGGCCGGTCCTGCATTTCTGGTTTGGACACTTTTTTCTGCATGGCCCTTTTGCCCGCTGGGAAGCGAGACTTCTTTGGAGCGCTGATTGGCCTTTCCAGGTTGCTTGGTTGGCCAAAAAGGGCGTATGCGTTTTTTCCTGAATATATTCAGGAAAAAACGCATACGCCCTTTTTGGCCAGGGGCATCATTGTCCACGTTTTGCCGCTTTTCATGTGCTTTCAAGGCGATTCGAATCTACCTCCTGAAATCTGTTTCCTGCAATTCTGCCTTGCTTTCAAAGCCTCTTCGTTGCCTTCCCTTAATATATTTGTGGACGAGAGGTATCATTTAAAACTCTGCAGGTTTGTGAATTGCAATGCCCCTGAGCTCCATTTTTCAACTTGCTTTTTTGGGAGCTGGCCGCAAAAGCGCAGGATTGCTTCAGGCCCTCTTCTGGTTCTGGGGGGCAGGCTGAGCTTGTGCTTAATTCTTCTTCCTGATGGGAAAATAGAGTGACCTGTGCCTGTCCCAACACCTAGAGCTAGTCTCTCATTGGTTCCCCCTCTTCCCGTTCATCCTCAGGACAAATTGCAACCTGTACGGAACAGGAGGTTAAAGGTGCTGATTCTCCAAGGAGGGAGATGGCTAGTAAATCGGCTGGAATGGCGAACCCGAGCAAAGGAGATGAGAAATGAGGTGCGTTTTAGAAACCTTTCCCGATCACACCGTGTACCATCTTCTGGGTTTCTCATGCCTGTTTTCGACGTAGGAAGATGCCCTTGAACCTGGAGATTTGGGACCCATGGGATGGGTACCATGCAGTATTACTTGAAAGGGTGTGCATTGGCTCACCAAACCTCACCGAACCTCTCAGCCCCCAGAGTGTCCACCCTTATGTCTCAATCAGCTGTGGGTCTAGATATGGTCAATCCAAGTTGCATCACAGCCCCTGAACGAATTTTGTAAGAATTCCTCTCTCTTTCACTGTCTTTGTTTCACGGGTTTTGAAAAGTAATTTATTTTTATAATGGGGTTTAGCTGCTTTTCACGGCTGTGTTTATGCCGCTTTACACCCCCTTGACTCACTTACAGAGAGATATCAATATATAGGTTTGAAGATTCTTACTAGTCAGATATATTCTTGTGCGGTGAATAGGGGGTGTTGAGTCCAGTTCACTGAAAAAGGAATAGGTCTTGTCTCTTACATATTGGGTTTATGGAACGGTATCGGAGCTAATTTGAAACCCTTGTTTTATGCATCACCCCACCTCACCTTTCCCGTTCAGCAGCCATAGTGTGTTTCCTAAACGTGGGACTCTGTTCTGTTTTGCAATTCAGTTCAAGTGTAGCGGTTTTTACATTCCCTCTAGAAGTGATATCTTATGATAAGTGTCTTTTTCTGTGTGACTTATTTCACTAAGAATCGTCGTACCTAAATCCACTCATCGTGCTGCTACTAGCCTTATGACGTGGATTTCATGGCTGAGTGATATTCCATTGTACATGAGGACCACAACTTCTTTATCCATTTTTCTCTTTCCTAGGATATTTAAGGTGTAATGAAGTGGGGGTTCTTGTCCACAGAGCAGCCCTAAACTTTGGGGTGCCTGTGTCTTGCTGATGTTTAGTTTTCCCAATTTATACGCCCATGAGTGGAAGTGCCCTATGCTCTCCAAGCTGTGTTTTTTAGATGTTTCAGGACACACCGTACACTTCTCCAGAGTGGCTGTTGGCAATTTACATCCCACCCATCAGCGTAGCAAGGCTCCCATTTCTCCATGGCCGGTCCTGCATTTCTGGTTTGGACACTTTTTTCCGCATGGCCCTTTTGCCCGCTGGGAAGCGAGACTTCTTTGGAGCGCTGATTGGCCTTTCCAGGTTGCTTGGTTGGCCAAAAAGGGCGTATGCGTTTTTTCCTGAATATATTCAGGAAAAAACGCATACGCCCTTTTTGGCCAAGGGCATCATTGTCCACGTTTTGCCGCTTTTCATGTGCTTTCAAGGCGATTCGAATCTACCTCCTGAAATCTGTTTCCTGCAATTCTGCCTTGCTTTCAAAGCCTCTTCGTTGCCTTCCCTTAATATATTTGTGGACGAGAGGTATCATTTAAAACTCTGCAGGTTTGTGAATTGCAGTGCCCCTGAGCTCCATTTTTCAACTCGCTTTTTTGGGAGCTGGCCGCAAAAGCGCAGGATTGCTTCAGGCCCTCTTCTGGTTCTGGGGGGCAGGCTGAGCTTGTGCTTAATTCTTCTTCCTGATGGGAAAATAGAGTGACCTGTGCCTGTCCCAACACCTAGAGCTAGTCTCTCATTGGTTCGCCCTCTTCCCCTTCATCCTCAGGACAAATTGCAACCTGTACGGAACAGGAGGTTAAAGGTGCTGATTCTCCAAGGAGGGAGATGGCTAGTAAATCGGCTGGAATGGCGAACCCGAGCAAAGGAGATGAGAAATGAGGTGCGTTTTAGAAACCTTTCCCGATCACACGGTGTACCATCTTCTGGGTTTCTCATGCCTGTTTTCGACGTAGGAAGATGCCCTTGAACCTGGAGATTTGGGACCCATGGGATGGGTACCATGCAGTATTACTTGAAAGGGTCTGCGTTGGCTCACCCAACCTCACCGAACCTCTCAGCCCCAAGAGTGTCCACCCTTATGTCTCAATCAGCTGTGGGTCTAGATATGGTCAATCCAGGTTGCATCACAGCCCCTGAACGAATTTTGTAAGAATTTCTCTCTCTTTCACTGTCTTTGTTTCACGGGTTTTGAAAAGTAATTTATTTTTATAATGGGGTTTAGCTGCTTTTCACGGCTGTGTTTATGCCGCTTTACACCCCCTTGACTCACTTACAGAGAGATATCAATATATAGGTTTGAAGATTCTTACTAGTCAGATATATTCTTGTGCGGTGAATAGGGGGTGTTGAGTCCAGTTCACTGAAAAAGAAATAGGTCTTGTCTCTTACATATTGGGTTTATGGAACGGTATCTGAGCTAATTTGAAACCCTTGTTTTATGCATCACCCCACCTCACCTTTCCCGTTCAGCAGCCATAGTGTGTTTTCTGAACGTGTGACTCTGTTCTGTTTTGTAATTCAGTTCAAGTGTAGCGGTTTTTACATTCCCTCTCTAAGTGATATCTTATGATAAGTGTCTTTTTCTGTGTGACTTATTTCACTTAGAATCGTCGTACCTAAATCCACTCATCGTGCGGCTACTAGCCTTATGACGTGGATTTCATGGCTGAGTGATATTCCATTGTACATGAGGACCACAACTTCTTTATCCATTTTTCGCTTTCCTAGGATATTTAAGGTGTAATGAAGTGGGGGTTCTTGTCCACAGAGCAGCCCTAAACTTTGGGGTGCCTGTGTCTTGCTGATTTTTAGTTTTCCCAATTTATACGGCCATGAGTGGAAGTGCCCTATGCTCTCCAAGCTGTGTTTTTTAGATGTTTCAGAACACACCGTACACTTCTCCAGAGTGGCTGTTGGCAATTTACATCCCACCCATCAGCGTAGCAAGGCTCCCATTTCTCCATGGCCGGTCCTGCATTTCTGGTTTGGACACTTTTTTCTGCATGGCCCTTTTGCCCGCTGGGAAGCGAGACTTCTTTGGAGCGCTGATTGGCCTTTCCAGGTTGCTTGGTTGGCCAAAAAGGGCGTATGCGTTTTTTCCTGAATATATTCAGGAAAAAACGCATACGCCCTTTTTGGCCAAGGGCATCATTGTCCACGTTTTGCCGCTTTTCATGTGCTTTCAAGGCGATTCGAATCTACCTCCTGAAATCTGTTTCCTGCAATTCTGCCTTGCTTTCAAAGCCTCTTCGTTGCCTTCCCTTAATATATTTGTGGACGAGAGGTATCATTTAAAACTCTGCAGGTTTGTGAATTGCAGTGCCCCTGAGCTCCATTTTTCAACTTGCTTTTTTGGGAGCTGGCCGCAAAAGCGCAGGATTGCTTCAGGCCCTCTTCTGGTTCTGGGAGGCAGGCTGAGCTTGTGCTTAATTCTTCTTCCTGATGGGAAAATAGAGTGACCTGTGCCTGTCACAACACCTAGAGCTAGTCTCTCATTGGTTCCCCCTCTTCCCCTTCATCCTCAGGACAAATTGCAACCTGTACGGAACAGGAGGTTAAAGGTGCTGATTCTCCAAGGAGGGAGATGGCTAGTAAATCGGCTGGAATGGCGAACCCGAGCAAAGGAGATGAGAAATGAGGTGCGTTTTAGAAACCTTTCCCGATCACACCGTGTACCATCTTCTGGGTTTCTCATGCCTGTTTTCGACGTAGGAAGATGCCCTTGAACCTGGAGATTTGGGACCCATGGGATGGGTACCATGCAGTATTACTTGAAAGGGTCTGCGTTGGCTCACCCAACCTCACCGAACCTCTCAGCCCCAAGAGTGTCCACCCTTATGTCTCAATCAGCTGTGGGTCTAGATATGGTCAATCCAGGTTGCATCACAGCCCCTGAACGAATTTTGTAAGAATTTCTCTCTCTTTCACTGTCTTTGTTTCACGGGTTTTGAAAAGTAATTTATTTTTATAATGGGGTTTAGCTGCTTTTCACGGCTGTGTTTATGCCGCTTTACACCCCCTTGACTCACTTACAGAGAGATATCAATATATAGGTTTGAAGATTCTTACTAGTCAGATATATTCTTGTGCGGTGAATAGGGGGTGTTGAGTCCAGTTCACTGAAAAAGGAATAGGTCTTGTCTCTTACATATTGGGTTTATGGAACGGTATCTGAGCTAATTTGAAACCCTTGTTTTATGCATCACCCCACCTCACCTTTCCCGTTCAGCAGCCATAGTGTGTTTCCTAAACGTGGGACTCTGTTCTGTTTTGCAATTCAGTTCAAGTGTAGCGGTTTTTACATTCCCTCTAGAAGTGATATCTTATGATAAGTGTCTTTTTCTGTGTGACTTATTTCACTTAGAATCGTCGTACCTAAATCCACTCATCGTGCTGCTACTAGCCTTATGACGTTGATTTCATGGCTGAGTGATATTCCATTGTACATGAGGACCACAACTTCTTTATCCATTTTTCTCTTTCCTAGGATATTTAAGGTGTAATGAAGTGGGGGTTCTTGTCCACAGAGCAGCCCTAAACTTTGGGGTGCCTGTGTCTTGCTGATTTTTAGTTTTCCCAATTTATACGCCCATGAGTGGAAGTGCCCTATGCTCTCCAAGCTGTGTTTTTTAGATGTTTCAGAACACACCGTACACTTCTCCAGAGTGGCTGTTGGCAATTTACATCCCACCCATCAGCGTAGCAAGGCTCCCATTTCTCCATGGCCGGTCCTGCATTTCTGGTTTGGACACTTTTTTCCGCATGGCCCTTTTGCCCGCTGGGAAGCGAGACTTCTTTGGAGCGCTGATTGGCCTTTCCAGGTTGCTTGGTTGGCCAAAAAGGGCGTATGCGTTTTTTCCTGAATATATTCAGGAAAAAACGCATACGCCCTTTTTGGCCAAGGGCATCATTGTCCACGTTTTGCCGCTTTTCATGTGCTTTCAAGGCGATTCGAATCTACCTCCTGAAATCTGTTTCCTGCAATTCTGCCTTGCTTTCAAAGCCTCTTCGTTGCCTTCCCTTAATATATTTGTGGACGAGAGGTATCATTTAAAACTCTGCAGGTTTGTGAATTGCAGTGCCCCTGAGCTCCATTTTTCAACTCGCTTTTTTGGGAGCTGGCCGCAAAAGCGCAGGATTGCTTCAGGCCCTCTTCTGGTTCTGGGGGGCAGGCTGAGCTTGAGCTTAATTCTTCTTCCTGATGGGAAAATAGAGTGACCTGTGCCTGTCCCAACACCTAGAGCTAGTCTCTCATTGGTTCCCCCTCTTCCCCTTCATCCTCAGGACAAATTGCAACCTGTACGGAACAGGAGGTTAAAGGTGCTGATTCTCCAAGGAGGGAGATGGCTAGTAAATCGGCTGGAATGGCGAACCCGAGCAAAGGAGATGAGAAATGAGGTGCGTTTTAGAAACCTTTCCCGATCACACCGTGTACCATCTTCTGGGTTTCTCATGCCTGTTTTCGACGTAGGAAGATGCCCTTGAACCTGGAGATTTGGGACCCATGGGATGGGTACCATGCAGTATTACTTGAAAGGGTCTGCGTTGGCTCACCCAACCTCACCGAACCTCTCAGCCCCAAGAGTGTCCACCCTTATGTCTCAATCAGCTGTGGGTCTAGATATGGTCAATCCAGGTTGCATCACAGCCCCTGAACGAATTTTGTAAGAATTTCTCTCTCTTTCACTGTCTTTGTTTCACGGGTTTTGAAAAGTAATTTAGTTTTATAATGGGGTTTAGCTGCTTTTCACGGCTGTGTTTATGCCGCTTTACACCCCCTTGACTCACTTACAGAGAGATATCAATACATAGGTTTGAAGATTCTTACTAGTCAGATATATTCTTGTGCGGTGAATAGGGGGTGTTGAGTCCAGTTCACTGAAAAAGGAATAGGTCTTGTCTCTTACATATTGGGTTTATGGAACGGTATCGGAGCTAATTTGAAACCCTTGTTTTATGCATCACCCCACCTCACCTTTCCCGTTCAGCAGCCATAGTGTGTTTCCTAAACGTGGGACTCTGTTCTGTTTTGCAATTCAGTTCAAGTGTAGCGGTTTTTACATTCCCTCTAGAAGTGATATCTTATGATAAGTGTCTTTTTCTGTGTGACTTATTTCACTTAGAATCGTCATACCTAAATCCACTCATCGTGCTGCTACTAGCCTTATGACGTTGATTTCATGGCTGAGTGATATTCCATTGTACATGAGGACCACAAATTCTTTATCCATTTTTCTCTTTCCTAGGATATTTAAGGTGTAATGAAGTGGGGGTTCTTGTCCACAGAGCAGCCCTAAACTTTGGGGTGCCTGTGTCTTGCTGATTTTTAGTTTTCCCAATTTATACGGCCATGAGTGGAAGTGCCCTATGCTCTCCAAGCTGTGTTTTTTAGATGTTTCAGAACACACCGTACACTTCTCCAGAGTGGCTGTTGGCAATTTACGTCCCACCCATCAGCGTAGCAAGGCTCCCATTTCTCCATGGCCGGTCCTTCATTTCTGGTTTGGACACTTTTTTCCGCATGGCCCTTTTGCCCGCTGGGAAGCGAGACTTCTTTGGAGCGCTGATTGGCCTTTCCATGTTGCTTGGTTGGCCAAAAAGGGCGTATGCGTTTTTTCCTGAATATATTCAGGAAAAAACGCATACGCCCTTTTTGGCCAAGGGCATCATTGTCCACGTTTTGCCGCTTTTCATGTGCTTTCAAGGCGATTCGAATCTACCTCCTGAAATCTGTTTCCTGCAATTCTGCCTTGCTTTCAAAGCCTCTTCGTTGCCTTCCCTTAATATATTTGTGGACGAGAGGTATCATTTAAAACTCTGCAGGTTTGTGAATTGCAGTGCCCCTGAGCTCCATTTTTCAACTCGCTTTTTTGGGAGCTGGCCGCAAAAGCGCAGGATTGCTTCAGGCCCTCTTCTGGTTCTGGGGGGCAGGCTGAGCTTGTGCTTAATTCTTCTTCCTGATGGGAAAATAGAGTGACCTGTGCCTGTCCCAACACCTAGAGCTAGTCTCTCATTGGTTCCCCCTCTTCCCCTTCATCCTCAGGACAAATTGCAACCTGTACGGAACAGGAGGTTAAAGGTGCTGATTCTCCAAGGAGGGAGATGGCTAGTAAATCGGCTGGAATGGCGAACCCGAGCAAAGGAGATGAGAAATGAGGTGCGTTTTAGAAACCTTTCCCGATCACACCGTGTACCATCTTCTGGGTTTCTCATGCCTGTTTTCGACGTAGGAAGATGCCCTTGAACCTGGAGATTTGGGACCCATGGGATGGGTACCATGCAGTATTACTTGAAAGGGTCTGCGTTGGCTCACCCAACCTCACCGAACCTCTCAGCCCCAAGAGTGTCCACCCTTATGTCTCAATCAGCTGTGGGTCTAGATATGGTCAATCCAGGTTGCATCACAGCCCCTGAACGAATTTTGTAAGAATTTCTCTCTCTTTCACTGTCTTTGTTTCACGGGTTTTGAAAAGTAATTTATTTTTATAATGGGGTTTAGCTGCTTTTCACGGCTGTGTTTATGCCGCTTTACACCCCCTTGACTCACTTACAGAGAGATATCAATATATAGGTTTGAAGATTCTTACTAGTCAGATATATTCTTGTGCGGTGAATAGGGGGTGTTGAGTCCAGTTCACTGAAAAAGGAATAGGTCTTGTCTCTTACATCTTGGGTTTATGGAACGGTATCTGAGCTAATTGAAACCCTTGTTTTATGCATCACCCCACCTCACCTTTCCCGTTCAGCAGCCATAGTGTGTTTCCTAAACGTGGGACTCTGTTCTGTTTTGCAATTCAGTTCAAGTGTAGCGGTTTTTACATTCCCTCTCTAAGTGATATCTTATGATAAGTGTCTTTTTCTGTGTGACTTATTTCACTTAGAATCGTCGTACCTAAATCCACTCATCGTGCTGCTACTAGCCTTATGACGTTGATTTCATGGCTGAGTGATATTCCATTGTACATGAGGACCACAACTTCTTTATCCATTTTTCTCTTTCCTAGGATATTTAAGGTGTAATGAAGTGGGGGTTCTTGTCCACAGAGCAGCCCTAAACTTTGGGGTGCCTGTGTCTTGCTGATGTTTAGTTTTCCCAATTTATACGCCCATGAGTGGAAGTGCCCTATGCTCTCCAAGCTGTGTTTTTTAGATGTTTCAGGACACACCGTACACTTCTCCAGAGTGGCTGTTGGCAATTTACATCCCACCCATCAGCGTAGCAAGGCTCCCATTTCTCCATGGCCGGTCCTGCATTTCTGGTTTGGACACTTTTTTCCGCATGGCCCTTTTGCCCGCTGGGAAGCGAGACTTCTTTGGAGCGCTGATTGGCCTTTCCAGGTTGCTTGGTTGGCCAAAAAGGGCGTATGCGTTTTTTCCTGAATATATTCAGGAAAAAACGCATACGCCCTTTTTGGCCAAGGGCATCATTGTCCACGTTTTGCCGCTTTTCATGTGCTTTCAAGGCGATTCGAATCTACCTCCTGAAATCTGTTTCCTGCAATTCTGCCTTGCTTTCAAAGCCTCTTCGTTGCCTTCCCTTAATATATTTGTGGACGAGAGGTATCATTTAAAACTCTGCAGGTTTGTGAATTGCAGTGCCCCTGAGCTCCATTTTTCAACTCGCTTTTTTGGGAGCTGGCCGCAAAAGCGCAGGATTGCTTCAGGCCCTCTTCTGGTTCTGGGGGGCAGGCTGAGCTTGTGCTTAATTCTTCTTCCTGATGGGAAAATAGAGTGACCTGTGCCTGTCCCAACACCTAGAGCTAGTCTCTCATTGGTTCGCCCTCTTCCCCTTCATCCTCAGGACAAATTGCAACCTGTACGGAACAGGAGGTTAAAGGTGCTGATTCTCCAAGGAGGGAGATGGCTAGTAAATCGGCTGGAATGGCGAACCCGAGCAAAGGAGATGAGAAATGAGGTGCGTTTTAGAAACCTTTCCCGATCACACGGTGTACGATCTTCTGGGTTTCTCATGCCTGTTTTCGACGTAGGAAGATGCCCTTGAACCTGGAGATTTGGGACCCATGGGATGGGTACCATGCAGTATTACTTGAAAGGGTCTGCGTTGCCTCACCCAACCTCACCGAACCTCTCAGCCCCAAGAGTGTCCACCCTTATGTCTCAATCAGCTGTGGGTCTAGATATGGTCAATCCAGGTTGCATCACAGCCCCTGAACGAATTTTGTAAGAATTTCTCTCTCTTTCACTGTCTTTGTTTCACGGGTTTTGAAAAGTAATTTATTTTTATAATGGGGTTTAGCTGCTTTTCACGGCTGTGTTTATGCCGCTTTACACCCCCTTGACTCACTTACAGAGAGATATCAATATATAGGTTTGAAGATTCTTACTAGTCAGATATATTCTTGTGCGGTGAATAGGGGGTGTTGAGTCCAGTTCACTGAAAAAGAAATAGGTCTTGTCTCTTACATATTGGGTTTATGGAACGGTATCGGAGCTAATTTGAAACCCTTGTTTTATGCATCACCCCACCTCACCTTTCCCGTTCAGCAGCCATAGTGTGTTTCCTAAACGTGGGACTCTGTTCTGTTTTGCAATTCAGTTCAAGTGTAGCGGTTTTTACATTCCCTCTCTAAGTGATATCTTATGATAAGTGTCTTTTTCTGTGTGACTTATTTCACTTAGAATCGTCGTACCTAAATCCACTCATCGTGCTGCTACTAGCCTTATGACGTTGATTTCATGGCTGAGTGATATTCCATTGTACATGAGGACCACAACTTCTTTATCCATTTTTCTCTTTCCTAGGATATTTAAGGTGTAATGAAGTGGGGGTTCTTGTCCACAGAGCAGCCCTAAACTTTGGGGTGCCTGTGTCTTGCTGATGTTTAGTTTTCCCAATTTATACGCCCATGAGTGGAAGTGCCCTATGCTCTCCAAGCTGTGTTTTTTAGATGTTTCAGGACACACCGTACACTTCTCCAGAGTGGCTGTTGGCAATTTACATCCCACCCATCAGCGTAGCAAGGCTCCCATTTCTCCATGGCCGGTCCTGCATTTCTGGTTTGGACACTTTTTTCCGCATGGCCCTTTTGCCCGCTGGGAAGCGAGACTTCTTTGGAGCGCTGATTGGCCTTTCCAGGTTGCTTGGTTGGCCAAAAAGGGCGTATGCGTTTTTTCCTGAATATATTCAGGAAAAAACGCATACGCCCTTTTTGGCCAAGGGCATCATTGTCCACGTTTTGCCGCTTTTCATGTGCTTTCAAGGCGATTCGAATCTACCTCCTGAAATCTGTTTCCTGCAATTCTGCCTTGCTTTCAAAGCCTCTTCGTTGCCTTCCCTTAATATATTTGTGGACGAGAGGTATCATTTAAAACTCTGCAGGTTTGTGAATTGCAGTGCCCCTGAGCTCCATTTTTCAACTCGCTTTTTTGGGAGCTGGCCGCAAAAGCGCAGGATTGCTTCAGGCCCTCTTCTGGTTCTGGGGGGCAGGCTGAGCTTGTGCTTAATTCTTCTTCCTGATGGGAAAATAGAGTGACCTGTGCCTGTCCCAACACCTAGAGCTAGTCTCTCATTGGTTCGCCCTCTTCCCCTTCATCCTCAGGACAAATTGCAACCTGTACGGAACAGGAGGTTAAAGGTGCTGATTCTCCAAGGAGGGAGATGGCTAGTAAATCGGCTGGAATGGCGAACCCGAGCAAAGGAGATGAGAAATGAGGTGCGTTTTAGAAACCTTTCCCGATCACACCGTGTACCATCTTCTGGGTTTCTCATGCCTGTTTTCGACGTAGGAAGATGCCCTTGAACCTGGAGATTTGGGACCCATGGGATGGGTACCATGCAGTATTACTTGAAAGGGTCTGCGTTGGCTCACCCAACCTCACCGAACCTCTCAGCCCCAAGAGTGTCCACCCTTATGTCTCAATCAGCTGTGGGTCTAGATATGGTCAATCCAGGTTGCATCACAGCCCCTGAACGAATTTTGTAAGAATTTCTCTCTCTTTCACTGTCTTTGTTTCACGGGTTTTGAAAAGTAATTTATTTTTATAAAGGGGTTTAGCTGCTTTTCACGGCTGTGTTTATGCCGCTTTACACCCCCTTGACTCACTTACAGAGAGATATCAATATATAGGTTTGAAGATTCTTACTAGTCAGATATATTCTTGTGCGGTGAATAGGGGGTGTTGAGTCCAGTTCACTGAAAAAGGAATAGGTCTTGTCTCTTACATATTGGGTTTATGGAACGGTATCTGAGCTAATTTGAAACCCTTGTTTTATGCATCACCCCACCTCACCTTTCCCGTTCAGCAGCCATAGTGTGTTTTCTGAACGTGTGACTCTGTTCTGTTTTGTAATTCAGTTCAAGTGTAGCGGTTTTTACATTCCCTCTCTAAGTGATATCTTATGATAAGTGTCTTTTTCTGTGTGACTTATTTCACTTAGAATCGTCGTACCTAAATCCACTCATCGTGCGGCTACTAGCCTTATGACGTGGATTTCATGGCTGAGTGATATTCCATTGTACATGAGGACCACAACTTCTTTATCCATTTTTCGCTTTCCTAGGATATTTAAGGTGTAATGAAGTGGGGGTTCTTGTCCACAGAGCAGCCCTAAACTTTGGGGTGCCTGTGTCTTGCTGATTTTTAGTTTTCCCAATTTATACGGCCATGAGTGGAAGTGCCCTATGCTCTCCAAGCTGTGTTTTTTAGATGTTTCAGAACACACCGTACACTTCTCCAGAGTGGCTGTTGGCAATTTACATCCCACCCATCAGCGTAGCAAGGCTCCCATTTCTCCATGGCCGGTCCTGCATTTCTGGTTTGGACACTTTTTTCTGCATGGCCCTTTTGCCCGCTGGGAAGCGAGACTTCTTTGGAGCGCTGATTGGCCTTTCCAGGTTGCTTGGTTGGCCAAAAAGGGCGTATGCGTTTTTTCCTGAATATATTCAGGAAAAAACGCATACGCCCTTTTTGGCCAGGGGCATCATTGTCCACGTTTTGCCGCTTTTCATGTGCTTTCAAGGCGATTCGAATCTACCTCCTGAAATCTGTTTCCTGCAATTCTGCCTTGCTTTCAAAGCCTCTTCGTTGCCTTCCCTTAATATATTTGTGGACGAGAGGTATCATTTAAAACTCTGCAGGTTTGTGAATTGCAATGCCCCTGAGCTCCATTTTTCAACTTGCTTTTTTGGGAGCTGGCCGCAAAAGCGCAGGATTGCTTCAGGCCCTCTTCTGGTTCTGGGGGGCAGGCTGAGCTTGTGCTTAATTCTTCTTCCTGATGGGAAAATAGAGTGACCTGTGCCTGTCCCAACACCTAGAGCTAGTCTCTCATTGGTTCCCCCTCTTCCCGTTCATCCTCAGGACAAATTGCAACCTGTACGGAACAGGAGGTTAAAGGTGCTGATTCTCCAAGGAGGGAGATGGCTAGTAAATCGGCTGGAATGGCGAACCCGAGCAAAGGAGATGAGAAATGAGGTGCGTTTTAGAAACCTTTCCCGATCACACCGTGTACCATCTTCTGGGTTTCTCATGCCTGTTTTCGACGTAGGAAGATGCCCTTGAACCTGGAGATTTGGGACCCATGGGATGGGTACCATGCAGTATTACTTGAAAGGGTGTGCATTGGCTCACCAAACCTCACCGAACCTCTCAGCCCCCAGAGTGTCCACCCTTATGTCTCAATCAGCTGTGGGTCTAGATATGGTCAATCCAGGTTGCATCACAGCCCCTGAACGAATTTTGTAAGAATTCCTCTCTCTTTCACTGTCTTTGTTTCACGGGTTTTGAAAAGTAATTTATTTTTATAATGGGGTTTAGCTGCTTTTCACGGCTGTGTTTATGCCGCTTTACACCCCCTTGACTCACTTACAGAGAGATATCAATATATAGGTTTGAAGATTCTTACTAGTCAGATATATTCTTGTGCGGTGAATAGGGGGTGTTGAGTCCAGTTCACTGAAAAAGGAATAGGTCTTGTCTCTTACATATTGGGTTTATGGAACGGTATCGGAGCTAATTTGAAACCCTTGTTTTATGCATCACCCCACCTCACCTTTCCCGTTCAGCAGCCATAGTGTGTTTCCTAAACGTGGGACTCTGTTCTGTTTTGCAATTCAGTTCAAGTGTAGCGGTTTTTACATTCCCTCTAGAAGTGATATCTTATGATAAGTGTCTTTTTCTGTGTGACTTATTTCACTAAGAATCGTCGTACCTAAATCCACTCATCGTGCTGCTACTAGCCTTATGACGTGGATTTCATGGCTGAGTGATATTCCATTGTACATGAGGACCACAACTTCTTTATCCATTTTTCTCTTTCCTAGGATATTTAAGGTGTAATGAAGTGGGGGTTCTTGTCCACAGAGCAGCCCTAAACTTTGGGGTGCCTGTGTCTTGCTGATTTTTAGTTTTCCCAATTTATACGGCCATGAGTGGAAGTGCCCTATGCTCTCCAAACTGTGTTTTTTAGATGTTTCAGAACACACCGTACACTTCTCCGGAGTGGCTGTTGGCAATTTACATCCCACCCATCAGCGTAGCAAGGCTCCCATTTCTCCATGGCCGGTCCTGCATTTCTGGTTTGGACACTTTTTTCCGCATGGCCCTTTTGCCCGCTGGGAAGCGAGACTTCTTTGGAGCGCTGATTGGCCTTTCCAGGTTGCTTGGTTGGCCAAAAAGGGCGTATGCGTTTTTTCCTGAATATATTCAGGAAAAAACGCATACGCCCTTTTTGGCCAAGGGCATCATTGTCCACGTTTTGCCGCTTTTCATGTGCTTTCAAGGCGATTCGAATCTACCTCCTGAAATCTGTTTCCTGCAATTCTGCCTTGCTTTCAAAGCCTCTTCGTTGCCTTCCCTTAATATATTTGTGGACGAGAGGTATCATTTAAAACTCTGCAGGTTTGTGAATTGCAGTGCCCCTGAGCTCCATTTTTCAACTTGCTTTTTTGGGAGCTGGCCGCAAAAGCGCAGGATTGCTTCAGGCCCTCTTCTGGTTCTGGGAGGCAGGCTGAGCTTGTGCTTAATTCTTCTTCCTGATGGGAAAATAGAGTGACCTGTGCCTGTCCCAACACCTAGAGCTAGTCTCTCATTGGTT
Source organism: Balaenoptera acutorostrata (assembly GCF_949987535.1). NCBI lineage: Eukaryota > Metazoa > Chordata > Mammalia > Artiodactyla > Balaenopteridae > Balaenoptera > Balaenoptera acutorostrata. Next base: position 219,726 of record NW_026646402.1, read on the forward strand.
CCCCCTCTTCCCCTTCATCCTCAGGACAAATTGCAACCTGTACGGAACAGGAGGTTAAAGGTGCTGATTCTCCAAGGAGGGAGATGGCTAGTAAATCGGCTGGAATGGCGAACCCGAGCAAAGGAGATGAGAAATGAGGTGCGTTTTAGAAACCTTTCCCGATCACACCGTGTACCATCTTCTGGGTTTCTCATGCCTGTTTTCGACGTAGGAAGATGCCCTTGAACCTGGAGATTTGGGACCCATGGGATGGGTACCATGCAGTATTACTTGAAAGGGTCTGCGTTGGCTCACCCAACCTCACCGAACCTCTCAGCCCCAAGAGTGTCCACCCTTATGTCTCAATCAGCTGTGGGTCTAGATATGGTCAATCCAGGTTGCATCACAGCCCCTGAACGAATTTTGTAAGAATTTCTCTCTCTTTCACTGTCTTTGTTTCACGGGTTTTGAAAAGTAATTTATTTTTATAATGGGGTTTAGCTGCTTTTCACGGCTGTGTTTATGCCGCTTTACACCCCCTTGACTCACTTACAGAGAGATATCAATATATAGGTTTGAAGATTCTTACTAGTCAGATATATTCTTGTGCGGTGAATAGGGGGTGTTGAGTCCAGTTCACTGAAAAAGGAATAGGTCTTGTCTCTTACATATTGGGTTTATGGAACGGTATCTGAGCTAATTTGAAACCCTTGTTTTATGCATCACCCCACCTCACCTTTCCCGTTCAGCAGCCATAGTGTGTTTCCTAAACGTGGGACTCTGTTCTGTTTTGCAATTCAGTTCAAGTGTAGCGGTTTTTACATTCCCTCTAGAAGTGATATCTTATGATAAGTGTCTTTTTCTGTGTGACTTATTTCACTTAGAATCGTCGTACCTAAATCCACTCATCGTGCTGCTACTAGCCTTATGACGTTGATTTCATGGCTGAGTGATATTCCATTGTACATGAGGACCACAACTTCTTTATCCATTTTTCTCTTTCCTAGGATATTTAAGGTGTAATGAAGTGGGGGTTCTTGTCCACAGAGCAGCCCTAAACTTTGGGGTGCCTGTGTCTTGCTGATGTTTAGTTTTCCCAATTTATACGCCCATGAGTGGAAGTGCCCTATGCTCTCCAAGCTGTGTTTTTTAGATGTTTCAGGACACACCGTACACTTCTCCAGAGTGGCTGTTGGCAATTTACATCCCACCCATCAGCGTAGCAAGGCTCCCATTTCTCCATGGCCGGTCCTGCATTTCTGGTTTGGACACTTTTTTCCGCATGGCCCTTTTGCCCGCTGGGAAGCGAGACTTCTTTGGAGCGCTGATTGGCCTTTCCAGGTTGCTTGGTTGGCCAAAAAGGGCGTATGCGTTTTTTCCTGAATATATTCAGGAAAAAACGCATACGCCCTTTTTGGCCAAGGGCATCATTGTCCACGTTTTGCCGCTTTTCATGTGCTTTCAAGGCGATTCGAATCTACCTCCTGAAATCTGTTTCCTGCAATTCTGCCTTGCTTTCAAAGCCTCTTCGTTGCCTTCCCTTAATATATTTGTGGACGAGAGGTATCATTTAAAACTCTGCAGGTTTGTGAATTGCAGTGCCCCTGAGCTCCATTTTTCAACTCGCTTTTTTGGGAGCTGGCCGCAAAAGCGCAGGATTGCTTCAGGCCCTCTTCTGGTTCTGGGGTGCAGGCTGAGCTTGTGCTTAATTCTTCTTCCTGATGGGAAAATAGAGTGACCTGTGCCTGTCCCAACACCTAGAGCTAGTCTCTCATTGGTTCGCCCTCTTCCCCTTCATCCTCAGGACAAATTGCAACCTGTACGGAACAGGAGGTTAAAGGTGCTGATTCTCCAAGGAGGGAGATGGCTAGTAAATCGGCTGGAATGGCGAACCCGAGCAAAGGAGATGAGAAATGAGGTGCGTTTTAGAAACCTTTCCCGATCACACCGTGTACCATCTTCTGGGTTTCTCATGCCTGTTTTCGACGTAGGAAGATGCCCTTGAACCTGGAGATTTGGGACCCATGGGATGGGTACCATGCAGTATTACTTGAAAGGGTCTGCGTTGGCTCACCCAACCTCACCGAACCTCTCAGCCCCAAGAGTGTCCACCCTTATGTCTCAATCAGCTGTGGGTCTAGATATGGTCAATCCAGGTTGCATCACAGCCCCTGAACGAATTTTGTAAGAATTTCTCTCTCTTTCACTGTCTTTGTTTCACGGGTTTTGAAAAGTAATTTATTTTTATAATGGGGTTTAGCTGCTTTTCACGGCTGTGTTTATGCCGCTTTACACCCCCTTGACTCACTTACAGAGAGATATCAATATATAGGTTTGAAGATTCTTACTAGTCAGATATATTCTTGTGCGGTGAATAGGGGGTGTTGAGTCCAGTTCACTGAAAAAGGAATAGGTCTTGTCTCTTACATATTGGGTTTATGGAACGGTATCTGAGCTAATTTGAAACCCTTGTTTTATGCATCACCCCACCTCACCTTTCCCGTTCAGCAGCCATAGTGTGTTTTCTGAACGTGTGACTTTGTTCTGTTTTGTAATTCAGTTCAAGTGTAGCGGTTTTTACATTCCCTCTCTAAGTGATATCTTATGATAAGTGTCTTTTTCTGTGTGACTTATTTCACTTAGAATCGTCGTACCTAAATCCACTCATCGTGCTGCTACTAGCCTTATGACGTGGATTTCATGGCTGAGTGATATTCCATTGTACATGAGGACCACAACTTCTTTATCCATTTTTCGCTTTCCTAGGATATTTAAGGTGTAATGAAGTGGGGGTTCTTGTCCACAGAGCAGCCCTAAACTTTGGGGTGCCTGTGTCTTGCTGATGTTTAGTTTTCCCAATTTATACGCCCATGAGTGGAAGTGCCCTATGCTCTCCAAGCTGTGTTTTTTAGATGTTTCAGGACACACCGTACACTTCTCCAGAGTGGCTGTTGGCAATTTACATCCCACCCATCAGCGTAGCAAGGCTCCCATTTCTCCATGGCCGGTCCTGCATTTCTGGTTTGGACACTTTTTTCCGCATGGCCCTTTTGCCCGCTGGGAAGCGAGACTTCTTTGGAGCGCTGATTGGCCTTTCCAGGTTGCTTGGTTGGCCAAAAAGGGCGTATGCGTTTTTTCCTGAATATATTCAGGAAAAAACGCATACGCCCTTTTTGGCCAAGGGCATCATTGTCCACGTTTTGCCGCTTTTCATGTGCTTTCAAGGCGATTCGAATCTACCTCCTGAAATCTGTTTCCTGCAATTCTGCCTTGCTTTCAAAGCCTCTTCGTTGCCTTCCCTTAATATATTTGTGGACGAGAGGTATCATTTAAAACTCTGCAGGTTTGTGAATTGCAGTGCCCCTGAGCTCCATTTTTCAACTCGCTTTTTTGGGAGCTGGCCGCAAAAGCGCAGGATTGCTTCAGGCCCTCTTCTGGTTCTGGGGTGCAGGCTGAGCTTGTGCTTAATTCTTCTTCCTGATGGGAAAATAGAGTGACCTGTGCCTGTCCCAACACCTAGAGCTAGTCTCTCATTGGTTCGCCCTCTTCCCCTTCATCCTCAGGACAAATTGCAACCTGTACGGAACAGGAGGTTAAAGGTGCTGATTCTCCAAGGAGGGAGATGGCTAGTAAATCGGCTGGAATGGCGAACCCGAGCAAAGGAGATGAGAAATGAGGTGCGTTTTAGAAACCTTTCCCGATCACACCGTGTACCATCTTCTGGGTTTCTCATGCCTGTTTTCGACGTAGGAAGATGCCCTTGAACCTGGAGATTTGGGACCCATGGGATGGGTACCATGCAGTATTACTTGAAAGGGTCTGCGTTGGCTCACCCAACCTCACCGAACCTCTCAGCCCCAAGAGTGTCCACCCTTATGTCTCAATCAGCTGTGGGTCTAGATATGGTCAATCCAGGTTGCATCACAGCCCCTGAACGAATTTTGTAAGAATTTCTCTCTCTTTCACTGTCTTTGTTTCACGGGTTTTGAAAAGTAATTTATTTTTATAATGGGGTTTAGCTGCTTTTCACGGCTGTGTTTATGCCGCTTTACACCCCCTTGACTCACTTACAGAGAGATATCAATATATAGGTTTGAAGATTCTTACTAGTCAGATATATTCTTGTGCGGTGAATAGGGGGTGTTGAGTCCAGTTCACTGAAAAAGGAATAGGTCTTGTCTCTTACATATTGGGTTTATGGAACGGTATCTGAGCTAATTTGAAACCCTTGTTTTATGCATCACCCCACCTCACCTTTCCCGTTCAGCAGCCATAGTGTGTTTTCTGAACGTGTGACTTTGTTCTGTTTTGTAATTCAGTTCAAGTGTAGCGGTTTTTACATTCCCTCTCTAAGTGATATCTTATGATAAGTGTCTTTTTCTGTGTGACTTATTTCACTTAGAATCGTCGTACCTAAATCCACTCATCGTGCTGCTACTAGCCTTATGACGTGGATTTCATGGCTGAGTGATATTCCATTGTACATGAGGACCACAACTTCTTTATCCATTTTTCGCTTTCCTAGGATATTTAAGGTGTAATGAAGTGGGGGTTCTTGTCCACAGAGCAGCCCTAAACTTTGGGGTGCCTGTGTCTTGCTGATTTTTAGTTTTCCCAATTTATACGGCCATGAGTGGAAGTGCCCTATGCTCTCCAAGCTGTGTTTTTTAGATGTTTCAGAACACACCGTACACTTCTCCAGAGTGGCTGTTGGCAATTTACATCCCACCCATCAGCGTAGCAAGGCTCCCATTTCTCCATGGCCGGTCCTGCATTTCTGGTTTGGACACCTTTTTCTGCATGGCCCTTTTGCCCGCTGGGAAGCGAGACTTCTTTGGAGCGCTGATTGGCCTTTCCAGGTTGCTTGGTTGGCCAAAAAGGGCGTATGCGTTTTTTCCTGAATATATTCAGGAAAAAACGCATACGCCCTTTTTGGCCAGGGGCATCATTGTCCACGTTTTGCCGCTTTTCATGTGCTTTCAAGGCGATTCGAATCTACCTCCTGAAATCTGTTTCCTGCAATTCTGCCTTGCTTTCAAAGCCTCTTCGTTGCCTTCCCTTAATATATTTGTGGACGAGAGGTATCATTTAAAACTCTGCAAGTTTGTGAATTGCAATGCCCCTGAGCTCCATTTTTCAACTTGCTTTTTTGGGAGCTGGCCGCAAAAGCGCAGGATTGCTTCAGGCCCTCTTCTGGTTCTGGGAGGCAGGCTGAGCTTGTGCTTAATTCTTCTTCCTGATGGGAAAATAGAGTGACCTGTGCCTGTCCCAACACCTAGAGCTAGTCTCTCATTGGTTCCCCCTCTTCCCGTTCATCCTCAGGACAAATTGCAACCTGTACGGAACAGGAGGTTAAAGGTGCTGATTCTCCAAGGAGGGAGATGGCTAGTAAATCGGCTGGAATGGCGAACCCGAGCAAAGGAGATGAGAAATGAGGTGCGTTTTAGAAACCTTTCCCGATCACACCGTGTACCATCTTCTGGGTTTCTCATGCCTGTTTTCGACGTAGGAAGATGCCCTTGAACCTGGAGATTTGGGACCCATGGGATGGGTACCATGCAGTATTACTTGAAAGGGTCTGCGTTGGCTCACCCAACCTCACCGAACCTCTCAGCCCCAAGAGTGTCCACCCTTATGTCTCAATAAGCTGTGGGTCTAGATATGGTCAATCCAGGTTGCATCACAGCCCCTGAACGAATTTTGTAAGAATTTCTCTCTCTTTCACTGTCTTTGTTTCACGGGTTTTGAAAAGTAATTTATTTTTATAATGGGGTTTAGCTGCTTTTCACGGCTGTGTTTATGCCGCTTTACACCCCCTTGACTCACTTACAGAGAGATATCAATATATAGGTTTGAAGATTCTTACTAGTCAGATATATTCTTGTGCGGTGAATAGGGGGTGTTGAGTCCAGTTCACTGAAAAAGGAATAGGTCTTGTCTCTTACATATTGGGTTTATGGAACGGTATCGGAGCTAATTTGAAACCCTTGTTTTATGCATCACCCCACCTCACCTTTCCCGTTCAGCAGCCATAGTGTGTTTTCTGAACGTGTGACTCTGTTCTGTTTTGTAATTCAGTTCAAGTGTAGCGGTTTTTACATTCCCTCTCTAAGTGATATCTTATGATAAGTGTCTTTTTCTGTGTGACTTATTTCACTTAGAATCGTCGTACCTAAATCCACTCATCGTGCTGCTACTAGCCTTATGACGTGGATTTCATGGCTGAGTGATATTCCATTGTACATGAGGACCACAACTTCTTTATCCATTTTTCGCTTTCCTAGGATATTTAAGGTGTAATGAAGTGGGGGTTCTTGTCCACAGAGCAGCCCTAAACTTTGGGGTGCCTGTGTCTTGCTGATTTTTAGTTTTCCCAATTTATACGGCCATGAGTGGAAGTGCCCTATGCTCTCCAAGCTGTGTTTTTTAGATGTTTCAGAACACACCGTACACTTCTCCAGAGTGGCTGTTGGCAATTTACATCCCACCCATCAGCGTAGCAAGGCTCCCATTTCTCCATGGCCGGTCCTGCATTTCTGGTTTGGACACTTTTTTCTGCATGGCCCTTTTGCCCGCTGGGAAGCGAGACTTCTTTGGAGCGCTGATTGGCCTTTCCAGGTTGCTTGGTTGGCCAAAAAGGGCGTATGCGTTTTTTCCTGAATATATTCAGGAAAAAACGCATACGCCCTTTTTGGCCAGGGGCATCATTGTCCACGTTTTGCCGCTTTTCATGTGCTTTCAAGGCGATTCGAATCTACCTCCTGAAATCTGTTTCCTGCAATTCTGCCTTGCTTTCAAAGCCTCTTCGTTGCCTTCCCTTAATATATTTGTGGACGAGAGGTATCATTTAAAACTCTGCAGGTTTGTGAATTGCAATGCCCCTGAGCTCCATTTTTCAACTTGCTTTTTTGGGAGCTGGCCGCAAAAGCGCAGGATTGCTTCAGGCCCTCTTCTGGTTCTGGGAGGCAGGCTGAGCTTGTGCTTAATTCTTCTTCCTGATGGGAAAATAGAGTGACCTGTGCCTGTCCCAACACCTAGAGCTAGTCTCTCATTGGTTCCCCCTCTTCCCGTTCATCCTCAGGACAAATTGCAACCTGTACGGAACAGGAGGTTAAAGGTGCTGATTCTCCAAGGAGGGAGATGGCTAGTAAATCGGCTGGAATGGCGAACCCGAGCAAAGGAGATGAGAAATGAGGTGCGTTTTAGAAACCTTTCCCGATCACACCGTGTACCATCTTCTGGGTTTCTCATGCCTGTTTTCGACGTAGGAAGATGCCCTTGAACCTGGAGATTTGGGACCCATGGGATGGGTACCATGCAGTATTACTTGAAAGGGTGTGCATTGGCTCACCAAACCTCACCGAACCTCTCAGCCCCCAGAGTTTCCACCCTTATGTCTCAATCAGCTGTGGGTCTAGATATGGTCAATCCAGGTTGCATCACAGCCCCTGAACGAATTTTGTAAGAATTTCTCTCTCTTTCACTGTCTTTGTTTCACGGGTTTTGAAAAGTAATTTATTTTTATAATGGGGTTTAGCTGCTTTTCACGGCTGTGTTTATGCCGCTTTACACCCCCTTGACTCACTTACAGAGAGATATCAATATATAGGTTTGAAGATTCTTACTAGTCAGATATATTCTTGTGCGGTGAATAGGGGGTGTTGAGTCCAGTTCACTGAAAAAGGAATAGGTCTTGTCTCTTACATATTGGGTTTATGGAACGGTATCTGAGCTAATTTGAAACCCTTGTTTTATGCATCACCCCACCTCACCTTTCCCGTTCAGCAGCCATAGTGTGTTTCCTAAACGTGGGACTCTGTTCTGTTTTGCAATTCAGTTCAAGTGTAGCGGTTTTTACATTCCCTCTCTAAGTGATATCTTATGATAAGTGTCTTTTTCTGTGTGACTTATTTCACTAAGAATCGTCGTATCTAAATCCACTCATCGTGCTGCTACTAGCCTTATGACGTTGATTTCATGGCTGAGTGATATTCCATTGTACATGAGGACCACAACTTCTTTATCCATTTTTCTCTTTCCTAGGATATTTAAGGTGTAATGAAGTGGGGGTTCTTGTCCACAGAGCAGCCCTAAACTTTGGGGTGCCTGTGTCTTGCTGATTTTTAGTTTTCCCAATTTATACGCCCATGAGTGGAAGTGCCCTATGCTCTCCAAGCTGTGTTTTTTAGATGTTTCAGAACACACCGTACACTTCTCCGAAGTGGCTGTTGGCAATTTACATCCCACCCATCAGCGTAGCAAGGCTCCCATTTCTCCATGGCCGGTCCTGCATTTCTGGTTTGGACACTTTTTTCCGCATGGCCCTTTTGCCCGCTGGGAAGGGAGACTTCTTTGGAGCGCTGATTGGCCTTTCCAGGTTGCTTGGTTGGCCAAAAAGGGCGTATGCGTTTTTTCCTGAATATATTCAGGAAAAAACGCATACGCCCTTTTTGGCCAAGGGCATCATTGTCCACGTTTTGCCGCTTTTCATGTGCTTTCAAGGCGATTCGAATCTACCTCCTGAAATCTGTTTCCTGCAATTCTGCCTTGCTTTCAAAGCCTCTTCGTTGCCTTCCCTTAATATATTTGTGGACGAGAGGTATCATTTAAAACTCTGCAGGTTTGTGAATTGCAGTGCCCCTGAGCTCCATTTTTCAACTTGCTTTTTTGGGAGCTGGCCGCAAAAGCGCAGGATTGCTTCAGGCCCTCTTCTGGTTCTGGGAGGCAGGCTGAGCTTGTGCTTAATTCTTCTTCCTGATGGGAAAATAGAGTGACCTGTGCCTGTCCCAACACCTAGAGCTAGTCTCCCATTGGTTCGCCCTCTTCCCCTTCATCCTCAGGACAAATTGCAACCTGTACGGTACAGGAGGTTAAAGGTGCTGATTCTCCAAGGAGGGAGATGGCTAGTAAATCGGCTGGAATGGCGAACCCGAGCAAAGGAGATGAGAAATGAGGTGCGTTTTAGAAACCTTTCCCGATCACACCGTGTACCATCTTCTGGGTTTCTCATGCCTGTTTTCGACGTAGGAAGATGCCCTTGAACCTGGAGATTTGGGACCCATGGGATGGGTACCATGCAGTATTACTTGAAAGGGTCTGCGTTGGCTCACCCAACCTCACCGAACCTCTCAGCCCCAAGAGTGTCCACCCTTATGTCTCAATCAGCTGTGGGTCTAGATATGGTCAATCCAGGTTGCATCACAGCCCCTGAACGAATTTTGTAAGAATTTCTCTCTCTTTCACTGTCTTTGTTTCACGGGTTTTGAAAAGTAATTTATTTTTATAATGGGGTTTAGCTGCTTTTCACGGCTGTGTTTATGCCGCTTTACACCCCCTTGACTCACTTACAGAGAGATATCAATATATAGGTTTGAAGATTCTTACTAGTCAGATATATTCTTGTGCGGTGAATAGGGGGTGTTGAGTCCAGTTCACTGAAAAAGGAATAGGTCTTGTCTCTTACATATTGGGTTTATGGAACGGTATCTGAGCTAATTTGAAACCCTTGTTTTATGCATCACCCCACCTCACCTTTCCCGTTCAGCAGCCATAGTGTGTTTTCTGAACGTGTGACTCTGTTCTGTTTTGTAATTCAGTTCAAGTGTAGCGGTTTTTACATTCCCTCTCTAAGTGATATCTTATGATAAGTGTCTTTTTCTGTGTGACTTATTTCACTTAGAATCGTCGTACCTAAATCCACTCATCGTGCTGCTACTAGCCTTATGACGTGGATTTCATGGCTGAGTGATATTCCATTGTACATGAGGACCACAACTTCTTTATCCATTTTTCGCTTTCCTAGGATATTTAAGGTGTAATGAAGTGGGGGTTCTTGTCCACAGAGCAGCCCTAAACTTTGGGGTGCCTGTGTCTTGCTGATTTTTAGTTTTCCCAATTTATACGGCCATGAGTGGAAGTGCCCTATGCTCTCCAAGCTGTGTTTTTTAGATGTTTCAGAACACACCGTACACTTCTCCAGAGTGGCTGTTGGCAATTTACATCCCACCCATCAGCGTAGCAAGGCTCCCATTTCTCCATGGCCGGTCCTGCATTTCTGGTTTGGACACTTTTTTCCGCATGGCCCTTTTGCCCGCTGGGAAGGGAGACTTCTTTGGAGCGCTGATTGGCCTTTCCAGGTTGCTTGGTTGGCCAAAAAGGGCGTATGCGTTTTTTCCTGAATATATTCAGGAAAAAACGCATACGCCCTTTTTGGCCAAGGGCATCATTGTCCACGTTTTGCCGCTTTTCATGTGCTTTCAAGGCGATTCGAATCTACCTCCTGAAATCTGTTTCCTGCAATTCTGCCTTGCTTTCAAAGCCTCTTCGTTGCCTTCCCTTAATATATTTGTGGACGAGAGGTATCATTTAAAACTCTGCAGGTTTGTGAATTGCAGTGCCCCTGAGCTCCATTTTTCAACTTGCTTTTTTGGGAGCTGGCCGCAAAAGCGCAGGATTGCTTCAGGCCCTCTTCTGGTTCTGGGAGGCAGGCTGAGCTTGTGCTTAATTCTTCTTCCTGATGGGAAAATAGAGTGACCTGTGCCTGTCCCAACACCTAGAGCTAGTCTCTCATTGGTTCCCCCTCTTCCCGTTCATCCTCAGGACAAATTGCAACCTGTACGGAACAGGAGGTTAAAGGTGCTGATTCTCCAAGGAGGGAGATGGCTAGTAAATCGGCTGGAATGGCGAACCCGAGCAAAGGAGATGAGAAATGAGGTGCGTTTTAGAAACCTTTCCCGATCACACCGTGTACCATCTTCTGGGTTTCTCATGCCTGTTTTCGACGTAGGAAGATGCCCTTGAACCTGGAGATTTGGGACCCATGGGATGGGTACCATGCAGTATTACTTGAAAGGGTCTGCGTTGGCTCACCCAACCTCACCGAACCTCTCAGCCCCAAGAGTGTCCACCCTTATGTCTCAATCAGCTGTGGGTCTAGATATGGTCAATCCAGGTTGCATCACAGCCCCTGAACGAATTTTGTAAGAATTTCTCTCTCTTTCACTGTCTTTGTTTCACGGGTTTTGAAAAGTAATTTATTTTTATAATGGGGTTTAGCTGCTTTTCACGGCTGTGTTTATGCCGCTTTACACCCCCTTGACTCACTTACAGAGAGATATCAATATATAGGTTTGAAGATTCTTACTAGTCAGATATATTCTTGTGCGGTGAATAGGGGGTGTTGAGTCCAGTTCACTGAAAAAGGAATAGGTCTTGTCTCTTACATATTGGGTTTATGGAACGGTATCTGAGCTAATTTGAAACCCTTGTTTTATGCATCACCCCACCTCACCTTTCCCGTTCAGCAGCCATAGTGTGTTTTCTGAACGTGTGACTCTGTTCTGTTTTGTAATTCAGTTCAAGTGTAGCGGTTTTTACATTCCCTCTCTAAGTGATATCTTATGATAGGTGTCTTTTTCTGTGTGACTTATTTCACTTAGAATCGTCGTACCTAAATCCACTCATCGTGCTGCTACTAGCCTTATGACGTGGATTTCATGGCTGAGTGATATTCCATTGTACATGAGGACCACAACTTCTTTATCCATTTTTCGCTTTCCTAGGATATTTAAGGTGTAATGAAGTGGGGGTTCTTGTCCACAGAGCAGCCCTAAACTTTGGGGTGCCTGTGTCTTGCTGATTTTTAGTTTTCCCAATTTATACGGCCATGAGTGGAAGTGCCCTATGCTCTCCAAGCTGTGTTTTTTAGATGTTTCAGAACACACCGTACACTTCTCCAGAGTGGCTGTTGGCAATTTACATCCCACCCATCAGCGTAGCAAGGCTCCCATTTCTCCATGGCCGGTCCTGCATTTCTGGTTTGGACACTTTTTTCTGCATGGCCCTTTTGCCCGCTGGGAAGCGAGACTTCTTTGGAGCGCTGATTGGCCTTTCCAGGTTGCTTGGTTGGCCAAAAAGGGCGTATGCGTTTTTTCCTGAATATATTCAGGAAAAAACGCATACGCCCTTTTTGGCCAGGGGCATCATTGTCCACGTTTTGCCGCTTTTCATGTGCTTTCAAGGCGATTCGAATCTACCTCCTGAAATCTGTTTCCTGCAATTCTGCCTTGCTTTCAAAGCCTCTTCATTGCCTTCCCTTAATATATTTGTGGACGAGAGGTATCATTTAAAACTCTGCAGGTTTGTGAATTGCAGTGCCCCTGAGCTCCATTTTTCAACTCGCTTTTTTGGGAGCTGGCCGCAAAAGCGCAGGATTGCTTCAGGCCCTCTTCTGGTTCTGGGGGGCAGGCTGAGCTTGTGCTTAATTCTTCTTCCTGATGGGAAAATAGAGTGACCTGTGCCTGTCCCAACACCTAGAGCTAGTCTCTCATTGGTTCCCCCTCTTCCCCTTCATCCTCAGGACAAATTGCAACCTGTACGGAACAGGAGGTTAAAGGTGCTGATTCTCCAAGGAGGGAGATGGCTAGTAAATCGGCTGGAATGGCGAACCCGAGCAAAGGAGATGAGAAATGTGGTGCGTTTTAGAAACCTTTCCCGATCACACGGTGTACCATCTTCTGGGTTTCTCATGCCTGTTTTCGACGTAGGAAGATGCCCTTGAACCTGGAGATTTGGGACCCATGGGATGGGTACCATGCAGTATTACTTGAAAGGGTGTGCATTGGCTCACCCAACCTCACCGAACCTCTCAGCCCCAAGAGTGTCCACCCTTATGTCTCAATCAGCTGTGGGTCTAGATATGGTCAATCCAGGTTGCATCACAGCCCCTGAACGAATTTTGTAAGAATTCCTCTCTCTTTCACTGTCTTTGTTTCACGGGTTTTGAAAAGTAATTTATTTTTATAATGGGGTTTAGCTGCTTTTCACGGCTGTGTTTATGCCGCTTTACACCCCCTTGACTCACTTACAGAGAGATATCAATATATAGGTTTGAAGATTCTTACTAGTCAGATATATTCTTGTGCGGTGAATAGGGGGTGTTGAGTCCAGTTCACTGAAAAAGGAATAGGTCTTGTCTCTTACATATTGGGTTTATGGAACGGTATCGGAGCTAATTTGAAACCCTTGTTTTATGCATCACCCCACCTCACCTTTCCCGTTCAGCAGCCATAGTGTGTTTCCTAAACGTGGGACTCTGTTCTGTTTTGCAATTCAGTTCAAGTGTAGCGGTTTTTACATTCCCTCTCTAAGTGATATCTTATGATAAGTGTCTTTTTCTGTGTGACTTATTTAACTAAGAATCGTCGTACCTAAATCCACTCATCGTGCTGCTACTAGCCTTATGACGTTGATTTCATGGCTGAGTGATATTCCATTGTACATGAGGACCACAACTTCTTTATCCATTTTTCTCTTTCCTAGGATATTTAAGGTGTAATGAAGTGGGGGTTCTTGTCCACAGAGCAGCCCTAAACTTTGGGGTGCCTGTGTCTTGCTGATTTTTAGTTTTCCCAATTTATACGGCCATGAGTGGAAGTGCCCTATGCTCTCCAAGCTGTGTTTTTTAGATGTTTCAGAACACACCGTACACTTCTCCGGAGTGGCTGTTGGCAATTTACATCCCACCCATCAGCGTAGCAAGGCTCCCATTTCTCCATGGCCGGTCCTGCATTTCTGGTTTGGACACTTTTTTCCGCATGGCCCTTTTGCCCGCTGGGAAGCGAGACTTCTTTGGAGCGCTGATTGGCCTTTCCAGGTTGCTTGGTTGGCCAAAAAGGGCGTATGCGTTTTTTCCTGAATATATTCAGGAAAAAACGCATACGCCCTTTTTGGCCAAGGGCATCATTGTCCACGTTTTGCCGCTTTTCATGTGCTTTCAAGGCGATTCGAATCTACCTCCTGAAATCTGTTTCCTGCAATTCTGCCTTGCTTTCAAAGCCTCTTCGTTGCCTTCCCTTAATATATTTGTGGACGAGAGGTATCATTTAAAACTCTGCAGGTTTGTGAATTGCAGTGCCCCTGAGCTCCATTTTTCAACTTGCTTTTTTGGGAGCTGGCCGCAAAAGCGCAGGATTGCTTCAGGCCCTCTTCTGGTTCTGGGAGGCAGGCTGAGCTTGTGCTTAATTCTTCTTCCTGATGGGAAAATAGAGTGACCTGTGCCTGTCCCAACACCTAGAGCTAGTCTCTCATTGGTTCCCCCTCTTCCCCTTCATCCTCAGGACAAATTGCAACCTGTACGGAACAGGAGGTTAAAGGTGCTGATTCTCCAAGGAGGGAGATGGCTAGTAAATCGGCTGGAATGGCGAACCCGAGCAAAGGAGATGAGAAATGAGGTGCGTTTTAGAAACCTTTCCCGATCACACCGTGTACCATCTTCTGGGTTTCTCATGCCTGTTTTCGACGTAGGAAGATGCCCTTGAACCTGGAGATTTGGGACCCATGGGATGGGTACCATGCAGTATTACTTGAAAGGGTCTGCGTTGGCTCACCCAACCTCACCGAACCTCTCAGCCCCAAGAGTGTCCACCCTTATGTCTCAATCAGCTGTGGGTCTAGATATGGTCAATCCAGGTTGCATCACAGCCCCTGAACGAATTTTGTAAGAATTTCTCTCTCTTTCACTGTCTTTGTTTCACGGGTTTTGAAAAGTAATTTATTTTTATAATGGGGTTTAGCTGCTTTTCACGGCTGTGTTTATGCCGCTTTACACCCCCTTGACTCACTTACAGAGAGATATCAATATATAGGTTTGAAGATTCTTACTAGTCAGATATATTCTTGTGCGGTGAATAGGGGGTGTTGAGTCCAGTTCACTGAAAAAGGAATAGGTCTTGTCTCTTACATATTGGGTTTATGGAACGGTATCTGAGCTAATTTGAAACCCTTGTTTTATGCATCACCCCACCTCACCTTTCCCGTTCAGCAGCCATAGTGTGTTTCCTAAACGTGGGACTCTGTTCTGTTTTGCAATTCAGTTCAAGTGTAGCGGTTTTTACATTCCCTCTCTAAGTGATATCTTATGATAAGTGTCTTTTTCTGTGTGACTTATTTCACTAAGAATCGTCGTATCTAAATCCACTCATCGTGCTGCTACTAGCCTTATGACGTTGATTTCATGGCTGAGTGATATTCCATTGTACATGAGGACCACAACTTCTTTATCCATTTTTCTCTTTCCTAGGATATTTAAGGTGTAATGAAGTGGGGGTTCTTGTCCACAGAGCAGCCCTAAACTTTGGGGTGCCTGTGTCTTGCTGATTTTTAGTTTTCCCAATTTATACGCCCATGAGTGGAAGTGCCCTATGCTCTCCAAGCTGTGTTTTTTAGATGTTTCAGAACACACCGTACACTTCTCCGAAGTGGCTGTTGGCAATTTACATCCCACCCATCAGCGTAGCAAGGCTCCCATTTCTCCATGGCCGGTCCTGCATTTCTGGTTTGGACACTTTTTTCCGCATGGCCCTTTTGCCCGCTGGGAAGGGAGACTTCTTTGGAGCGCTGATTGGCCTTTCCAGGTTGCTTGGTTGGCCAAAAAGGGCGTATGCGTTTTTTCCTGAATATATTCAGGAAAAAACGCATACGCCCTTTTTGGCCAAGGGCATCATTGTCCACGTTTTGCCGCTTTTCATGTGCTTTCAAGGCGATTCGAATCTACCTCCTGAAATCTGTTTCCTGCAATTCTGCCTTGCTTTCAAAGCCTCTTCGTTGCCTTCCCTTAATATATTTGTGGACGAGAGGTATCATTTAAAACTCTGCAGGTTTGTGAATTGCAGTGCCCCTGAGCTCCATTTTTCAACTTGCTTTTTTGGGAGCTGGCCGCAAAAGCGCAGGATTGCTTCAGGCCCTCTTCTGGTTCTGGGAGGCAGGCTGAGCTTGTGCTTAATTCTTCTTCCTGATGGGAAAATAGAGTGACCTGTGCCTGTCCCAACACCTAGAGCTAGTCTCCCATTGGTTCGCCCTCTTCCCCTTCATCCTCAGGACAAATTGCAACCTGTACGGTACAGGAGGTTAAAGGTGCTGATTCTCCAAGGAGGGAGATGGCTAGTAAATCGGCTGGAATGGCGAACCCGAGCAAAGGAGATGAGAAATGAGGTGCGTTTTAGAAACCTTTCCCGATCACACCGTGTACCATCTTCTGGGTTTCTCATGCCTGTTTTCGACGTAGGAAGATGCCCTTGAACCTGGAGATTTGGGACCCATGGGATGGGTACCATGCAGTATTACTTGAAAGGGTCTGCGTTGGCTCACCCAACCTCACCGAACCTCTCAGCCCCAAGAGTGTCCACCCTTATGTCTCAATCAGCTGTGGGTCTAGATATGGTCAATCCAGGTTGCATCACAGCCCCTGAACGAATTTTGTAAGAATTTCTCTCTCTTTCACTGTCTTTGTTTCACGGGTTTTGAAAAGTAATTTATTTTTATAATGGGGTTTAGCTGCTTTTCACGGCTGTGTTTATGCCGCTTTACACCCCCTTGACTCACTTACAGAGAGATATCAATATATAGGTTTGAAGATTCTTACTAGTCAGATATATTCTTGTGCGGTGAATAGGGGGTGTTGAGTCCAGTTCACTGAAAAAGGAATAGGTCTTGTCTCTTACATATTGGGTTTATGGAACGGTATCTGAGCTAATTTGAAACCCTTGTTTTATGCATCACCCCACCTCACCTTTCCCGTTCAGCAGCCATAGTGTGTTTTCTGAACGTGTGACTCTGTTCTGTTTTGTAATTCAGTTCAAGTGTAGCGGTTTTTACATTCCCTCTCTAAGTGATATCTTATGATAAGTGTCTTTTTCTGTGTGACTTATTTCACTTAGAATCGTCGTACCTAAATCCACTCATCGTGCTGCTACTAGCCTTATGACGTGGATTTCATGGCTGAGTGATATTCCATTGTACATGAGGACCACAACTTCTTTATCCATTTTTCGCTTTCCTAGGATATTTAAGGTGTAATGAAGTGGGGGTTCTTGTCCACAGAGCAGCCCTAAACTTTGGGGTGCCTGTGTCTTGCTGATTTTTAGTTTTCCCAATTTATACGGCCATGAGTGGAAGTGCCCTATGCTCTCCAAGCTGTGTTTTTTAGATGTTTCAGAACACACCGTACACTTCTCCAGAGTGGCTGTTGGCAATTTACATCCCACCCATCAGCGTAGCAAGGCTCCCATTTCTCCATGGCCGGTCCTGCATTTCTGGTTTGGACACTTTTTTCCGCATGGCCCTTTTGCCCGCTGGGAAGGGAGACTTCTTTGGAGCGCTGATTGGCCTTTCCAGGTTGCTTGGTTGGCCAAAAAGGGCGTATGCGTTTTTTCCTGAATATATTCAGGAAAAAACGCATACGCCCTTTTTGGCCAAGGGCATCATTGTCCACGTTTTGCCGCTTTTCATGTGCTTTCAAGGCGATTCGAATCTACCTCCTGAAATCTGTTTCCTGCAATTCTGCCTTGCTTTCAAAGCCTCTTCGTTGCCTTCCCTTAATATATTTGTGGACGAGAGGTATCATTTAAAACTCTGCAGGTTTGTGAATTGCAGTGCCCCTGAGCTCCATTTTTCAACTTGCTTTTTTGGGAGCTGGCCGCAAAAGCGCAGGATTGCTTCAGGCCCTCTTCTGGTTCTGGGAGGCAGGCTGAGCTTGTGCTTAATTCTTCTTCCTGATGGGAAAATAGAGTGACCTGTGCCTGTCCCAACACCTAGAGCTAGTCTCTCATTGGTTCCCCCTCTTCCCGTTCATCCTCAGGACAAATTGCAACCTGTACGGAACAGGAGGTTAAAGGTGCTGATTCTCCAAGGAGGGAGATGGCTAGTAAATCGGCTGGAATGGCGAACCCGAGCAAAGGAGATGAGAAATGAGGTGCGTTTTAGAAACCTTTCCCGATCACACCGTGTACCATCTTCTGGGTTTCTCATGCCTGTTTTCGACGTAGGAAGATGCCCTTGAACCTGGAGATTTGGGACCCATGGGATGGGTACCATGCAGTATTACTTGAAAGGGTCTGCGTTGGCTCACCCAACCTCACCGAACCTCTCAGCCCCAAGAGTGTCCACCCTTATGTCTCAATCAGCTGTG
The DNA here is from genome assembly GCF_949987535.1 of Balaenoptera acutorostrata. Classification (NCBI taxonomy): domain Eukaryota; kingdom Metazoa; phylum Chordata; class Mammalia; order Artiodactyla; family Balaenopteridae; genus Balaenoptera; species Balaenoptera acutorostrata. The sequence goes on from NW_026646402.1 coordinate 237,670, forward strand.
GGTCTAGATATGGTCAATCCAGGTTGCATCACAGCCCCTGAACGAATTTTGTAAGAATTTCTCTCTCTTTCACTGTCTTTGTTTCACGGGTTTTGAAAAGTAATTTATTTTTATAATGGGGTTTAGCTGCTTTTCACGGCTGTGTTTATGCCGCTTTACACCCCCTTGACTCACTTACAGAGAGATATCAATATATAGGTTTGAAGATTCTTACTAGTCAGATATATTCTTGTGCGGTGAATAGGGGGTGTTGAGTCCAGTTCACTGAAAAAGGAATAGGTCTTGTCTCTTACATATTGGGTTTATGGAACGGTATCTGAGCTAATTTGAAACCCTTGTTTTATGCATCACCCCACCTCACCTTTCCCGTTCAGCAGCCATAGTGTGTTTTCTGAACGTGTGACTCTGTTCTGTTTTGTAATTCAGTTCAAGTGTAGCGGTTTTTACATTCCCTCTCTAAGTGATATCTTATGATAGGTGTCTTTTTCTGTGTGACTTATTTCACTTAGAATCGTCGTACCTAAATCCACTCATCGTGCTGCTACTAGCCTTATGACGTGGATTTCATGGCTGAGTGATATTCCATTGTACATGAGGACCACAACTTCTTTATCCATTTTTCGCTTTCCTAGGATATTTAAGGTGTAATGAAGTGGGGGTTCTTGTCCACAGAGCAGCCCTAAACTTTGGGGTGCCTGTGTCTTGCTGATTTTTAGTTTTCCCAATTTATACGGCCATGAGTGGAAGTGCCCTATGCTCTCCAAGCTGTGTTTTTTAGATGTTTCAGAACACACCGTACACTTCTCCAGAGTGGCTGTTGGCAATTTACATCCCACCCATCAGCGTAGCAAGGCTCCCATTTCTCCATGGCCGGTCCTGCATTTCTGGTTTGGACACTTTTTTCTGCATGGCCCTTTTGCCCGCTGGGAAGCGAGACTTCTTTGGAGCGCTGATTGGCCTTTCCAGGTTGCTTGGTTGGCCAAAAAGGGCGTATGCGTTTTTTCCTGAATATATTCAGGAAAAAACGCATACGCCCTTTTTGGCCAGGGGCATCATTGTCCACGTTTTGCCGCTTTTCATGTGCTTTCAAGGCGATTCGAATCTACCTCCTGAAATCTGTTTCCTGCAATTCTGCCTTGCTTTCAAAGCCTCTTCATTGCCTTCCCTTAATATATTTGTGGACGAGAGGTATCATTTAAAACTCTGCAGGTTTGTGAATTGCAGTGCCCCTGAGCTCCATTTTTCAACTCGCTTTTTTGGGAGCTGGCCGCAAAAGCGCAGGATTGCTTCAGGCCCTCTTCTGGTTCTGGGGGGCAGGCTGAGCTTGTGCTTAATTCTTCTTCCTGATGGGAAAATAGAGTGACCTGTGCCTGTCCCAACACCTAGAGCTAGTCTCTCATTGGTTCCCCCTCTTCCCCTTCATCCTCAGGACAAATTGCAACCTGTACGGAACAGGAGGTTAAAGGTGCTGATTCTCCAAGGAGGGAGATGGCTAGTAAATCGGCTGGAATGGCGAACCCGAGCAAAGGAGATGAGAAATGTGGTGCGTTTTAGAAACCTTTCCCGATCACACGGTGTACCATCTTCTGGGTTTCTCATGCCTGTTTTCGACGTAGGAAGATGCCCTTGAACCTGGAGATTTGGGACCCATGGGATGGGTACCATGCAGTATTACTTGAAAGGGTGTGCATTGGCTCACCCAACCTCACCGAACCTCTCAGCCCCAAGAGTGTCCACCCTTATGTCTCAATCAGCTGTGGGTCTAGATATGGTCAATCCAGGTTGCATCACAGCCCCTGAACGAATTTTGTAAGAATTCCTCTCTCTTTCACTGTCTTTGTTTCACGGGTTTTGAAAAGTAATTTATTTTTATAATGGGGTTTAGCTGCTTTTCACGGCTGTGTTTATGCCGCTTTACACCCCCTTGACTCACTTACAGAGAGATATCAATATATAGGTTTGAAGATTCTTACTAGTCAGATATATTCTTGTGCGGTGAATAGGGGGTGTTGAGTCCAGTTCACTGAAAAAGGAATAGGTCTTGTCTCTTACATATTGGGTTTATGGAACGGTATCGGAGCTAATTTGAAACCCTTGTTTTATGCATCACCCCACCTCACCTTTCCCGTTCAGCAGCCATAGTGTGTTTCCTAAACGTGGGACTCTGTTCTGTTTTGCAATTCAGTTCAAGTGTAGCGGTTTTTACATTCCCTCTCTAAGTGATATCTTATGATAAGTGTCTTTTTCTGTGTGACTTATTTAACTAAGAATCGTCGTACCTAAATCCACTCATCGTGCTGCTACTAGCCTTATGACGTTGATTTCATGGCTGAGTGATATTCCATTGTACATGAGGACCACAACTTCTTTATCCATTTTTCTCTTTCCTAGGATATTTAAGGTGTAATGAAGTGGGGGTTCTTGTCCACAGAGCAGCCCTAAACTTTGGGGTGCCTGTGTCTTGCTGATTTTTAGTTTTCCCAATTTATACGGCCATGAGTGGAAGTGCCCTATGCTCTCCAAGCTGTGTTTTTTAGATGTTTCAGAACACACCGTACACTTCTCCGGAGTGGCTGTTGGCAATTTACATCCCACCCATCAGCGTAGCAAGGCTCCCATTTCTCCATGGCCGGTCCTGCATTTCTGGTTTGGACACTTTTTTCCGCATGGCCCTTTTGCCCGCTGGGAAGCGAGACTTCTTTGGAGCGCTGATTGGCCTTTCCAGGTTGCTTGGTTGGCCAAAAAGGGCGTATGCGTTTTTTCCTGAATATATTCAGGAAAAAACGCATACGCCCTTTTTGGCCAAGGGCATCATTGTCCACGTTTTGCCGCTTTTCATGTGCTTTCAAGGCGATTCGAATCTACCTCCTGAAATCTGTTTCCTGCAATTCTGCCTTGCTTTCAAAGCCTCTTCGTTGCCTTCCCTTAATATATTTGTGGACGAGAGGTATCATTTAAAACTCTGCAGGTTTGTGAATTGCAGTGCCCCTGAGCTCCATTTTTCAACTTGCTTTTTTGGGAGCTGGCCGCAAAAGCGCAGGATTGCTTCAGGCCCTCTTCTGGTTCTGGGAGGCAGGCTGAGCTTGTGCTTAATTCTTCTTCCTGATGGGAAAATAGAGTGACCTGTGCCTGTCCCAACACCTAGAGCTAGTCTCTCATTGGTTCCCCCTCTTCCCCTTCATCCTCAGGACAAATTGCAACCTGTACGGAACAGGAGGTTAAAGGTGCTGATTCTCCAAGGAGGGAGATGGCTAGTAAATCGGCTGGAATGGCGAACCCGAGCAAAGGAGATGAGAAATGAGGTGCGTTTTAGAAACCTTTCCCGATCACACCGTGTACCATCTTCTGGGTTTCTCATGCCTGTTTTCGACGTAGGAAGATGCCCTTGAACCTGGAGATTTGGGACCCATGGGATGGGTACCATGCAGTATTACTTGAAAGGGTCTGCGTTGGCTCACCCAACCTCACCGAACCTCTCAGCCCCAAGAGTGTCCACCCTTATGTCTCAATCAGCTGTGGGTCTAGATATGGTCAATCCAGGTTGCATCACAGCCCCTGAACGAATTTTGTAAGAATTTCTCTCTCTTTCACTGTCTTTGTTTCACGGGTTTTGAAAAGTAATTTATTTTTATAATGGGGTTTAGCTGCTTTTCACGGCTGTGTTTATGCCGCTTTACACCCCCTTGACTCACTTACAGAGAGATATCAATATATAGGTTTGAAGATTCTTACTAGTCAGATATATTCTTGTGCGGTGAATAGGGGGTGTTGAGTCCAGTTCACTGAAAAAGGAATAGGTCTTGTCTCTTACATATTTGGTTTATGGAACGGTATCTGAGCTAATTTGAAACCCTTGTTTTATGCATCACCCCACCTCACCTTTCCCGTTCAGCAGCCATAGTGTGTTTCCTAAACGTGGGACTCTGTTCTGTTTTGCAATTCAGTTCAAGTGTAGCGGTTTTTACATTCCCTCTAGAAGTGATATCTTATGATAAGTGTCTTTTTCTGTGTGACTTATTTCACTTAGAATCGTCGTACCTAAATCCACTCATCGTGCTGCTACTAGCCTTATGACGTTGATTTCATGGCTGAGTGATATTCCATTGTACATGAGGACCACAACTTCTTTATCCATTTTTCTCTTTCCTAGGATATTTAAGGTGTAATGAAGTGGGGTTTCTTGTCCACAGAGCAGCCCTAAACTTTGGGGTGCCTGTGTCTTGCTGATTTTTAGTTTTCCCAATTTATACGCCCATGAGTGGAAGTGCCCTATGCTCTCCAAGCTGTGTTTTTTAGATGTTTCAGAACACACCGTACACTTCTCCAGAGTGGCTGTTGGCAATTTACATCCCACCGATCAGCGTAGCAAGGCTCCCATTTCTCCATGGCCGGTCCTGCATTTCTGGTTTGGACACTTTTTTCCGCATGGCCCTTTTGCCCGCTGGGAAGCGAGACTTCTTTGGAGCGCTGATTGGCCTTTCCAGGTTGCTTGGTTGGCCAAAAAGGGCGTATGAGTTTTTTCCTGAATATATTCAGGAAAAAACGCATACGCCCTTTTTGGCCAGGGGCATCATTGTCCACGTTTTGCCGCTTTTCATGTGCTTTCAAGGCGATTCGAATCTACCTCCTGAAATCTGTTTCCTGCAATTCTGCCTTGCTTTCAAAGCCTCTTCATTGCCTTCCCTTAATATATTTGTGGACGAGAGGTATCATTTAAAACTCTGCAGGTTTGTGAATTGCAGTGCCCCTGAGCTCCATTTTTCAACTCGCTTTTTTGGGAGCTGGCCGCAAAAGCGCAGGATTGCTTCAGGCCCTCTTCTGGTTCTGGGGGGCAGGCTGAGCTTGTGCTTAATTCTTCTTCCTGATGGGAAAATAGAGTGACCTGTGCCTGTCCCAACACCTAGAGCTAGTCTCTCATTGGTTCCCCCTCTTCCCCTTCATCCTCAGGACAAATTGCAACCTGTACGGAACAGGAGGTTAAAGGTGCTGATTCTCCAAGGAGGGAGATGGCTAGTAAATCGGCTGGAATGGCGAACCCGAGCAAAGGAGATGAGAAATGAGGTGCGTTTTAGAAACCTTTCCCGATCACACGGTGTACCATCTTCTGGGTTTCTCATGCCTGTTTTCGACGTAGGAAGATGCCCTTGAACCTGGAGATTTGGGACCCATGGGATGGGTACCATGCAGTATTACTTGAAAGGGTCTGCGTTGGCTCACCCAACCTCACCGAACCTCTCAGCCCCAAGAGTGTCCACCCTTATGTCTCAATCAGCTGTGGGTCTAGATATGGTCAATCCAGGTTGCATCACAGCCCCTGAACGAATTTTGTAAGAATTTCTCTCTCTTTCACTGTCTTTGTTTCACGGGTTTTGAAAAGTAATTTATTTTTATAATGGGGTTTAGCTGCTTTTCACGGCTGTGTTTATGCCGCTTTACACCCCCTTGACTCACTTACAGAGAGATATCAATATTTAGGTTTGAAGATTCTTACTAGTCAGATATATTCTTGTGCGGTGAATAGGGGGTGTTGAGTCCAGTTCACTGAAAAAGGAATAGGTCTTGTCTCTTACATCTTGGGTTTATGGAACGGTATCTGAGCTAATTTGAAACCCTTGTTTTATGCATCACCCCACCTCATCTTTCCCGTTCAGCAGCCATAGTGTGTTTCCTAAACGTGGGACTCTGTTCTGTTTTGCAATTCAGTTCAAGTGTAGCGGTTTTTACATTCCCTCTCTAAGTGATATCTTATGATAAGTGTCTTTTTCTGTGTGACTTATTTCACTTAGAATCGTCGTACCTAAATCCACTCATCGTGCTGCTACTAGCCTTATGACGTTGATTTCATGGCTGAGTGATATTCCATTGTACATGAGGACCACAACTTCTTTATCCATTTTTCTCTTTCCTAGGATATTTAAGGTGTAATGAAGTGGGGGTTCTTGTCCACAGAGCAGCCCTAAACTTTGGGGTGCCTGTGTCTTGCTGATTTTTAGTTTTCCCAATTTATACGGCCATGAGTGGAAGTGCCCTATGCTCTCCAAGCTGTGTTTTTTAGATGTTTCAGAACACACCGTACACTTCTCCGGAGTGGCTGTTGGCAATTTACATCCCACCCATCAGCGTAGCAAGGCTCCCATTTCTCCATGGCCGGTCCTGCATTTCTGGTTTGGACACTTTTTTCCGCATGGCCCTTTTGCCCGCTGGGAAGCGAGACTTCTTTGGAGCGCTGATTGGCCTTTCCAGGTTGCTTGGTTGGCCAAAAAGGGCGTATGCGTTTTTTCCTGAATATATTCAGGAAAAAACGCATACGCCCTTTTTGGCCAAGGGCATCATTGTCCACGTTTTGCCGCTTTTCATGTGCTTTCAAGGCGATTCGAATCTACCTCCTGAAATCTGTTTCCTGCAATTCTGCCTTGCTTTCAAAGCCTCTTCGTTGCCTTCCCTTAATATATTTGTGGACGAGAGGTATCATTTAAAACTCTGCAGGTTTGTGAATTGCAGTGCCCCTGAGCTCCATTTTTCAACTCGCTTTTTTGGGAGCTGGCCGCAAAAGCGCAGGATTGCTTCAGGCCCTCTTCTGGTTCTGGGGGGCAGGCTGAGCTTGTGCTTGATTCTTCTTCCTGATGGGAAAATAGAGTGACCTGTGCCTGTCCCAACACCTAGAGCTAGTCTCTCATTGGTTCCCCCTCTTCCCGTTCATCCTCAGGACAAATTGCAACCTGTACGGAACAGGAGGTTAAAGGTGCTGATTCTCCAAGGAGGGAGATGGCTAGTAAATCGGCTGGAATGGCGAACCCGAGCAAAGGAGATGAGAAATGAGGTGCGTTTTAGAAGCCTTTCCCGATCACACCGTGTACCATCTTCTGGGTTTCTCATGCCTGTTTTCGACGTAGGAAGATGCCCTTGAACCTGGAGATTTGGGACCCATGGGATGGGTACCATGCAGTATTACTTGAAAGGGTCTGCGTTGGCTCACCCAACCTCACCGAACCTCTCAGCCCCAAGAGTGTCCACCCTTATGTCTCAATCAGCTGTGGGTCTAGATATGGTCAATCCAGGTTGCATCACAGCCCCTGAACGAATTTTGTAAGAATTTCTCTCTCTTTCACTGCCTTTGTTTCACGGGTTTTGAAAAGTAATTTATTTTTATAATGGGGTTTAGCTGCTTTTCACGGCTGTGTTTATGCCGCTTTACACCCCCTTGACTAACTTACAGAGAGATATCAATACATAGGTTTGAAGATTCTTACTAGTCAGATATATTCTTGTGCGGTGAATAGGGGGTGTTGAGTCCAGTTCACTGAAAAAGGAATAGGTCTTGTCTCTTACATATTGGGTTTATGGAACGGTATCGGAGCTAATTTGAAACCCTTGTTTTATGCATCACCCTACCTCACCTTTCCCGTTCAGCAGCCATAGTGTGTTTCCTAAACGTGGGACTCTGTTCTGTTTTGCAATTCAGTTCAAGTGTAGCGGTTTTTACATTCCCTCTAGAAGTGATATCTTATGATAAGTGTCTTTTTCTGTGTGACTTATTTCACTTAGAATCATCGTACCTAAATCCACTCATCGTGCTGCTACTAGCCTTATGACGTTGATTTCATGGCTGAGTGATATTCCATTGTACATGAGGACCACAACTTCTTTATCAATTTTTCTCTTTCCTAGGATATTTAAGGTGTAATGAAGTGGGGGTTCTTGTCCACAGAGCAGCCCTAAACTTTGGGGTGCCTGTGTCTTGCTGATTTTTAGTTTTCCCAATTTATACGCCCATGAGTGGAAGTGCCCTATGCTCTCCAAGCTGTGTTTTTTAGATGTTTCAGAACACACCGTACACTTCTCCAGAGTGGCTGTTGGCAATTTACATCCCACCCATCAGCGTAGCAAGGCTCCCATTTCTCCATGGCCGGTCCTGCATTTCTGGTTTGGACACTTTTTTCCGCATGGCCCTTTTGCCCGCTGGGAAGCGAGACTTCTTTGGAGCGCTAATTGGCCTTTCCAGGTTGCTTGGTTGGCCAAAAAGGGCGTATGCGTTTTTTCCTGAATATATTCAGGAAAAAACGCATACGCCCTTTTTGGCCAAGGGCATCATTGTCCACGTTTTGCCGCTTTTCATGTGCTTTCAAGGCGATTCGAATCTACCTCCTGAAATCTGTTTCCTGCAATTCTGCCTTGCTTTCAAAGCCTCTTCGTTGCCTTCCCTTAATATATTTGTGGACGAGAGGTATCATTTAAAACTCTGCAGGTTTGTGAATTGCAGTGCCCCTGAGCTCCATTTTTCAACTCGCTTTTTTGGGAGCTGGCCGCAAAAGCGCAGGATTGCTTCAGGCCCTCTTCTGGTTCTGGGGGGCAGGCTGAGCTTGTGCTTAATTCTTCTTCCTGATGGGAAAATAGAGTGACCTGTGCCTGTCCCAACACCTAGAGCTAGTCTCTCATTGGTTCCCCCTCTTCCCCTTCATCCTCAGGACAAATTGCAACCTGTACGGAACAGGAGGTTAAAGGTGCTGATTCTCCAAGGAGGGAGATGGCTAGTAAATCGGCTGGAATGGCGAACCCGAGCAAAGGAGATGAGAAATGAGGTACGTTTTAGAAACCTTTCCCGATCACACGGTGTACCATCTTCTGGGTTTCTCATGCCTGTTTTCGACGTAGGAAGATGCCCTTGAACCTGGAGATTTGGGACCCATGGGATGGGTACCATGCAGTATTACTTGAAAGGGTCTGCGTTGGCTCACCCAACCTCACCGAACCTCTCAGCCCCAAGAGTGTCCACCCTTATGTCTCAATCAGCTGTGGGTCTAGATATGGTCAATCCAGGTTGCATCACAGCCCCTGAACGAATTTTGTAAGAATTTCTCTCTCTTTCACTGTCTTTGTTTCACGGGTTTTGAAAAGTAATTTATTTTTATAATGGGGTTTAGCTGCTTTTCACGGCTGTGTTTATGCCGCTTTACACCCCCTTGACTCACTTACAGAGAGATATCAATACATAGGTTTGAAGATTCTTACTAGTCAGATATATTCTTGTGCGGTGAATAGGGGGTGTTGAGTCCAGTTCACTGAAAAAGGAATAGGTCTTGTCTCTTACATCTTGGGTTTATGGAACGGTATCTGAGCTAATTTGAAACCCTTGTTTTATGCATCACCCCACCTCACCTTTCCCGTTCAGCAGCCATAGTGTGTTTCCTAAACGTGGGACTCTGTTCTGTTTTGCAATTCAGTTCAAGTGTAGCAGTTTTTACATTCCCTCTCGAAGTGATATCTTATGATAAGTGTCTTTTTCTGTGTGACTTATTTCACTTAGAATCGTCGTACCTAAATCCACTCATCGTGCTGCTACTAGCCTTATGACGTTGATTTCATGGCTGAGTGATATTCCATTGTACATGAGGACCACAACTTCTTTATCCATTTTTCTCTTTCCTAGGATATTTAAGGTGTAATGAAGTGGGGGTTCTTGTCCACAGAGCAGCCCTAAACTTTGGGGTGCCTGTGTCTTGCTGATTTTTAGTTTTCCCAATTTATACGGCCATGAGTGGAAGTGCCCTATGCTCTCCAAGCTGTGTTTTTTAGATGTTTCAGAACACACCGTACACTTCTCCAGAGTGGCTGTTGGCAATTTACATCCCACCCATCAGCGTAGCAAGGCTCCCATTTCTCCATGGCCGGTCCTGCATTTCTGGTTTGGACACTTTTTTCCGCATGGCCCTTTTGCCCGCTGGGAAGCGAGACTTCTTTGGAGCGCTGATTGGCCTTTCCAGGTTGCTTGGTTGGCCAAAAAGGGCGTATGCGTTTTTTCCTGAATATATTCAGGAAAAAACGCATACGCCCTTTTTGGCCAAGGGCATCATTGTCCACGTTTTGCCGCTTTTCATGTGCTTTCAAGGCGATTCGAATCTACCTCCTGAAATCTGTTTCCTGCAATTCTGCCTTGCTTTCAAAGCCTCTTCGTTGCCTTCCCTTAATATATTTGTGGACGAGACGTATCATTTAAAACTCTGCAGGTTTGTGTATTGCAGTGCCCCTGAGCTCCATTTTTCAACTCGCTTTTTTGGGAGCTGGCCGCAAAAGCGCAGGATTGCTTCAGGCCCTCTTCTGGTTCTGGGGGGCAGGCCGAGCTTGTGCTTAATTCTTCTTCCTGATGGGAAAATAGAGTGACCTGTGCCTGTCCCAACACCTAGAGCTAGTCTCTCATTGGTTCCCCCTCTTCCCGTTCATCCTCAGGACAAATTGCAACCTCTACGGAACAGGAGGTTAAAGGTGCTGATTCTCCAAGGAGGGAGATGGCTAGTAAATCGGCTGGAATGGCGAACCCGAGCAAAGGAGATGAGAAATGAGGTGCGTTTTAGAAACCTTTCCCGATCACACCGTGTACCATCTTCTGGGTTTCTCATGCCTGTTTTCGACGTAGGAAGATGCCCTTGAACCTGGAGATTTGGGACCCATGGGATGGGTACCATGCAGTATTACTTGAAAGGGTCTGCGTTGGCTCACCCAACCTCACCGAACCTCTCAGCCCCAAGAGTGTCCACCCTTATGTCTCAATCAGCTGTGGGTCTAGATATGGTCAATCCAGGTTGCATCACAGCCCCTGAACGAATTTTGTAAGAATTTCTCTCTCTTTCACTGTCTTTGTTTCACGGGTTTTGAAAAGTAATTTATTTTTATAATGGGGTTTAGCTGCTTTTCACGGCTGTGTTTATGCCGCTTTACACCCCCTTGACTCACTTACAGAGAGATATCAATACATAGGTTTGAAGATTCTTACTAGTCAGATATATTCTTGTGCGGTGAATAGGGGGTGTTGAGTCTAGTTCACTGAAAAAGGAATAGGTCTTGTCTCTTACATATTGGGTTTATGGAACGGTATCGGAGCTAATTTGAAACCCTTGTTTTTGCATCACCCCACCTCACCTTTCCCGTTCAGCAGCCATAGTGTGTTTCCTAAACGTGGGACTCTGTTCTGTTTTGCAATTCAGTTCAAGTGTAGCAGTTTTTACATTCCCTCTCGAAGTGATATCTTATGATAAGTGTCTTTTTCTGTGTGGCTTATTTCACTTAGAATCGTCGTACCTAAATCCACTCATCGTGCTGCTACTAGCCTTATGACGTTGATTTCATGGCTGAGTGATATTCCATTGTACATGAGGACCACAACTTCTTTATCCATTTTTCTCTTTCCTAGGATATTTAAGGTGTAATGAAGTGGGGGTTCTTGTCCACAGAGCAGCCCTAAACTTTGGGGTGCCTGTGTCTTGCTGATTTTTGGTTTTCCCAATTTATACGGCCATGAGTGGAAGTGCCCTATGCTCTCCAAGCTGTGTTTTTTAGATGTTTCAGAACACACCGTACACTTCTCCAGAGTGGCTGTTGGCAATTTACATCCCACCCATCAGCGTAGCAAGGCTCCCATTTCTCCATGGCCGGTCCTGCATTTCTGGTTTGGACACTTTTTTCCGCATGGCCCTTTTGCCCGCTGGGAAGCGAGACTTCTTTGGAGCGCTGATTGGCCTTTCCAGGTTGCTTGGTTGGCCAAAAAGGGCGTATGCGTTTTTTCCTGAATATATTCAGGAAAAAACGCATACGCCCTTTTTGGCCAAGGGCATCATTGTCCACGTTTTGCCGCTTTTCATGTGCTTTCAAGGCGATTCGAATCTACCTCCTGAAATCTGTTTCCTGCAATTCTGCCTTGCTTTCAAAGCCTCTTCGTTGCCTTCCCTTAATATATTTGTGGACGAGAGGTATCATTTAAAACTCTGCAGGTTTGTGAATTGCAGTGCCCCTGAGCTCCATTTTTCAACTCGCTTTTTTGGGAGCTGGCCGCAAAAGCGCAGGATTGCTTCAGGCCCTCTTCTGGTTCTGGGGGGCAGGCTGAGCTTGTGCTTAATTCTTCTTCCTGATGGGAAAATAGAGTGACGTGTGCCTGTCCCAACACCTAGAGCTAGTCTCTCATTGGTTCCCCCTCTTCCCCTTCATCCTCAGGACAAATTGCAACCTGTACGGAACAGGAGGTTAAAGGTGCTGATTCTCCAAGGAGGGAGATGGCTAGTAAATCGGCTGGAATGGCGAATCCGAGCAAAGGAGATGAGAAATGAGGTGCGTTTTAGAAACCTTTCCCGATCACACGGTGTACCATCTTCTGGGTTTCTCATGCCTGTTTTCGACGTAGGAAGATGCCCTTGAACCTGGAGATTTGGGACCCATGGGATGGGTACCATGCAGTATTACTTGAAAGGGTCTGCGTTGGCTCACCCAACCTCACCGAACCTCTCAGCCCCCAAGAGTGTCCACCCTTATGTCTCAATCAGCTGTGGGTCTAGATATGGTCAATCCAGGTTGCATCACAGCCCCCTGAACGAATTTTGTAAGAATTTCTCTCTCTTTCACTGTCTTTGTTTCACGGGTTTTGAAAAGTAATTTATTTTTATAATGGGGTTTAGCTGCTTTTCACGGCTGTGTTTATGCCGCTTTACACCCCCTTGACTCACTTACAGAGAGATATCAATATTTAGGTTTGAAGATTCTTACTAGTCAGATATATTCTTGTGCGGTGAATAGTGGGTGTTGAGTCCAGTTCACTGAAAAAGGAATAGGTCTTGTCTCTTACATATTGGGTTTATGGAACGGTATCGGAGCTAATTTGAAACCCTTGTTTTATGCATCACCCCACCTCACCTTTCCCGTTCAGCAGCCATAGTGTGTTTCCTAAACGTGGGACTCTGTTCTGTTTTGCAATTCAGTTCAAGTGTAGCGGTTTTTACATTCCCTCTAGAAGTGATATCTTATGATAAGTGTCTTTTTCTGTGTGACTTATTTCACTTAGAATCATCGTACCTAAATCCACTCATCGTGCTGCTACTAGCCTTATGACGTTGATTTCATGGCTGAGTGATATTCCATTGTACATGAGGACCACAACTTCTTTATCAATTTTTCTCTTTCCTAGGATATTTAAGGTGTAATGAAGTGGGGGTTCTTGTCCACAGAGCAGCCCTAAACTTTGGGATGCCTGTGTCTTGCTGATTTTTAGTTTTCCCAATTTATACGCCCATGAGTGGAAGTGCCCTATGCTCTCCAAGCTGTGTTTTTTAGATGTTTCAGAACACACCGTACACTTCTCCAGAGTGGCTGTTGGCAATTTACATCCCACCCATCAGCGTAGCAAGGCTCCCATTTCTCCATGGCCGGTCCTGCATTTCTGGTTTGGACACTTTTTTCCGCATGGCCCTTTTGCCCGCTGGGAAGCGAGACTTCTTTGGAGCGCTAATTGGCCTTTCCAGGTTGCTTGGTTGGCCAAAAAGGGCGTATGCGTTTTTTCCTGAATATATTCAGGAAAAAACGCATACGCCCTTTTTGGCCAAGGGCATCATTGTCCACGTTTTGCCGCTTTTCATGTGCTTTCAAGGCGATTCGAATCTACCTCCTGAAATCTGTTTCCTGCAATTCTGCCTTGCTTTCAAAGCCTCTTCGTTGCCTTCCCTTAATATATTTGTGGACGAGAGGTATCATTTAAAACTCTGCAGGTTTGTGAATTGCAGTGCCCCTGAGCTCCATTTTTCAACTCGCTTTTTTGGGAGCTGGCCGCAAAAGCGCAGGATTGCTTCAGGCCCTCTTCTGGTTCTGGGGGGCAGGCTGAGCTTGTGCTTAATTCTTCTTCCTGATGGGAAAATAGAGTGACCTGTGCCTGTCCCAACACCTAGAGCTAGTCTCTCATTGGTTCCCCCTCTTCCCCTTCATCCTCAGGACAAATTGCAACCTGTACGGAACAGGAGGTTAAAGGTGCTGATACTCCAAGGAGGGAGATGGCTAGTAAATCGGCTGGAATGGCGAATCCGAGCAAAGGAGATGAGAAATGAGGTGCGTTTTAGAAACCTTTCCCGATCACACGGTGTACCATCTTCTGGGTTTCTCATGCCTGTTTTCGACGTAGGAAGATGCCCTTGAACCTGGAGATTTGGGACCCATGGGATGGGTACCATGCAGTATTACTTGAAAGGGTCTGCGTTGGCTCACCCAACCTCACCGAACCTCTCAGCCTCAAGAGTGTCCACCCTTATGTCTCAATCAGCTGTGGGTCTAGATATGGTCAATCCAGGTTGCATCACAGCCCCTGAACGAATTTTGTAAGAATTTCTCTCTCTTTCACTGTCTTTGTTTCACGGGTTTTGAAAAGTAATTTATTTTTATAATGGGGTTTAGCTGCTTTTCACGGCTGTGTTTATGCCGCTTTACACCCCCTTGACTCACTTACAGAGAGATATCAATATTTAGGTTTGAAGATTCTTACTAGTCAGATATATTCTTGTGCGGTGAATAGGGGGTGTTGAGTCCAGTTCACTGAAAAAGGAATAGGTCTTGTCTCTTACATATTGGGTTTATGGAACGGTATCGGAGCTAATTTGAAACCCTTGTTTTATGCATCACCCCACCTCACGTTTCCCGTTCAGCAGCCATAGTGTGTTTCCTAAACGTGGGACTCTGTTCTGTTTTGCAATTCAGTTCAAGTGTAGCGGTTTTTACATTCCCTCTCTAAGTGATATCTTATGATAAGTGTCTTTTTCTGTGTGACTTATTTCACTTAGAATCGTCGTACCTAAATCCACTCATCGTGCTGCTACTAGCCTTATGACGTTGATTTCATGGCTGAGTGATATTCCATTGTACATGAGGACCACAACTTCTTTATCCATTTTTCTCTTTCCTAGGATATTTAAGGTGTAATGAAGTGGGGGTTCTTGTCCACAGAGCAGCCCTAAACTTTGGGGTGCCTGTGTCTTGCTGATTTTTAGTTTTCCCAATTTATACGGCCATGAGTGGAAGTGCCCTAAGCTCTCCAAGCTGTGTTTTTTAGATGTTTCAGAACACACCGTACACTTCTCCAGAGTGGCTGTTGGCAATTTACATCCCACCCATCAGCGTAGCAAGGCTCCCATTTCTCCATGGCCGGTCCTGCATTTCTGGTTTGGACACTTTTTTCCGCATGGCCCTTTTGCCCGCTGGGAAGCGAGACTTCTTTGGAGCGCTGATTGGCCTTTCCAGGTTGCTTGTTTGGCCAAAAAGGGCGTATGCGTTTTTTCCTGAATATATTCAGGAAAAAACGCATACGCCCTTTTTGGCCAAGGGCATCATTGTCCACGTTTTGCCGCTTTTCATGTGCTTTCAAGGCGATTCGAATCTACCTCCTGAAATCTGTTTCCTGCAATTCTGCCTTGCTTTCAAAGCCTCTTCGTTGCCTTCCCTTAATATATTTGTGGACGAGAGGTATCATTTAAAACTCTGCAGGTTTGTGAATTGCAGTGCCCCTGAGCTCCATTTTTCAACTCGCTTTTTTGGGAGCTGGCCGCAAAAGCGCAGGATTGCTTCAGGCCCTCTTCTGGTTCTGGGGGGCAGGCTGAGCTTTTGCTTGATTCTTCTTCCTGATGGGAAAATAGAGTGACCTGTGCCTGTCCCAACACCTAGAGCTAGTCTCTCATTGGTTCCCCCTCTTCCCGTTCATCCTCAGGACAAATTGCAACCTGTACGGAACAGGAGGTTAAAGGTGCTGATTCTCCAAGGAGGGAGATGGCTAGTAAATCGGCTGGAATGGCGAACCCGAGCAAAGGAGATGAGAAATGAGGTGCGTTTTAGAAGCCTTTCCCGATCACACCGTGTACCATCTTCTGGGTTTCTCATGCCTGTTTTCGACGTAGGAAGATGCCCTTGAACCTGGAGATTTGGGACCCATGGGATGGGTACCATGCAGTATTACTTGAAAGGGTCTGCGTTGGCTCACCCAACCTCACCGAACCTCTCAGCCCCAAGAGTGTCCACCCTTATGTCTCAATCAGCTGTGGGTCTAGATATGGTCAATCCAGGTTGCATCACAGCCCCTGAACGAATTTTGTAAGAATTTCTCTCTCTTTCACTGCCTTTGTTTCACGGGTTTTGAAAAGTAATTTATTTTTATAATGGGGTTTAGCTGCTTTTCACGGCTGTGTTTATGCCGCTTTACACCCCCTTGACTCACTTACAGAGAGATATCAATACATAGGTTTGAAGATTCTTACTAGTCAGATATATTCTTGTGCGGTGAATAGGGGGTGTTGAGTCCAGTTCACTGAAAAAGGAATAGGTCTTGTCTCTTACATATTGGGTTTATGGAACGGTATCGGAGCTAATTTGAAACCCTTGTTTTATGCATCACCCTACCTCACCTTTCCCGTTCAGCGGCCATAGTGTGTTTCCTAAACGTGGGACTCTGTTCTGTTTTGCAATTCAGTTCAAGTGTAGCGGTTTTTACATTCCCTCTAGAAGTGATATCTTATGATAAGTGTCTTTTTCTGTGTGACTTATTTCACTTAGAATCATCGTACCTAAATCCACTCATCGTGCTGCTACTAGCCTTATGACGTTGATTTCATGGCTGAGTGATATTCCATTGTACATGAGGACCACAACTTCTTTATCCATTTTTCTCTTTCCTAGGATATTTAAGGTGTAATGAAGTGGGGGTTCTTGTCCACAGAGCAGCCCTAAACTTTGGGGTGCC
This sequence comes from Balaenoptera acutorostrata, assembly GCF_949987535.1. Classification (NCBI taxonomy): domain Eukaryota; kingdom Metazoa; phylum Chordata; class Mammalia; order Artiodactyla; family Balaenopteridae; genus Balaenoptera; species Balaenoptera acutorostrata. Next base: position 254,198 of record NW_026646402.1, read on the forward strand.
TGTGTCTTGCTGATTTTTAGTTTTCCCAATTTATACGGCCATGAGTGGAAGTGCCCTATGCTCTCCAAGCTGTGTTTTTTAGATGTTTCAGAACACACCGTACACTTCTCCAGAGTGGCTGTTGGCAATTTACATCCCACCCATCAGCGTAGCAAGGCTCCCATTTCTCCATGGCCGGTCCTGCATTTCTGGTTTGGACACTTTTTTCCGCATGGCCCTTTTGCCCGCTGGGAAGCGAGACTTCTTTGGAGCGCTAATTGGCCTTTCCAGGTTGCTTGGTTGGCCAAAAAGGGCGTATGCGTTTTTTCCTGAATATATTCAGGAAAAAACGCATACGCCCTTTTTGGCCAAGGGCATCATTGTCCACGTTTTGCCGCTTTTCATGTGCTTTCAAGGCGATTCGAATCTACCTCCTGAAATCTGTTTCCTGCAATTCTGCCTTGCTTTCAAAGCCTCTTCGTTGCCTTCCCTTAATATATTTGTGGACGAGAGGTATCATTTAAAAATCTGCAGGTTTGTGAATTGCAGTGCCCCTGAGCTCCATTTTTCAACTCGCTTTTTTGGGAGCTGGCCGCAAAAGCGCAGGATTGCTTCAGGCCCTCTTCTGGTTCTGGGGGGCAGGCTGAGCTTGTGCTTAATTCTTCTTCCTGATGGGAAAATAGAGTGACGTGTGCCTGTCCCAACACCTAGAGCTAGTCTCTCATTGGTTCCCCCTCTTCCCCTTCATCCTCAGGACAAATTGCAACCTGTACGGAACAGGAGGTTAAAGGTGCTGATTCTCCAAGGAGGGAGATGGCTAGTAAATCGGCTGGAATGGCGAACCCGAGCAAAGGAGATGAGAAATGAGGTACGTTTTAGAAACCTTTCCCGATCACACGGTGTACCATCTTCTGGGTTTCTCATGCCTGTTTTCGACGTAGGAAGATGCCCTTGAACCTGGAGATTTGGGACCCATGGGATGGGTACCATGCAGTATTACTTGAAAGGGTCTGCGTTGGCTCACCCAACCTCACCGAACCTCTCAGCCCCAAGAGTGTCCACCCTTATGTCTCAATCAGCTGTGGGTCTAGATATGGTCAATCCAGGTTGCATCACAGCCCCTGAACGAATTTTGTAAGAATTTCTCTCTCTTTCACTGTCTTTGTTTCACGGGTTTTGAAAAGTAATTTATTTTTATAATGGGGTTTAGCTGCTTTTCACGGCTGTGTTTATGCCGCTTTACACCCCCTTGACTCACTTACAGAGAGATATCAATACATAGGTTTGAAGATTCTTACTAGTCAGATATATTCTTGTGCGGTGAATAGGGGGTGTTGAGTCCAGTTCACTGAAAAAGGAATAGGTCTTGTCTCTTACATATTGGGTTTATGGAACGGTATCTGAGCTAATTTGAAACCCTTGTTTTATGCATCACCCCACCTCACCTTTCCCGTTCAGCAGCCATAGTGTGTTTCTTAAACGTGGGACTCTGTTCTGTTTTGCAATTCAGTTCAAGTGTAGCGGTTTTTACATTCCCTCTCGAAGTGATATCTTATGATAAGTGTCTTTTTCTGTGTGACTTATTTCACTTAGAATCGTCGTACCTAAATCCACTCATCGTGCTGCTACTAGCCTTATGACGTTGATTTCATGGCTGAGTGATATTCCATTGTACATGAGGACCACAACTTCTTTATCCATTTTTCTCTTTCCTAGGATATTTAAGGTGTAATGAAGTGGGGGTTCTTGTCCACAGAGCAGCCCTAAACTTTGGGGTGCCTGTGTCTTGCTGATTTTTAGTTTTCCCAATTTATACGGCCATGAGTGGAAGTGCCCTATGCTCTCCAAGCTGTGTTTTTTAGATGTTCCAGAACACACCGTACACTTCTCCAGAGTGGCTGTTGGCAATTTACATCCCACCCATCAGCGTAGCAAGGCTCCCATTTCTCCATGGCCGGTCCTGCATTTCTGGTTTGGACACTTTTTTCCGCATGGCCCTTTTGCCCGCTGGGAAGCGAGACTTCTTTGGAGCGCTGATTGGCCTTTCCAGGTTGCTTGGTTGGCCAAAAAGGGCGTATGCGTTTTTTCCTGAATATATTCAGGAAAAAACGCATACGCCCTTTTTGGCCAAGGGCATCATTGTCCACGTTTTGCCGCTTTTCATGTGCTTTCAAGGCGATTCGAATCTACCTCCTGAAATCTGTTTCCTGCAATTCTGCCTTGCTTTCAAAGCCTCTTCGTTGCCTTCCCTTAATATATTTGTGGACGAGAGGTATCATTTAAAACTCTGCAGGTTTGTGAATTGCAGTGCCCCTGAGCTCCATTTTTCAACTCGCTTTTTTGGGAGCTGGCCGCAAAAGCGCAGGATTGCTTCAGGCCCTCTTCTGGTTCTGGGGGGCAGGCTGAGCTTGTGCTTAATTCTTCTTCCTGATGGGAAAATAGAGTGACCTGTGCCTGTCCCAACACCTAGAGCTAGTCTCTCATTGGTTCCCCCTCTTCCCCTTCATCCTCAGGACAAATTGCAACCTGTACGGAACAGGAGGTTAAAGGTGCTGATTCTCCAAGGAGGGAGATGGCTAGTAAATCGGCTGGAATGGCGAACCCGAGCAAAGGAGATGAGAAATGAGGTACGTTTTAGAAACCTTTCCCGATCACACGGTGTACCATCTTCTGGGTTTCTCATGCCTGTTTTCGACGTAGGAAGATGCCCTTGAACCTGGAGATTTGGGACCCATGGGATGGGTACCATGCAGTATTACTTGAAAGGGTCTGCGTTGGCTCACCCAACCTCACCGAACCTCTCAGCCCCAAGAGTGTCCACCCTTATGTCTCAATCAGCTGTGGGTCTAGATATGGTCAATCCAGGTTGCATCACAGCCCCTGAACGAATTTTGTAAGAATTTCTCTCTCTTTCACTGTCTTTGTTTCACGGGTTTTGAAAAGTAATTTATTTTTATAATGGGGTTTAGCTGCTTTTCACGGCTGTGTTTATGCCGCTTTACACCCCCTTGACTCACTTACAGAGAGATATCAATACATAGGTTTGAAGATTCTTACTAGTCACATATATTCTTGTGCGGTGAATAGGGGGTGTTGAGTCCAGTTCACTGAAAAAGGAATAGGTCTTGTCTCTTACATACTGGGTTTATGGAACGGTATCTGAGCTAATTTGAAACCCTTGTTTTATGCATCACCCCACCTCACCTTTCCCGTTCAGCAGCCATAGTGTGTTTCCTAAACGTGGGACTCTGTTCTGTTTTGCAATTCAGTTCAAGTGTAGCGGTTTTTACATTCCCTCTCTAAGTGATATCTTATGATAAGTGTCTTTTTCTGTGTGACTTATTTCACTTAGAATCGTCGTACCTAAATCCACTCATCGTGCTGCTACTAGCCTTATGACGTTGATTTCATGGCTGAGTGATATTCCATTGTACATGAGGACCACAACTTCTTTATCCATTTTTCTCTTTCCTAGGATATTTAAGGTGTAATGAAGTGGGGGTTCTTGTCCACAGAGCAGCCCTAAACTTTGGGGTGCCTGTGTCTTGCTGATTTTTAGTTTTCCCAATTTATACGGCCATGAGTGGAAGTGCCCTATGCTCTCCAAGCTGTGTTTTTTAGATGTTTTAGAACACACCGTACACTTCTCCAGAGTGGCTGTTGGTAATTTACATCCCACCCATCAGCGTAGCAAGGCTCCCATTTCTCCATGGCCGGTCCTGCATTTCTGGTTTGGACACTTTTTTCCGCATGGCCCTTTTGCCCGCTGCGAAGCGAGACTTCTTTGGAGCGCTGATTGGCCTTTCCAGGTTGCTTGGTTGGCCAAAAAGGGCGTATGCGTTTTTTCCTGAATATATTCAGGAAAAAACGCATACGCCCTTTTTGGCCAAGGGCATCATTGTCCACGTTTTGCCGCTTTTCATGTGCTTTCAAGGCGATTCGAATCTACCTCCTGAAATCTGTTTCCTGCAATTCTGCCTTGCTTTCAAAGCCTCTTCGTTGCCTTCCCTTAATATATTTGTGGACGAGAGGTATCATTTAAAACTCTGCAGGTTTGTGAATTGCAGTGCCCCTGAGCTCCATTTTTCAACTCGCTTTTTTGGGAGCTGGCCGCAAAAGCGCAGGATTGCTTCAGGCCCTCTTTTGGTTCTGGGGGCAGGCTGAGCTTGTGCTTAATTCTTCTTCCTGATGGGAAAATAGAGTGACCTGTGCCTGTCCCAACACCTAGAGCTAGTCTCTCATTGGTTCCCCCTCTTCCCCTTCATCCTCAGGACAAATTGCAACCTGTACGGAACAGGAGGTTAAAGGTGCTGATTCTCCAAGGAGGGAGATGGCTAGTAAATCGGCTGGAATGGCGAACCCGAGCAAAGGAGATGAGAAATGAGGTGCGTTTTAGAAACCTTTCCCGATCACACGGTGTACCATCTTCTGGGTTTCTCATGCCTGTTTTCGACGTAGGAAGATGCCCTTGAACCTGGAGATTTGGGACCCATGGGATGGGTACCATGCAGTATTACTTGAAAGGGTCTGCGTTGGCTCACCCAACCTCACCGAACCTCTCAGCCCCAAGAGTGTCCACCCTTATGTCTCAATCAGCTGTGGGTCTAGATATGGTCAATCCAGGTTGCATCACAGCCCCTGAACGAATTTTGTAAGAATTTCTCTCTCTTTCACTGTCTTTGTTTCACGGGTTTTGAAAAGTAATTTATTTTTATAATGGGGTTTAGCTGCTTTTCACGGCTGTGTTTATGCCGCTTTACACCCCCTTGACTCACTTACAGAGAGATATCAATACATAGGTTTGAAGATTCTTACTAGTCAGATATATTCTTGTGCGGTGAATAGGGGGTGTTGAGTCCAGTTCACTGAAAAAGGAATAGGTCTTGTCTCTTACATATTGGGTTTATGGAACGGTATCTGAGCTAATTTGAAACCCTTGTTTTATGCATCACCCCACCTCACCTTTCCCGTTCAGCAGCCATAGTGTGTTTCTTAAACGTGGGACTCTGTTCTGTTTTGCAATTCAGTTCAAGTGTAGCGGTTTTTACATTCCCTCTAGAAGTGATATCTTATGATAAGTGTCTTTTTCTGTGTGACTTATTTCACTTAGAATCGTCGTACCTAAATCCACTCATCGTGCTGCTACTAGCCTTATGACGTTGATTTCATGGCTGAGTGATATTCCATTGTACATGAGGACCACAACTTCTTTATCCATTTTTCTCTTTCCTAGGATATTTAAGGTGTAATGAAGTGGGGGTTCTTGTCCACAGAGCAGCCCTAAACTTTGGGGTGCCTGTGTCTTGCTGATTTTTAGTTTTCCCAATTTATACGCCCATGAGTGGAAGTGCCCTATGCTCTCCAAGCTGTGTTTTTTAGATGTTTCAGAACACACCGTACACTTCTCCAGAGTGGCTGTTGGCAATTTACATCCCACCCATCAGCGTAGCAAGGCTCCCATTTCTCCATGGCCGGTCCTGCATTTCTGGTTTGGACACTTTTTTCCGCATGGCCCTTTTGCCCGCTGGGAAGCGAGACTTCTTTGGAGCGCTGATTGGCCTTTCCAGGTTGCTTGGTTGGCCAAAAAGGGCGTATGCGTTTTTTCCTGAATATATTCAGGAAAAAACGCATACGCCCTTTTTGGCCAAGGGCATTATTGTCCACGTTTTGCCGCTTTTCATGTGCTTTCAAGGCGATTCGTATCTACCTCCTGAAATCTGTTTCCTGCAATTCTGCCCTGCTTTCAAAGCCTCTTCGTTGCCTTCCCTTAATGTATTTGTGGACGAGAGGTATCATTTAAAACTCTGCAGGTTTGTGAATTGCAGTGCCCCTGAGCTCCATTTTTCAACTCGCTTTTTTGGGAGCTGGCCGCAAAAGCGCAGGATTGCTTCAGGCCCTCTTCTGGTTCTGGGGGGCAGGCTGAGCTTGTGCTTAATTCTTCTTCCTGATGGGAAAATAGAGTGACCTGTGCCTGTCCCAACACCTAGAGCTAGTCTCTCATTGGTTCCCCCTCTTCCCCTTCATCCTCAGGACAAATTGCAACCTGTACGGAACAGGAGGTTAAAGGTGCTGATTCTCCAAGGAGGGAGATGGCTAGTAAATCGGCTGGAATGGCGAACCCGAGCAAAGGAGATGAGAAATGAGGTGCGTTTTAGAAACCTTTCCCGATCACACGGTGTACCATCTTCTGGGTTTCTCATGCCTGTTTTCGACGTAGGAAGATGCCCTTGAACCTGGAGATTTGGGACCCATGGGATGGGTACCATGCAGTATTACTTGAAAGGGTCTGCGTTGGCTCACCCAACCTCACCGAACCTCTCAGCCCCAAGAGTGTCCACCCTTATGTCTCAATCAGCTGTGGGTCTAGATATGGTCAATCCAGGTTGCATCACAGCCCCTGAACGAATTTTGTAAGAATTTCTCTCTCTTTCACTGTCTTTGTTTCACGGGTTTTGAAAAGTAATTTATTTTTATAATGGGGTTTAGCTGCTTTTCACGGCTGTGTTTATGCCGCTTTACACCCCCTTGACTCACTTACAGAGAGATATCAATACATAGGTTTGAAGATTCTTACTAGTCAGATATATTCTTGTGCGGTGAATAGGGGGTGTTGAGTCCAGTTCACTGAAAAAGGAATAGGTCTTGTCTCTTACATATTGGGTTTATGGAACGGTATCGGAGCTAATTTGAAACCCTTGTTTTATGCATCACCCCACCTCACCTTTCCCGTTCAGCAGCCATAGTGTGTTTCTTAAACGTGGGACTCTGTTCTGTTTTGCAATTCAGTTCAAGTGTAGCGGGTTTTACATTCCCTCTAGAAGTGATATCTTATGATAAGTGTCTTTTTCTGTGTGACTTATTTCACTTAGAATCGTCGTACCTAAATCCACTCATCGTGCTGCTACTAGCCTTATGACGTTGATTTCATGGCTGAGTGATATTCCATTGTACATGAGGACCACAACTTCTTTATCCATTTTTCTCTTTCCTAGGATATTTAAGGTGTAATGAAGTGGGGGTTCTGGTCCACAGAGCAGCCCTAAACTTTGGGGTGCCTGTGTCTTGCTGATTTTTAGTTTTCCCAATTTATACGGCCATGAGTGGAAGTGCCCTATGCTCTCCAAGCTGTGTTTTTTAGATGTTTCAGAACACACCGTACACTTCTCCAGAGTGGCTGTTGGCAATTTACATCCCACCCATCAGCGTAGCAAGGCTCCCATTTCTCCATGGCCGGTCCTGCATTTCTGGTTTGGACACTTTTTTCCGCATGGCCCTTTTGCCCGCTGGGAAGCGAGACTTCTTTGGAGCGCTGATTGGCCTTTCCAGGTTGCTTGGTTGGCCAAAAAGGGCGTATGCGTTTTTTCCTGAATATATTCAGGAAAAAACGCATACGCCCTTTTTGGCCAAGGGCATCATTGTCCACGTTTTGCCGCTTTTCATGTGCTTTCAAGGCGATTCGAATCTACCTCCTGAAATCTGTTTCCTGCAATTCTGCCTTGCTTTCAAAGCCTCTTCGTTGCCTTCCCTTAATATATTTGTGGACGAGAGGTATCATTTAAAACTGTGCAGGTCTATGAATTGCAGTGCCCCTGAGCTCCATTTTTCAACTCGCTTTTTTGGGAGCTGGCCGCAAAAGCGCAGGATTGCTTCAGGCCCTCTTCTGGTTCTGGGGGGCAGGCTGAGCTTGTGCTTAATTCTTCTTCCTGATGGGAAAATAGAGTGACCTGTGCCTGTCCCAACACCTAGAGCTAGTCTCTCATTGGTTCCCCCTCTTCCCCTTCATCCTCAGGACAAATTGCAACCTGTACGGAACAGGAGGTTAAAGGTGCTGATTCTCCAAGGAGGGAGATGGCTAGTAAATCGGCTGGAATGGCGAACCCGAGCAAAGGAGATGAGAAATGAGGTGCGTTTTAGAAACCTTTCCCGATCACACGGTGTACCATCTTCTGGGTTTCTCATGCCTGTTTTCGACGTAGGAAGATGCCCTTGAACCTGGAGATTTGGGACCCATGGGATGGGTACCATGCAGTATTACTTGAAAGGGTCTGCGTTGGCTCACCCAACCTCACCGAACCTCTCAGCCCCAAGAGTGTCCACCCTTATGTCTCAATCAGCTGTGGGTCTAGATATGGTCAATCCAGGTTGCATCACAGCCCCTGAACGAATTTTGTAAGAATTTCTCTCTCTTTCACTGTCTTTGTTTCACGGGTTTTGAAAAGTAATTTATTTTTATAATGGGGTTTAGCTGCTTTTCACGGCTGTGTTTATGCCGCTTTACACCCCCTTGACTCACTTACAGAGAGATATCAATACATAGGTTTGAAGATTCTTACTAGTCAGATATATTCTTGTGCGGTGAATAGGGGGTGTTGAGTCCAGTTCACTGAAAAAGGAATAGGTCTTGTCTCTTACATATTGGGTTTATGGAACGGTATCTGAGCTAATTTGAAACCCTTGTTTTATGCATCACCCCACCTCACCTTTCCCGTTCAGCAGCCATAGTGTGTTTCTTAAACGTGGGACTCTGTTCTGTTTTGCAATTCAGTTCAAGTGTAGCGGTTTTTACATTCCCTCTCGAAGTGATATCTTATGATAAGTGTCTTTTTCTGTGTGACTTATTTCACTTAGAATCGTCGTACCTAAATCCACTCATCGTGCTGCTACTAGCCTTATGACGTTGATTTCATGGCTGAGTGATATTCCATTGTACATGAGGACCACAACTTCTTTATCCATTTTTCTCTTTCCTAGGATATTTAAGGTGTAATGAAGTGGGGGTTCTTGTCCACAGAGCAGCCCTAAACTTTGGGGTGCCTGTGTCTTGCTGATTTTTAGTTTTCCCAATTTATACGGCCATGAGTGGAAGTGCCCTATGCTCTCCAAGCTGTGTTTTTTAGATGTTCCAGAACACACCGTACACTTCTCCAGAGTGGCTGTTGGCAATTTACATCCCACCCATCAGCGTAGCAAGGCTCCCATTTCTCCATGGCCGGTCCTGCATTTCTGGTTTGGACACTTTTTTCCGCATGGCCCTTTTGCCCGCTGGGAAGCGAGACTTCTTTGGAGCGCTGATTGGCCTTTCCAGGTTGCTTGGTTGGCCAAAAAGGGCGTATGCGTTTTTTCCTGAATATATTCAGGAAAAAACGCATACGCCCTTTTTGGCCAAGGGCATCATTGTCCACGTTTTGCCGCTTTTCATGTGCTTTCAAGGCGATTCGAATCTACCTCCTGAAATCTGTTTCCTGCAATTCTGCCTTGCTTTCAAAGCCTCTTCGTTGCCTTCCCTTAATATATTTGTGGACGAGAGGTATCATTTAAAACTCTGCAGGTTTGTGAATTGCAGTGCCCCTGAGCTCCATTTTTCAACTCGCTTTTTTGGGAGCTGGCCGCAAAAGCGCAGGATTGCTTCAGGCCCTCTTCTGGTTCTGGGGGGCAGGCTGAGCTTGTGCTTAATTCTTCTTCCTGATGGGAAAATAGAGTGACCTGTGCCTGTCCCAACACCTAGAGCTAGTCTCTCATTGGTTCCCCCTCTTCCCCTTCATCCTCAGGACAAATTGCAACCTGTACGGAACAGGAGGTTAAAGGTGCTGATTCTCCAAGGAGGGAGATGGCTAGTAAATCGGCTGGAATGGCGAACCCGAGCAAAGGAGATGAGAAATGAGGTACGTTTTAGAAACCTTTCCCGATCACACGGTGTACCATCTTCTGGGTTTCTCATGCCTGTTTTCGACGTAGGAAGATGCCCTTGAACCTGGAGATTTGGGACCCATGGGATGGGTACCATGCAGTATTACTTGAAAGGGTCTGCGTTGGCTCACCCAACCTCACCGAACCTCTCAGCCCCAAGAGTGTCCACCCTTATGTCTCAATCAGCTGTGGGTCTAGATATGGTCAATCCAGGTTGCATCACAGCCCCTGAACGAATTTTGTAAGAATTTCTCTCTCTTTCACTGTCTTTGTTTCACGGGTTTTGAAAAGTAATTTATTTTTATAATGGGGTTTAGCTGCTTTTCACGGCTGTGTTTATGCCGCTTTACACCCCCTTGACTCACTTACAGAGAGATATCAATACATAGGTTTGAAGATTCTTACTAGTCACATATATTCTTGTGCGGTGAATAGGGGGTGTTGAGTCCAGTTCACTGAAAAAGGAATAGGTCTTGTCTCTTACATACTGGGTTTATGGAACGGTATCTGAGCTAATTTGAAACCCTTGTTTTATGCATCACCCCACCTCACCTTTCCCGTTCAGCAGCCATAGTGTGTTTCCTAAACGTGGGACTCTGTTCTGTTTTGCAATTCAGTTCAAGTGTAGCGGTTTTTACATTCCCTCTCTAAGTGATATCTTATGATAAGTGTCTTTTTCTGTGTGACTTATTTCACTTAGAATCGTCGTACCTAAATCCACTCATCGTGCTGCTACTAGCCTTATGACGTTGATTTCATGGCTGAGTGATATTCCATTGTACATGAGGACCACAACTTCTTTATCCATTTTTCTCTTTCCTAGGATATTTAAGGTGTAATGAAGTGGGGGTTCTTGTCCACAGAGCAGCCCTAAACTTTGGGGTGCCTGTGTCTTGCTGATTTTTAGTTTTCCCAATTTATACGCCCATGAGTGGAAGTGCCCTATGCTCTCCAAGCTGTGTTTTTTAGATGTTTTAGAACACACCGTACACTTCTCCAGAGTGGCTGTTGGCAATTTACATCCCACCCATCAGCGTAGCAAGGCTCCTATTTCTCCATGGCCGGTCCTGCATTTCTGGTTTGGACACTTTTTTCCGCATGGCCCTTTTGCCCGCTGCGAAGCGAGACTTCTTTGGAGCGCTGATTGGCCTTTCCAGGTTGCTTGGTTGGCCAAAAAGGGCGTATGCGTTTTTTCCTGAATATATTCAGGAAAAAACGCATACGCCCTTTTTGGCCAAGGGCATCATTGTCCACGTTTTGCCGCTTTTCATGTGCTTTCAAGGCGATTCGAATCTACCTCCTGAAATCTGTTTCCTGCAATTCTGCCTTGCTTTCAAAGCCTCTTCGTTGCCTTCCCTTAATATATTTGTGGACGAGAGGTATCATTTAAAACTCTGCAGGTTTGTGAATTGCAGTGCCCCTGAGCTCCATTTTTCAACTCGCTTTTTTGGGAGCTGGCCGCAAAAGCGCAGGATTGCTTCAGGCCCTCTTTTGGTTCTGGGGGCAGGCTGAGCTTGTGCTTAATTCTTCTTCCTGATGGGAAAATAGAGTGACCTGTGCCTGTCCCAACACCTAGAGCTAGTCTCTCATTGGTTCCCCCTCTTCCCCTTCATCCTCAGGACAAATTGCAACCTGTACGGAACAGGAGGTTAAAGGTGCTGATTCTCCAAGGAGGGAGATGGCTAGTAAATCGGCTGGAATGGCGAACCCGAGCAAAGGAGATGAGAAATGAGGTGCGTTTTAGAAACCTTTCCCGATCACACGGTGTACCATCTTCTGGGTTTCTCATGCCTGTTTTCGACGTAGGAAGATGCCCTTGAACCTGGAGATTTGGGACCCATGGGATGGGTACCATGCAGTATTACTTGAAAGGGTCTGCGTTGGCTCACCCAACCTCACCGAACCTCTCAGCCCCAAGAGTGTCCACCCTTATGTCTCAATCAGCTGTGGGTCTAGATATGGTCAATCCAGGTTGCATCACAGCCCCTGAACGAATTTTGTAAGAATTTCTCTCTCTTTCACTGTCTTTGTTTCACGGGTTTTGAAAAGTAATTTATTTTTATAATGGGGTTTAGCTGCTTTTCACGGCTGTGTTTATGCCGCTTTACACCCCCTTGACTCACTTACAGAGAGATATCAATACATAGGTTTGAAGATTCTTACTAGTCAGATATATTCTTGTGCGGTGAATAGGGGGTGTTGAGTCCAGTTCACTGAAAAAGGAATAGGTCTTGTCTCTTACATATTGGGTTTATGGAACGGTATCTGAGCTAATTTGAAACCCTTGTTTTATGCATCACCCCACCTCACCTTTCCCGTTCAGCAGCCATAGTGTGTTTCTTAAACGTGGGACTCTGTTCTGTTTTGCAATTCAGTTCAAGTGTAGCGGTTTTTACATTCCCTCTAGAAGTGATATCTTATGATAAGTGTCTTTTTCTGTGTGACTTATTTCACTTAGAATCGTCGTACCTAAATCCACTCATCGTGCTGCTACTAGCCTTATGACGTTGATTTCATGGCTGAGTGATATTCCATTGTACATGAGGACCACAACTTCTTTATCCATTTTTCTCTTTCCTAGGATATTTAAGGTGTAATGAAGTGGGGGTTCTTGTCCACAGAGCAGCCCTAAACTTTGGGGTGCCTGTGTCTTGCTGATTTTTAGTTTTCCCAATTTATACGCCCATGAGTGGAAGTGCCCTATGCTCTCCAAGCTGTGTTTTTTAGATGTTTCAGAACACACCGTACACTTCTCCAGAGTGGCTGTTGGCAATTTACATCCCACCCATCAGCGTAGCAAGGCTCCCATTTCTCCATGGCCGGTCCTGCATTTCTGGTTTGGACACTTTTTTCCGCATGGCCCTTTTGCCCGCTGGGAAGCGAGACTTCTTTGGAGCGCTGATTGGCCTTTCCAGGTTGCTTGGTTGGCCAAAAATGGCGTATGCGTTTTTTCCTGAATATATTCAGGAAAAAACGCATACGCCCTTTTTGGCCAAGGGCATCATTGTCCACGTTTTGCCGCTTTTCATGTGCTTTCAAGGCGATTCGTATCTACCTCCTGAAATCTGTTTCCTGCAATTCTGCCTTGCTTTCAAAGCCTCTTCGTTGCCTTCCCTTAATATATTTGTGGACGAGAGGTATCATTTAAAACTCTGCAGGTTTGTGAATTGCAGTGCCCCTGAGCTCCATTTTTCAACTCGCTTTTTTGGGAGCTGGCCGCAAAAGCGCAGGATTGCTTCAGGCCCTCTTCTGGTTCTGGGTGGCAGGCTGAGCTTGTGCTTAATTCTTCTTCCTGATGGGAAAATAGAGTGACCTGTGCCTGTCCCAACACCTAGAGCTAGTCTCTCATTGGTTCCCCCTCTTCCCCTTCATCCTCAGGACAAATTGCAACCTGTACGGAACAGGAGGTTAAAGGTGCTGATTCTCCAAGGAGGGAGATGGCTAGTAAATCGGCTGGAATGGCGAACCCGAGCAAAGGAGATGAGAAATGAGGTGCGTTTTAGAAACCTTTCCCGATCACACGGTGTACCATCTTCTGGGTTTCTCATGCCTGTTTTCGACGTAGGAAGATGCCCTTGAACCTGGAGATTTGGGACCCATGGGATGGGTACCATGCAGTATTACTTGAAAGGGTCTGCGTTGGCTCACCCAACCTCACCGAACCTCTCAGCCCCAAGAGTGTCCACCCTTATGTCTCAATCAGCTGTGGGTCTAGATATGGTCAATGCAGGTTGCATCACAGCCCCTGAACGAATTTTGTAAGAATTTCTCTCTCTTTCACTGTCTTTGTTTCACGGGTTTTGAAAAGTAATTTATTTTTATAATGGGGTTTAGCTGCTTTTCACGGCTCTGTTTATGCCGCTTTACACCCCCTTGACTCACTTACAGAGAGATATCAATACATAGGTTTGAAGATTCTTACTAGTCAGATATATTCTTGTGCGGTGAATAGGGGGTGTTGAGTCCAGTTCACTGAAAAAGGAATAGGTCTTGTCTCTTACATATTGGGTTTATGGAACGGTATCGGAGCTAATTTGAAACCCTTGTTTTATGCATCACCCCACCTCACCTTTCCCGTTCAGCAGCCATAGTGTGTTTCTTAAACGTGGGACTCTGTTCTGTTTTGCAATTCAGTTCAAGTGTAGCGGGTTTTACATTCCCTCTAGAAGTGATATCTTATGATAAGTGTCTTTTTCTGTGTGACTTATTTCACTTAGAATCGTCGTACCTAAATCCACTCATCGTGCTGCTACTAGCCTTATGACGTTGATTTCATGGCTGAGTGATATTCCATTGTACATGAGGACCACAACTTCTTTATCCATTTTTCTCTTTCCTAGGATATTTAAGGTGTAATGAAGTGGGGGTTCTGGTCCACAGAGCAGCCCTAAACTTTGGGGTGCCTGTGTCTTGCTGATTTTTAGTTTTCCCAATTTATACGGCCATGAGTGGAAGTGCCCTATGCTCTCCAAGCTGTGTTTTTTAGATGTTTCAGAACACACCGTACACTTCTCCAGAGTGGCTGTTGGCAATTTACATCCCACCCATCAGCGTAGCAAGGCTCCCATTTCTCCATGGCCGGTCCTGCATTTCTGGTTTGGACACTTTTTTCCGCATGGCCCTTTTGCCCGCTGGGAAGCGAGACTTCTTTGGAGCGCTGATTGGCCTTTCCAGGTTGCTTGGTTGGCCAAAAAGGGCGTATGCGTTTTTTCCTGAATATATTCAGGAAAAAACGCATACGCCCTTTTTGGCCAAGGGCATCATTGTCCACGTTTTGCCGCTTTTCATGTGCTTTCAAGGCGATTCGAATCTACCTCCTGAAATCTGTTTCCTGCAATTCTGCCTTGCTTTCAAAGCCTCTTCGTTGCCTTCCCTTAATATATTTGTGGACGAGAGGTATCATTTAAAACTCTGCAGTTTTGTGAATTGCAGTGCCGCTGAGCTCCATTTTTCAACTCGCTTTTTTGGGAGCTGGCCGCAAAAGCGCAGGATTGCTTCAGGCCCTCTTCTGGTTCTGGGGGGCAGGCTGAGCTTGTGCTTAATTCTTCTTCCTGATGGGAAAATAGAGTGACCTGTGCCTGTCCCAACACCTAGAGCTAGTCTCTCATTGGTTCCCCCTCTTCCCCTTCATCCTCAGGACAAATTGCAACTTGTACGGAACAGGAGGTTAAAGGTGCTGATTCTCCAAGGAGGGAGATGGCTAGTAAATCGGCTGGAATGGCGAACCCGAGCAAAGGAGATGAGAAATGAGGTGCGTTTTAGAAACCTTTCCCGATCACACGGTGTACCATCTTCTGGGTTTCTCATGCCTGTTTTCGACGTAGGAAGATGCCCTTGAACCTGGAGATTTGGGACCCATGGGATGGGTACCATGCAGTATTACTTGAAAGGGTCTGCGTTGGCTCACCCAACCTCACCGAACCTCTCAGCCCCAAGAGTGTCCACCCTTATGTCTCAATCAGCTGTGGGTCTAGATATGGTCAATCCAGGTTGCATCACAGCCCCTGAACGAATTTTGTAAGAATTTCTCTCTCTTTCACTGTCTTTGTTTCACGGGTTTTGAAAAGTAATTTATTTTTATAATGGGGTTTAGCTGCTTTTCACGGCTGTGTTTATGCCGCTTTACACACCCTTGACTCACTTACAGAGAGATATCAATACATAGGTTTGAAGATTCTTACTAGTCAGATATATTCTTGTGCGGTGAATAGGGGGTGTTGAGTCTAGTTCACTGAAAAAGGAATAGGTCTTGTCTCTTACATATTGGGTTTATGGAACGGTATCGGAGCTAATTTGAAACCCTTGTTTTTGCATCACCCCACCTCACCTTTCCCGTTCAGCAGCCATAGTGTGTTTCCTAAACGTGGGACTCTGTTCTGTTTTGCAATTCAGTTCAAGTGTAGCAGTTTTTACATTCCCTCTCGAAGTGATATCTTATGATAAGTGTCTTTTTCTGTGTGGCTTATTTCACTTAGAATCGTCGTACCTAAATCCACTCATCGTGCTGCTACTAGCCTTATGACGTTGATTTCATGGCTGAGTGATATTCCATTGTACATGAGGACCACAACTTCTTTATCCATTTTTCTCTTTCCTAGGATATTTAAGGTGTAATGAAGTGGGGGTTCTTGTCCACAGAGCAGCCCTAAACTTTGGGGTGCCTGTGTCTTGCTGATTTTTGGTTTTCCCAATTTATACGGCCATGAGTGGAAGTGCCCTATGCTCTCCAAGCTGTGTTTTTTAGATGTTTCAGAACACACCGTACACTTCTCCAGAGTGGCTGTTGGCAATTTACATCCCACCCATCAGCGTAGCAAGGCTCCCATTTCTCCATGGCCGGTCCTGCATTTCTGGTTTGGACACTTTTTTCCGCATGGCCCTTTTGCCCGCTGGGAAGCGAGACTTCTTTGGAGCGCTGATTGGCCTTTCCAGGTTGCTTGGTTGGCCAAAAAGGGCGTATGCGTTTTTTCCTGAATATATTCAGGAAAAAACGCATACGCCCTTTTTGGCCAAGGGCATCATTGTCCACGTTTTGCCGCTTTTCATGTGCTTTCAAGGCGATTCGAATCTACCTCCTGAAATCTGTTTCCTGCAATTCTGCCTTGCTTTCAAAGCCTCTTCGTTGCCTTCCCTTAATATATTTGTGGACGAGAGGTATCATTTAAAACTCTGCAGGTTTGTGAATTGCAGTGCCCCTGAGCTCCATTTTTCAACTCGCTTTTTTGGGAGCTGGCCGCAAAAGCGCAGGATTGCTTCAGGCCCTCTTCTGGTTCTGGGGGGCAGGCTGAGCTTGTGCTTAATTCTTCTTCCTGATGGGAAAATAGAGTGACGTGTGCCTGTCCCAACACCTAGAGCTAGTCTCTCATTGGTTCCCCCTCTTCCCCTTCATCCTCAGGACAAATTGCAACCTGTACGGAACAGGAGGTTAAAGGTGCTGATTCTCCAAGGAGGGAGATGGCTAGTAAATCGGCTGGAATGGCGAATCCGAGCAAAGGAGATGAGAAATGAGGTGCGTTTTAGAAACCTTTCCCGATCACACGGTGTACCATCTTCTGGGTTTCTCATGCCTGTTTTCGACGTAGGAAGATGCCCTTGAACCTGGAGATTTGGGACCCATGGGATGGGTACCATGCAGTATTACTTGAAAGGGTCTGCGTTGGCTCACCCAACCTCACCGAACCTCTCAGCCCCAAGAGTGTCCACCCTTATGTCTCAATCAGCTGTGGGTCTAGATATGGTCAATCCAGGTTGCATCACAGCCCCTGAACGAATTTTGTAAGAATTTCTCTCTCTTTCACTGTCTTTGTTTCACGGGTTTTGAAAAGTAATTTATTTTTATAATGGGGTTTAGCTGCTTTTCACGGCTGTGTTTATGCCGCTTTACACCCCCTTGACTCACTTACAGAGAGATATCAATATTTAGGTTTGAAGATTCTTACTAGTCAGATATATTCTTGTGCGGTGAATAGGGGGTGTTGAGTCCAGTTCACTGAAAAAGGAATAGGTCTTGTCTCTTACATATTGGGTTTATGGAACGGTATTGGAGCTAATTTGAAACCCTTGTTTTATGCATCACCCCACCTCACCTTTCCCGTTCAGCAGCCATAGTGTGTTTTCTAAACGTGGGACTCTGTTCTGTTTTGCAATTCAGTTCAAGTGTAGCGGTTTTTACATTCCCTCTAGAAGTGATATCTTATGATAAGTGTCTTTTTCTGTGTGACTTATTTCACTTAGAATCATCGTACCTAAATCCACTCATCGTGCTGCTACTAGCCTTATGACGTTGATTTCATGGCTGAGTGATATTCCATTGTACATGAGGACCACAACTTCTTTATCAATTTTTCTCTTTCCTAGGATATTTAAGGTGTAATGAAGTGGGGGTTCTTGTCCACAGAGCAGCCCTAAACTTTGGGGTGCCTGTGTCTTGCTGATTTTTAGTTTTCCCAATTTATACGCCCATGAGTGGAAGTGCCCTATGCTCTCCAAGCTGTGTTTTTTAGATGTTTCAGAACACACCGTACACTTCTCCAGAGTGGCTGTTGGCAATTTACATCCCACCCATCAGCGTAGCAAGGCTCCCATTTCTCCATGGCCGGTCCTGCATTTCTGGTTTGGACACTTTTTTCCGCATGGCCCTTTTGCCCGCTGGGAAGCGAGACTTCTTTGGAGCGCTAATTGGCGTTTCCAGGTTGCTTGGTTGGCCAAAAAGGGCGTATGCGTTTTTTCCTGAATATATTCAGGAAAAAACGCATACGCCCTTTTTGGCCAAGGGCATCATTGTCCACGTTTTGCCGCTTTTCATGTGCTTTCAAGGCGATTCGAATCTACCTCCTGAAATCTGTTTCCTGCAATTCTGCCTTGCTTTCAAGGCCTCTTCGTTGCCTTCCCTTAATATATTTGTGGACGAGAGGTATCATTTAAAACTCTGCAGGTTTGTGAATTGCAGTGCCCCTGAGCTCCATTTTTCAACTCGCTTTTTTGGGAGCTGGCTGCAAAAGCGCAGGATTGCTTCAGGCCCTCTTCTGGTTCTGGGGGGCAGGCTGAGCTTGTGCTTAATTCTTCTTCCTGATGGGAAAATAGAGTGACGTGTGCCTGTCCCAACACCTAGAGCTAGTCTCTCATTGGTTCCCCCTCTTCCCCTTCATCCTCAGGACAAATTGCAACCTGTACGGAACAGGAGGTTAAAGGTGCTGATTCTCCAAGGAGGGAGATGGCTAGTAAATCGGCTGGAATGGCGAATCCGAGCAAAGGAGATGAGAAATGAGGTGCGTTTTAGAAACCTTTCCCGATCACACGGTGTACCATCTTCTGGGTTTCTCATGCCTGTTTTCGACGTAGGAAGATGCCCTTGAACCTGGAGATTTGGGACCCATGGGATGGGTACCATGCAGTATTACTTGAAAGGGTCTGCGTTGGCTCACCCAACCTCACCGAACCTCTCAGCCCCAAGAGTGTCCACCCTTATGTCTCAATCAGCTGTGGGTCTAGATATGGTCAATCCAGGTTGCATCACAGCCCCTGAACGAATTTTGTAAGAATTTCTCTCTCTTTCACTGTCTTTGTTTCACGGGTTTTGAAAAGTAATTTATTTTTATAATGGGGTTTAGCTGCTTTTCACGGCTGTGTTTATGCCGCTTTACACCCCCTTGACTCACTTACAGAGAGATATCAATATTTAGGTTTGAAGATTCTTACTAGTCAGATATATTCTTGTGCGGTGAATAGGGGGTGTTGAGTCCAGTTCACTGAAAAAGGAATAGGTCTTGTCTCTTACATATTGGGTTTATGGAACGGTATTGGAGCTAATTTGAAACCCTTGTTTTATGCATCACCCCACCTCACCTTTCCCGTTCAGCAGCCATAGTGTGTTTCCTAAACGTGGGACTCTGTTCTGTTTTGCAATTCAGTTCAAGTGTAGCGGTTTTTACATTCCCTCTAGAAGTGATATCTTATGATAAGTGTCTTTTTCTGTGTGACTTATTTCACTTAGAATCATCGTACCTAAATCCACTCATCGTGCTGCTACTAGCCTTATGACGTTGATTTCATGGCTGAGTGATATTCCATTGTACATGAGGACCACAACTTCTTTATCAATTTTTCTCTTTCCTAGGATATTTAAGGTGTAATGAAGTGGGGGTTCTTGTCCACAGAGCAGCCCTAAACTTTGGGGTGCCTGTGTCTTGCTGATTTTTAGTTTTCCCAATTTATACGCCCATGAGTGGAAGTGCCCTATGCTCTCCAAGCTGTGTTTTTTAGATGTTTCAGAACACACCGTACACTTCTCCAGAGTGGCTGTTGGCAATTTACATCCCACCCATCAGCGTAGCAAGGCTCCCATTTCTCCATGGCCGGTCCTGCATTTCTGGTTTGGACACTTTTTTCCGCATGGCCCTTTTGCCCGCTGGGAAGCGAGACTTCTTTGGAGCGCTAATTGGCCTTTCCAGGTTGCTTGGTTGGCCAAAAAGGGCGTATGCGTTTTTTCCTGAATATATTCAGGAAAAAACGCATACGCCCTTTTTGGCCAAGGGCATCATTGTCCACGTTTTGCCGCTTTTCATGTGCTTTCAAGGCGATTCGAATCTACCTCCTGAAATCTGTTTCCTGCAATTCTGCCTTGCTTTCAAAGCCTCTTCGTTGCCTTCCCTTAATATATTTGTGGACGAGAGGTATCATTTAAAACTCTGCAGGTTTGTGAATTGCAGTGCCCCTGAGCTCCATTTTTCAACTCGCTTTTTTGGGAGCTGGCTGCAAAAGCGCAGGATTGCTTCAGGCCCTCTTCTGGTTCTGGGGGGCAGGCTGAGCTTGTGCTTAATTCTTCTTCCTGATGGGAAAATAGAGTGACCTGTGCCTGTCCCAACACCTAGAGCTAGTCTCTCATTGGTTCCCCCTCTTCCCCTTCATCCTCAGGACAAATTGCAACCTGTACGGAACAGGAGGTTAAAGGTGCTGATACTCCAAGGAGGGAGATGGCTAGTAAATCGGCTGGAATGGCGAATCCGAGCAAAGGAGATGAGAAATGAGGTGCGTTTTAGAAACCTTTCCCGATCACACGGTGTACCATCTTCTGGGTTTCTCATGCCTGTTTTCGACGTAGGAAGATGCCCTTGAACCTGGAGATTTGGGACCCATGGGATGGGTACCATGCAGTATTACTTGAAAGGGTCTGCGTTGGCTCACCCAACCTCACCGAACCTCTCAGCCTCAAGAGTGTCCACCCTTATGTCTCAATCAGCTGTGGGTCTAGATATGGTCAATCCAGGTTGCATCACAGCCCCTGAACGAATTTTGTAAGAATTTCTCTCTCTTTCACTGTCTTTGTTTCACGGGTTTTGAAAAGTAATTTATTTTTATAATGGGGTTTAGCTGCTTTTCACGGCTGTGTTTATGCCGCTTTACACCCCCTTGACTCACTTACAGAGAGATATCAATATTTAGGTTTGAAGATTCTTACTAGTCAGATATATTCTTGTGCGGTGAATAGGGGGTGTTGAGTCCAGTTCACTGAAAAAGGAATAGGTCTTGTCTCTTACATATTGGGTTTATGGAACGGTATCGGAGCTAATTTGAAACCCTTGTTTTATGCATCACCCCACCTCACGTTTCCCGTTCAGCAGCCATAGTGTGTTTCCTAAACGTGGGACTCTGTTCTGTTTTGCAATTCAGTTCAAGTGTAGCGGTTTTTACATTCCCTCTCTAAGTGATATCTTATGATAAGTGTCTTTTTCTGTGTGACTTATTTCACTTAGAATCGTCGTACCTAAATCCACTCATCGTGCTGCTACTAGCCTTATGACGTTGATTTCATGGCTGAGTGATATTCCATTGTACATGAGGACCACAACTTCTTTATCCATTTTTCTCTTTCCTAGGATATTTAAGGTGTAATGAAGTGGGGGTTCTTGTCCACAGAGCAGCCCTAAACTTTGGGGTGCCTGTGTCTTGCTGATTTTTAGTTTTCCCAATTTATACGGCCATGAGTGGAAGTGCCCTAAGCTCTCCAAGCTGTGTTTTTTAGATGTTTCAGAACACACCGTACACTTCTCCAGAGTGGCTGTTGGCAATTTACATCCCACCCATCAGCGTAGCAAGGCTCCCATTTCTCCATGGCCGGTCCTGCATTTCTGGTTTGGACACTTTTTTCCGCATGGCCCTTTTGCCCGCTGGGAAGCGAGACTTCTTTGGAGCGCTGATTGGCCTTTCCAGGTTGCTTGGTTGGCCAAAAAGGGCGTATGCGTTTTTTCCTGAATATATTCAGGAAAAAACGCATACGCCCTTTTTGGCCAAGGGCATCATTGTCCACGTTTTGCCGCTTTTCATGTGCTTTCAAGGCGATTCGAATCTACCTCCTGAAATCTGTTTCCTGCAATTCTGCCTTGCTTTCAAAGCCTCTTCGTTGCCTTCCCTTAATATATTTGTGGACGAGAGGTATCATTTAAAACTCTGCAGGTTTGTGAATTGCAGTGCCCCTGAGCTCCATTTTTCAACTCGCTTTTTTGGGAGCTGGCCGCAAAAGCGCAGGATTGCTTCAGGCCCTCTTCTGGTTCTGGGGGGCAGGCTGAGCTTTTGCTTGATTCTTCTTCCTGATGGGAAAATAGAGTGACCTGTGCCTGTCCCAACACCTAGAGCTAGTCTCTCATTGGTTCCCCCTCTTCCCGTTCATCCTCAGGACAAATTGCAACCTGTACGGAACAGGAGGTTAAAGGTGCTGATTCTCCAAGGAGGGAGATGGCTAGTAAATCGGCTGGAATGGCGAACCCGAGCAAAGGAGATGAGAAATGAGGTGCGTTTTAGAAGCCTTTCCCGATCACACCGTGTACCATCTTCTGGGTTTCTCATGCCTGTTTTCGACGTAGGAAGATGCCCTTGAACCTGGAGATTTGGGACCCATGGGATGGGTACCATGCAGTATTACTTGAAAGGGTCTGCGTTGGCTCACCCAACCTCACCGAACCTCTCAGCCCCAAGAGTGTCCACCCTTATGTCTCAATCAGCTGTGGGTCTAGATATGGTCAATCCAGGTTGCATCACAGCCCCTGAACGAATTTTGTAAGAATTTCTCTCTCTTTCACTGCCTTTGTTTCACGGGTTTTGAAAAGTAATTTATTTTTATAATGGGGTTTAGCTGCTTTTCACGGCTGTGTTTATGCCGCTTTACACCCCCTTGACTCACTTACAGAGAGATATCAATACATAGGTTTGAAGATTCTTACTAGTCAGATATATTCTTGTGCGGTGAATAGGGGGTGTTGAGTCCAGTTCACTGAAAAAGGAATAGGTCTTGTCTCTTACATATTGGGTTTATGGAACGGTATCGGAGCTAATTTGAAACCCTTGTTTTATGCATCACCCTACCTCACCTTTCCCGTTCAGCGGCCATAGTGTGTTTCCTAAACGTGGGACTCTGTTCTGTTTTGCAATTCAGTTCAAGTGTAGCGGTTTTTACATTCCCTCTAGAAGTGATATCTTATGATAAGTGTCTTTTTCTGTGTGACTTATTTCACTTAGAATCATCGTACCTAAATCCACTCATCGTGCTGCTACTAGCCTTATGACGTTGATTTCATGGCTGAGTGATATTCCATTGTACATGAGGACCACAACTTCTTTATCCATTTTTCTCTTTCCTAGGATATTTAAGGTGTAATGAAGTGGGGGTTCTTGTCCACAGAGCAGCCCTAAACTTTGGGGTGCCTGTGTCTTGCTGATTTTTAGTTTTCCCAATTTATACGGCCATGAGTGGAAGTGCCCTATGCTCTCCAAGCTGTGTTTTTTAGATGTTTCAGAACACACCGTACACTTCTCCAGAGTGGCTGTTGGCAATTTACATCCCACCCATCAGCGTAGCAAGGCTCCCATTTCTCCATGGCCGGTCCTGCATTTCTGGTTTGGACACTTTTTTCCGCATGGCCCTTTTGCCCGCTGGGAAGCGAGACTTCTTTGGAGCGCTAATTGGCCTTTCCAGGTTGCTTGGTTGGCCAAAAAGGGCGTATGCGTTTTTTCCTGAATATATTCAGGAAAAAACGCATACGCCCTTTTTGGCCAAGGGCATCATTGTCCACGTTTTGCCGCTTTTCATGTGCTTTCAAGGCGATTCGAATCTACCTCCTGAAATCTGTTTCCTGCAATTCTGCCTTGCTTTCAAAGCCTCTTCGTTGCCTTCCCTTAATATATTTGTGGACGAGAGGTATCATTTAAAAATCTGCAGGTTTGTGAA
Source organism: Balaenoptera acutorostrata (assembly GCF_949987535.1). Lineage (NCBI taxonomy): Eukaryota > Metazoa > Chordata > Mammalia > Artiodactyla > Balaenopteridae > Balaenoptera > Balaenoptera acutorostrata. Next base: position 277,584 of record NW_026646402.1, read on the forward strand.
TTGCAGTGCCCCTGAGCTCCATTTTACAACTCGCTTTTTTGGGAGCTGGCCGCAAAAGCGCAGGATTGCTTCAGGCCCTCTTCTGGTTCTGGGGGGCAGGCTGAGCTTGTGCTTAATTCTTCTTCCTGATGGGAAAATAGAGTGACGTGTGCCTGTCCCAACACCTAGAGCTAGTCTCTCATTGGTTCCCCCTCTTTCCCTTCATCCTCAGGACAAATTGCAACCTGTACGGAACAGGAGGTTAATGGTGCTGATTCTCCAAGGAGGGAGATGGCTAGTAAATCGGCTGGAATGGCGAACCCGAGCAAAGGAGATGAGAAATGAGGTACGTTTTAGAAACCTTTCCCGATCACACGGTGTACCATCTTCTGGGTTTCTCATGCCTGTTTTCGACGTAGGAAGATGCCCTTGAACCTGGAGATTTGGGACCCATGGGATGGGTACCATGCAGTATTACTTGAAAGGGTCTGCGTTGGCTCACCCAACCTCACCGAACCTCTCAGCCCCAAGAGTGTCCACCCTTATGTCTCAATCAGCTGTGGGTCTAGATATGGTCAATCCAGGTTGCATCACAGCCCCTGAACGAATTTTGTAAGAATTTCTCTCTCTTTCACTGTCTTTGTTTCACGGGTTTTGAAAAGTAATTTATTTTTATAATGGGGTTTAGCTGCTTTTCACGGCTGTGTTTATGCCGCTTTACACCCCCTTGACTCACTTACAGAGAGATATCAATACATAGGTTTGAAGATTCTTACTAGTCAGATATATTCTTGTGCGGTGAATAGGGGGTGTTGAGTCCAGTTCACTGAAAAAGGAATAGGTCTTGTCTCTTACATATTGGGTTTATGGAACGGTATCTGAGCTAATTTGAAACCCTTGTTTTATGCATCACCCCACCTCACCTTTCCCGTTCAGCAGCCATAGTGTGTTTCTTAAACGTGGGACTCTGTTCTGTTTTGCAATTCAGTTCAAGTGTAGCGGTTTTTACATTCCCTCTCGAAGTGATATCTTATGATAAGTGTCTTTTTCTGTGTGACTTATTTCACTTAGAATCGTCGTACCTAAATCCACTCATCGTGCTGCTACTAGCCTTATGACGTTGATTTCATGGCTGAGTGATATTCCATTGTACATGAGGACCACAACTTCTTTATCCATTTTTCTCTTTCCTAGGATATTTAAGGTGTAATGAAGTGGGGGTTCTTGTCCACAGAGCAGCCCTAAACTTTGGGGTGCCTGTGTCTTGCTGATTTTTAGTTTTCCCAATTTATACGGCCATGAGTGGAAGTGCCCTATGCTCTCCAAGCTGTGTTTTTTAGATGTTCCAGAACACACCGTACACTTCTCCAGAGTGGCTGTTGGCAATTTACATCCCACCCATCAGCGTAGCAAGGCTCCCATTTCTCCATGGCCGGTCCTGCATTTCTGGTTTGGACACTTTTTTCCGCATGGCCCTTTTGCCCGCTGGGAAGCGAGACTTCTTTGGAGCGCTGATTGGCCTTTCCAGGTTGCTTGGTTGGCCAAAAAGGGCGTATGCGTTTTTTCCTGAATATATTCAGGAAAAAACGCATACGCCCTTTTTGGCCAAGGGCATCATTGTCCACGTTTTGCCGCTTTTCATGTGCTTTCAAGGCGATTCGAATCTACCTCCTGAAATCTGTTTCCTGCAATTCTGCCTTGCTTTCAAAGCCTCTTCGTTGCCTTCCCTTAATATATTTGTGGACGAGAGGTATCATTTAAAACTCTGCAGGTTTGTGAATTGCAGTGCCCCTGAGCTCCATTTTTCAACTCGCTTTTTTGGGAGCTGGCCGCAAAAGCGCAGGATTGCTTCAGGCCCTCTTCTGGTTCTGGGGGGCAGGCTGAGCTTGTGCTTAATTCTTCTTCCTGATGGGAAAATAGAGTGACCTGTGCCTGTCCCAACACCTAGAGCTAGTCTCTCATTGGTTCCCCCTCTTCCCCTTCATCCTCAGGACAAATTGCAACCTGTACGGAACAGGAGGTTAAAGGTGCTGATTCTCCAAGGAGGGAGATGGCTAGTAAATCGGCTGGAATGGCGAACCCGAGCAAAGGAGATGAGAAATGAGGTACGTTTTAGAAACCTTTCCCGATCACACGGTGTACCATCTTCTGGGTTTCTCATGCCTGTTTTCGACGTAGGAAGATGCCCTTGAACCTGGAGATTTGGGACCCATGGGATGGGTACCATGCAGTATTACTTGAAAGGGTCTGCGTTGGCTCACCCAACCTCACCGAACCTCTCAGCCCCAAGAGTGTCCACCCTTATGTCTCAATCAGCTGTGGGTCTAGATATGGTCAATCCAGGTTGCATCACAGCCCCTGAACGAATTTTGTAAGAATTTCTCTCTCTTTCACTGTCTTTGTTTCACGGGTTTTGAAAAGTAATTTATTTTTATAATGGGGTTTAGCTGCTTTTCACGGCTGTGTTTATGCCGCTTTACACCCCCTTGACTCACTTACAGAGAGATATCAATACATAGGTTTGAAGATTCTTACTAGTCACATATATTCTTGTGCGGTGAATAGGGGGTGTTGAGTCCAGTTCACTGAAAAAGGAATAGGTCTTGTCTCTTACATACTGGGTTTATGGAACGGTATCTGAGCTAATTTGAAACCCTTGTTTTATGCATCACCCCACCTCACCTTTCCCGTTCAGCAGCCATAGTGTGTTTCCTAAACGTGGGACTCTGTTCTGTTTTGCAATTCAGTTCAAGTGTAGCGGTTTTTACATTCCCTCTCTAAGTGATATCTTATGATAAGTGTCTTTTTCTGTGTGACTTATTTCACTTAGAATCGTCGTACCTAAATCCACTCATCGTGCTGCTACTAGCCTTATGACGTTGATTTCATGGCTGAGTGATATTCCATTGTACATGAGGACCACAACTTCTTTATCCATTTTTCTCTTTCCTAGGATATTTAAGGTGTAATGAAGTGGGGGTTCTTGTCCACAGAGCAGCCCTAAACTTTGGGGTGCCTGTGTCTTGCTGATTTTTAGTTTTCCCAATTTATACGCCCATGAGTGGAAGTGCCCTATGCTCTCCAAGCTGTGTTTTTTAGATGTTTTAGAACACACCGTACACTTCTCCAGAGTGGCTGTTGGCAATTTACATCCCACCCATCAGCGTAGCAAGGCTCCCATTTCTCCATGGCCGGTCCTGCATTTCTGGTTTGGACACTTTTTTCCGCATGGCCCTTTTGCCCGCTGCGAAGCGAGACTTCTTTGGAGCGCTGATTGGCCTTTCCAGGTTGCTTGGTTGGCCAAAAAGGGCGTATGCGTTTTTTCCTGAATATATTCAGGAAAAAACGCATACGCCCTTTTTGGCCAAGGGCATCATTGTCCACGTTTTGCCGCTTTTCATGTGCTTTCAAGGCGATTCGAATCTACCTCCTGAAATCTGTTTCCTGCAATTCTGCCTTGCTTTCAAAGCCTCTTCGTTGCCTTCCCTTAATATATTTGTGGACGAGAGGTATCATTTAAAACTCTGCAGGTTTGTGAATTGCAGTGCCCCTGAGCTCCATTTTTCAACTCGCTTTTTTGGGAGCTGGCCGCAAAAGCGCAGGATTGCTTCAGGCCCTCTTTTGGTTCTGGGGGCAGGCTGAGCTTGTGCTTAATTCTTCTTCCTGATGGGAAAATAGAGTGACCTGTGCCTGTCCCAACACCTAGAGCTAGTCTCTCATTGGTTCCCCCTCTTCCCCTTCATCCTCAGGACAAATTGCAACCTGTACGGAACAGGAGGTTAAAGGTGCTGATTCTCCAAGGAGGGAGATGGCTAGTAAATCGGCTGGAATGGCGAACCCGAGCAAAGGAGATGAGAAATGAGGTGCGTTTTAGAAACCTTTCCCGATCACACGGTGTACCATCTTCTGGGTTTCTCATGCCTGTTTTCGACGTAGGAAGATGCCCTTGAACCTGGAGATTTGGGACCCATGGGATGGGTACCATGCAGTATTACTTGAAAGGGTCTGCGTTGGCTCACCCAACCTCACCGAACCTCTCAGCCCCAAGAGTGTCCACCCTTATGTCTCAATCAGCTGTGGGTCTAGATATGGTCAATCCAGGTTGCATCACAGCCCCTGAACGAATTTTGTAAGAATTTCTCTCTCTTTCACTGTCTTTGTTTCACGGGTTTTGAAAAGTAATTTATTTTTATAATGGGGTTTAGCTGCTTTTCACGGCTGTGTTTATGCCGCTTTACACCCCCTTGACTCACTTACAGAGAGATATCAATACATAGGTTTGAAGATTCTTACTAGTCAGATATATTCTTGTGCGGTGAATAGGGGGTGTTGAGTCCAGTTCACTGAAAAAGGAATAGGTCTTGTCTCTTACATATTGGGTTTATGGAACGGTATCTGAGCTAATTTGAAACCCTTGTTTTATGCATCACCCCACCTCACCTTTCCCGTTCAGCAGCCATAGTGTGTTTCTTAAACGTGGGACTCTGTTCTGTTTTGCAATTCAGTTCAAGTGTAGCGGTTTTTACATTCCCTCTAGAAGTGATATCTTATGATAAGTGTCTTTTTCTGTGTGACTTATTTCACTTAGAATCGTCGTACCTAAATCCACTCATCGTGCTGCTACTAGCCTTATGACGTTGATTTCATGGCTGAGTGATATTCCATTGTACATGAGGACCACAACTTCTTTATCCATTTTTCTCTTTCCTAGGATATTTAAGGTGTAATGAAGTGGGGGTTCTTGTCCACAGAGCAGCCCTAAACTTTGGGGTGCCTGTGTCTTGCTGATTTTTAGTTTTCCCAATTTATACGCCCATGAGTGGAAGTGCCCTATGCTCTCCAAGCTGTGTTTTTTAGATGTTTCAGAACACACCGTACACTTCTCCAGAGTGGCTGTTGGCAATTTACATCCCACCCATCAGCGTAGCAAGGCTCCCATTTCTCCATGGCCGGTCCTGCATTTCTGGTTTGGACACTTTTTTCCGCATGGCCCTTTTGCCCGCTGGGAAGCGAGACTTCTTTGGAGCGCTGATTGGCCTTTCCAGGTTGCTTGGTTGGCCAAAAAGGGCGTATGCGTTTTTTCCTGAATATATTCAGGAAAAAACGCATACGCCCTTTTTGGCCAAGGGCATTATTGTCCACGTTTTGCCGCTTTTCATGTGCTTTCAAGGCGATTCGTATCTACCTCCTGAAATCTGTTTCCTGCAATTCTGCCTTGCTTTCAAAGCCTCTTCGTTGCCTTCCCTTAATATATTTGTGGACGAGAGGTATCATTTAAAACTCTGCAGGTTTGTGAATTGCAGTGCCCCTGAGCTCCATTTTTCAACTCGCTTTTTTGGGAGCTGGCCGCAAAAGCGCAGGATTGCTTCAGGCCCTCTTCTGGTTCTGGGGGGCAGGCTGAGCTTGTGCTTAATTCTTCTTCCTGATGGGAAAATAGAGTGACCTGTGCCTGTCCCAACACCTAGAGCTAGTCTCTCATTGGTTCCCCCTCTTCCCCTTCATCCTCAGGACAAATTGCAACCTGTACGGAACAGGAGGTTAAAGGTGCTGATTCTCCAAGGAGGGAGATGGCTAGTAAATCGGCTGGAATGGCGAACCCGAGCAAAGGAGATGAGAAATGAGGTGCGTTTTAGAAACCTTTCCCGATCACACGGTGTACCATCTTCTGGGTTTCTCATGCCTGTTTTCGACGTAGGAAGATGCCCTTGAACCTGGAGATTTGGGACCCATGGGATGGGTACCATGCAGTATTACTTGAAAGGGTCTGCGTTGGCTCACCCAACCTCACCGAACCTCTCAGCCCCAAGAGTGTCCACCCTTATGTCTCAATCAGCTGTGGGTCTAGATATGGTCAATCCAGGTTGCATCACAGCCCCTGAACGAATTTTGTAAGAATTTCTCTCTCTTTCACTGTCTTTGTTTCACGGGTTTTGAAAAGTAATTTATTTTTATAATGGGGTTTAGCTGCTTTTCACGGCTGTGTTTATGCCGCTTTACACCCCCTTGACTCACTTACAGAGAGATATCAATACATAGGTTTGAAGATTCTTACTAGTCAGATATATTCTTGTGCGGTGAATAGGGGGTGTTGAGTCCAGTTCACTGAAAAAGGAATAGGTCTTGTCTCTTACATATTGGGTTTATGGAACGGTATCGGAGCTAATTTGAAACCCTTGTTTTATGCATCACCCCACCTCACCTTTCCCGTTCAGCAGCCATAGTGTGTTTCTTAAACGTGGGACTCTGTTCTGTTTTGCAATTCAGTTCAAGTGTAGCGGTTTTTACATTCCCTCTAGAAGTGATATCTTATGATAAGTGTCTTTTTCTGTGTGACTTATTTCACTTAGAATCGTCGTACCTAAATCCACTCATCGTGCTGCTACTAGCCTTATGACGTTGATTTCATGGCTGAGTGATATTCCATTGTACATGAGGACCACAACTTCTTTATCCATTTTTCTCTTTCCTAGGATATTTAAGGTGTAATGAAGTGGGGGTTCTGGTCCACAGAGCAGCCCTAAACTTTGGGGTGCCTGTGTCTTGCTGATTTTTAGTTTTCCCAATTTATACGGCCATGAGTGGAAGTGCCCTATGCTCTCCAAGCTGTGTTTTTTAGATGTTTCAGAACACACCGTACACTTCTCCAGAGTGGCTGTTGGCAATTTACATCCCACCCATCAGCGTAGCAAGGCTCCCATTTCTCCATGGCCGGTCCTGCATTTCTGGTTTGGACACTTTTTTCCGCATGGCCCTTTTGCCCGCTGGGAAGCGAGACTTCTTTGGAGCGCTGATTGGCCTTTCCAGGTTGCTTGGTTGGCCAAAAAGGGCGTATGCGTTTTTTCCTGAATATATTCAGGAAAAAACGCATACGCCCTTTTTGGCCAAGGGCATCATTGTCCACGTTTTGCCGCTTTTCATGTGCTTTCAAGGCGATTCGAATCTACCTCCTGAAATCTGTTTCCTGCAATTCTGCCTTGCTTTCAAAGCCTCTTCGTTGCCTTCCCTTAATATATTTGTGGACGAGAGGTATCATTTAAAACTGTGCAGGTCTATGAATTGCAGTGCCCCTGAGCTCCATTTTTCAACTCGCTTTTTTGGGAGCTGGCCGCAAAAGCGCAGGATTGCTTCAGGCCCTCTTCTGGTTCTGGGGGGCAGGCTGAGCTTGTGCTTAATTCTTCTTCCTGATGGGAAAATAGAGTGACCTGTGCCTGTCCCAACACCTAGAGCTAGTCTCTCATTGGTTCCCCCTCTTCCCCTTCATCCTCAGGACAAATTGCAACCTGTACGGAACAGGAGGTTAAAGGTGCTGATTCTCCAAGGAGGGAGATGGCTAGTAAATCGGCTGGAATGGCGAACCCGAGCAAAGGAGATGAGAAATGTGGTGCGTTTTAGAAACCTTTCCCGATCACACGGTGTACCATCTTCTGGGTTTCTCATGCCTGTTTTCGACGTAGGAAGATGCCCTTGAACCTGGAGATTTGGGACCCATGGGATGGGTACCATGCAGTATTACTTGAAAGGGTCTGCGTTGGCTCACCCAACCTCACCGAACCTCTCAGCCCCAAGAGTGTCCACCCTTATGTCTCAATCAGCTGTGGGTCTAGATATGGTCAATCCAGGTTGCATCACAGCCCCTGAACGAATTTTGTAAGAATTTCTCTCTCTTTCACTGTCTTTGTTTCACGGGTTTTGAAAAGTAATTTATTTTTATAATGGGGTTTAGCTGCTTTTCACGGCTGTGTTTATGCCGCTTTACACCCCCTTGACTCACTTACAGAGAGATATCAATACATAGGTTTGAAGATTCTTACTAGTCAGATATATTCTTGTGCGGTGAATAGGGGGTGTTGAGTCCAGTTCACTGAAAAAGGAATAGGTCTTGTCTCTTACATATTGGGTTTATGGAACGGTATCTGAGCTAATTTGAAACCCTTGTTTTATGCATCACCCCACCTCACCTTTCCCGTTCAGCAGCCATAGTGTGTTTCTTAAACGTGGGACTCTGTTCTGTTTTGCAATTCAGTTCAAGTGTAGCGGTTTTTACATTCCCTCTAGAAGTGATATCTTATGATAAGTGTCTTTTTCTGTGTGACTTATTTCACTTAGAATCGTCGTACCTAAATCCACTCATCGTGCTGCTACTAGCCTTATGACGTTGATTTCATGGCTGAGTGATATTCCATTGTACATGAGGACCACAACTTCTTTATCCATTTTTCTCTTTCCTAGGATATTTAAGGTGTAATGAAGTGGGGGTTCTTGTCCACAGAGCAGCCCTAAACTTTGGGGTGCCTGTGTCTTGCTGATTTTTAGTTTTCCCAATTTATACGCCCATGAGTGGAAGTGCCCTATGCTCTCCAAGCTGTGTTTTTTAGATGTTTCAGAACACACCGTACACTTCTCCAGAGTGGCTGTTGGCAATTTACATCCCACCCATCAGCGTAGCAAGGCTCCCATTTCTCCATGGCCGGTCCTGCATTTCTGGTTTGGACACTTTTTTCCGCATGGCCCTTTTGCCCGCTGGGAAGCGAGACTTCTTTGGAGCGCTGATTGGCCTTTCCAGGTTGCTTGGTTGGCCAAAAAGGGCGTATGCGTTTTTTCCTGAATATATTCAGGAAAAAACGCATACGCCCTTTTTGGCCAAGGGCATCATTGTCCACGTTTTGCCGCTTTTCATGTGCTTTCAAGGCGATTCGAATCTACCTCCTGAAATCTGTTTCCTGCAATTCTGCCTTGCTTTCAAAGCCTCTTCGTTGCCTTCCCTTAATATATTTGTGGACGAGAGGTATCATTTAAAACTCTGCAGGTCTATGAATTGCAGTGCCCCTGAGCTCCATTTTTCAACTCGCTTTTTTGGGAGCTGGCCGCAAAAGCGCAGGATTGCTTCAGGCCCTCTTCTGGTTCTGGGGGGCAGGCTGAGCTTGTGCTTAATTCTTCTTCCTGATGGGAAAATAGAGTGACCTGTGCCTGTCCCAACACCTAGAGCTAGTCTCTCATTGGTTCCCCCTCTTCCCGTTCATCCTCAGGACAAATTGCAACCTGTACGGAACAGGAGGTTAAAGGTGCTGATTCTCCAAGGAGGGAGATGGCTAGTAAATCGGCTGGAATGGCGAACCCGAGCAAAGGAGATGAGAAATGAGGTGCGTTTTAGAAACCTTTCCCGATCACACGGTGTACCATCTTCTGGGTTTCTCATGCCTGTTTTCGACGTAGGAAGATGCCCTTGAACCTGGAGATTTGGGACCCATGGGATGGGTACCATGCAGTATTACTTGAAAGGGTCTGCGTTGGCTCACCCAACCTCACCGAACCTCTCAGCCCCAAGAGTGTCCACCCTTATGTCTCAATCAGCTGTGGGTCTAGATATGGTCAATCCAGGTTGCATCACAGCCCCTGAACGAATTTTGTAAGAATTTCTCTCTCTTTCACTGTCTTTGTTTCACGGGTTTTGAAAAGTAATTTATTTTTATAATGGGGTTTAGCTGCTTTTCACGGCTGTGTTTATGCCGCTTTACACCCCCTTGACTCACTTACAGAGAGATATCAATACATAGGTTTGAAGATTCTTACTAGTCAGATATATTCTTGTGCGGTGAATAGGGGGTGTTGAGTCCAGTTCACTGAAAAAGGAATAGGTCTTGTCTCTTACATATTGGGTTTATGGAACGGTATCTGAGCTAATTTGAAACCCTTGTTTTATGCATCACCCCACCTCACCTTTCCCGTTCAGCAGCCATAGTGTGTTTCTTAAACGTGGGACTCTGTTCTGTTTTGCAATTCAGTTCAAGTGTAGCGGTTTTTACATTCCCTCTAGAAGTGATATCTTATGATAAGTGTCTTTTTCTGTGTGACTTATTTCACTTAGAATCGTCGTACCTAAATCCACTCATCGTGCTGCTACTAGCCTTATGACGTTGATTTCATGGCTGAGTGATATTCCATTGTACATGAGGACCACAACTTCTTTATCCATTTTTCTCTTTCCTAGGATATTTAAGGTGTAATGAAGTGGGGGTTCTTGTCCACAGAGCAGCCCTAAACTTTGGGGTGCCTGTGTCTTGCTGATTTTTAGTTTTCCCAATTTATACGCCCATGAGTGGAAGTGCCCTATGCTCTCCAAGCTGTGTTTTTTAGATGTTTCAGAACACACCGTACACTTCTCCAGAGTGGCTGTTGGCAATTTACATCCCACCCATCAGCGTAGCAAGGCTCCCATTTCTCCATGGCCGGTCCTGCATTTCTGGTTTGGACACTTTTTTCCGCATGGCCCTTTTGCCCGCTGGGAAGCGAGACTTCTTTGGAGCGCTGATTGGCCTTTCCAGGTTGCTTGGTTGGCCAAAAAGGGCGTATGCGTTTTTTCCTGAATATATTCACTAAAAAACGCATACGCCCTTTTTGGCCAAGGGCATCATTGTCCACGTTTTGCCGCTTTTCATGTGCTTTCAAGGCGATTCGAATCTACCTCCTGAAATCTGTTTCCTGCAATTCTGCCTTGCTTTCAAAGCCTCTTCGTTGCCTTCCCTTAATATATTTGTGGACGAGAGGTATCATTTAAAACTCTGCAGGTTTGTGAATTGCAGTGCCCCTGAGCTCCATTTTTCAACTCGCTTTTTTGGGAGCTGGCCGCAAAAGCGCAGGATTGCTTCAGGCCCTCTTCTGGTTCTGGGGGGCAGGCTGAGCTTGTGCTTAATTCTTCTTCCTGATGGGAAAATAGAGTGACCTGTGCCTGTCCCAACACCTAGAGCTAGTCTCTCATTGGTTCCCCCTCTTCCCGTTCATCCTCAGGACAAATTGCAACCTGTACGGAACAGGAGGTTAAAGGTGCTGATTCTCCAAGGAGGGAGACGGCTAGTAAATCGGCTGGAATGGCGAACCCGAGCAAAGGAGATGAGAAATGAGGTGCGTTTTAGAAACCTTTCCCGATCACACGGTGTACCATCTTCTGGGTTTCTCATGCCTGTTTTCGACGTAGGAAGATGCCCTTGAACCTGGAGATTTGGGACCCATGGGATGGGTACCATGCAGTATTACTTGAAAGGGTCTGCGTTGGCTCACCCAACCTCACCGAACCTCTCAGCCCCAAGAGTGTCCACCCTTATGTCTCAATCAGCTGTGGGTCTAGATATGGTCAATCCAGGTTGCATCACAGCCCCTGAACGAATTTTGTAAGAATTTCTCTCTCTTTCACTGTCTTTGTTTCACGGGTTTTGAAAAGTAATTTATTTTTATAATGGGGTTTAGCTGCTTTTCACGGCTGTGTTTATGCCGCTTTACACCCCCTTGACTCACTTACAGAGAGATATCAATACATAGGTTTGAAGATTCTTACTAGTCAGATATATTCTTGTGCGGTGAAGAGGGGGTGTTGAGTCCAGTTCACTGAAAAAGGAATAGGTCTTGTCTCTTACATATTGGGTTTATGGAACGGTATCTGAGCTAATTTGAAACCCTTGTTTTATGCATCACCCCACCTCACATTTCCCGTTCAGCAGCCATAGTGTGTTTCCTAAACGTGGGACTCTGTTCTGTTTTGCAATTCAGTTCAAGGGTAGCGGTTTTTACATTCCCTCTAGAAGTGATATCTTATGATAAGTGTCTTTTTCTGTGTGACTTATTTCACTTAGAATCGTCGTACCTAAATCCACTCATCGTGCTGCTACTAGCCTTATGACGTTGATTTCATGGCTGAGTGATATTCCATTGTACATGAGGACCACAACTTCTTTATCCATTTTTCTCTTTCCTAGGATATTTAAGGTGTAATGAAGTGGGGGTTCTTGTCCACAGAGCAGCCCTAAACTTTGGGGTGCCTGTGTCTTGCTGATTTTTAGTTTTCCCAATTTATACGGCCATGAGTGGAAGTGCCCTATGCTCTCCAAGCTGTGTTTTTTAGATGTTTCAGAACACACCGTACACTTCTCCAGAGTGGCTGTTGGCAATTTACATCCCACCCATCAGCGTAGCAAGGCTCCCATTTCTCCATGGCCGGTCCTGCATTTCTGGTTTGGACACTTTTTTCCGCATGGCCCTTTTGCCCGCTGGGAAGCGAGACTTCTTTGGAGCGCTGATTGGCCTTTCCAGGTTGTTTGGTTGGCCAAAAAGGGCGTATGCGTTTTTTCCTGAATATATTCAGGAAAAAACGCATACGCCCTTTTTGGCCAAGGGCATCATTGTCCACGTTTTGCCGCTTTTCATGTGCTTTCAAGGCGATTCGAATCTACCTCCTGAAATCTGTTTCCTGCAATTCTGCCTTGCTTTCAAAGCCTCTTCGTTGCCTTCCCTTAATATATTTGTGGACGAGAGGTATCATTTAAAACTCTGCAGGTTTGTGAATTGCAGTGCCCCTGAGCTCCATTTTTCAACTCGCTTTTTTGGGAGCTGGCCGCCAAAGCGCAGGATTGCTTCAGGCCCTCTTCTGGTTCTGGGGGACAGGCTGAGCTTGTGCTTAATTCTTCTTCCTGATGGGAAAATAGAGTGACCTGTGCCTGTCCCAACACCTAGAGCTAGTCTCTCATTGGTTCCCCCTCTTCCCCTTCATCCTCAGGACAAATTGCAACCTGTACGGAACAGGAGGTTAAAGGTGTTGATTCTCCAAGGAGGGAGATGGCTAGTAAATCGGCTGGAATGGCGAACCCGAGCAAAGGAGATGAGAAATGAGGTGCGTTTTAGAAACCTTTCCCGATCACACGGTGTACCATCTTCTGGGTTTCTCATGCCTGTTTTCGACGTAGGAAGATGCCCTTGAACCTGGAGATTTGGGACCCATGGGATGGGTACCATGCAGTATTACTTGAAAGGGTCTGCGTTGGCTCACCCAACCTCACCGAACCTCTCAGCCCCAAGAGTGTCCACCCTTATGTCTCAATCAGCTGTGGGTCTAGATATGGTCAATCCAGGTTGCATCACAGCCCCTGAACGAATTTTGTAAGAATTTCTCTCTCTTTCACTGTCTTTGTTTCACGGGTTTTGAAAAGTAATTTATTTTTATAATGGGGTTTAGCTGCTTTTCACGGCTGTGTTTATGCCGCTTTACACCCCCTTGACTCACTTACAGAGAGATATCAATACATAGGTTTGAAGATTCTTACTAGTCAGATATATTCTTGTGCGGTGAATAGGGGGTGTTGAGTCCAGTTCACTGAAAAAGGAATAGGTCTTGTCTCTTACATATTGGGTTTATGGAACGGTATCTGAGCTAATTTGAAACCCTTGTTTTATGCATCACCCTACCTCACCTTTCCCGTTCAGCAGCCATAGTGTGTTTCCTAAACGTGGGACTCTGTTCTGTTTTGCAATTCAGTTCAAGTGTAGCGGTTTTTACATTCCCTCTAGAAGTGATATCTTATGATAAGTGTCTTTTTCTGTGTGACTTATTTCACTTAGAATCGTCGTACCTAAATCCACTCATCGTGCTGCTACTAGCCTTATGACGTTGATTTCATGGCTGAGTGATATTCCATTGTACATGAGGACCACAACTTCTTTATCAATTTTTCTCTTTCCTAGGATATTTAAGGTGTAATGAAGTGGGGGTTCTTGTCCACAGAGCAGCCCTAAACTTTGGGGTGCCTGTGTCTTGCTGATTTTTAGTTTTCCCAATTTATACGCCCATGAGTGGAAGTGCCCTATGCTCTCCAAGCTGTGTTTTTTAGATGTTTCAGAACACACCGTACACTTCTCCAGAGTGGCTGTTGGCAATTTACATCCAACCAACAGCGTAGCAAGGCTCCCATTTCTCCATGGCCGGTCCTGCATTTCTGGTTTGGACACTTTTTTCCGCATGGCCCTTTTGCCCGCTGGGAAGGGAGACTTCTTTGGAGCGCTGATTGGCCTTTCCAGGTTGTTTGGTTGGCCAAAAAGGGCGTATGCGTTTTTTCCTGAATATATTCAGGAAAAAACGCATACGCCCTTTTTGGCCAAGGGCATCATTGTCCACGTTTTGCCGCTTTTCATGTGCTTTCAAGGCGATTCGAATCTACCTCCTGAAATCTGTTTCCTGCAATTCTGCCTTGCTTTCAAAGCCTCTTCGTTGCCTTCCCTTAATATATTTGTGGACGAGAGGTATCATTTAAAACTCTGCAGGTTTGTGAATTGCAGTGCCCCTGAGCTCCATTTTTCAACTCGCTTTTTTGGGAGCTGGCCGCCAAAGCGCAGGATTGCTTCAGGCCCTCTTCTGGTTCTGGGGGACAGGCTGAGCTTGTGCTTAATTCTTCTTCCTGATGGGAAAATAGAGTGACCTGTGCCTGTCCCAACACCTAGAGCTAGTCTCTCATTGGTTCCCCCTCTTCCCGTTCATCCTCAGGACAAATTGCAACCTGTACGGAACAGGAGGTTAAAGGTGCTGATTCTCCAAGGAGGGAGACGGCTAGTAAATCGGCTGGAATGGCGAACCCGAGCAAAGGAGATGAGAAATGAGGTGCGTTTTAGAAACCTTTCCCGATCACACGGTGTACCATCTTCTGGGTTTCTCATGCCTGTTTTCGACGTAGGAAGATGCCCTTGAACCTGGAGATTTGGGACCCATGGGATGGGTACCATGCAGTATTACTTGAAAGGGTCTGCGTTGGCTCACCCAACCTCACCGAACCTCTCAGCCCCAAGAGTGTCCACCCTTATGTCTCAATCAGCTGTGGGTCTAGATATGGTCAATCCAGGTTGCATCACAGCCCCTGAACGAATTTTGTAAGAATTTCTCTCTCTTTCACTGTCTTTGTTTCACGGGTTTTGAAAAGTAATTTATTTTTATAATGGGGTTTAGCTGCTTTTCACGGCTGTGTTTATGCCGCTTTACACCCCCTTGACTCACTTACAGAGAGATATCAATACATAGGTTTGAAGATTCTTACTAGTCAGATATATTCTTGTGCGGTGAAGAGGGGGTGTTGAGTCCAGTTCACTGAAAAAGGAATAGGTCTTGTCTCTTACATATTGGGTTTATGGAACGGTATCTGAGCTAATTTGAAACCCTTGTTTTATGCATCACCCCACCTCACATTTCCCGTTCAGCAGCCATAGTGTGTTTCCTAAACGTGGGACTCTGTTCTGTTTTGCAATTCAGTTCAAGGGTAGCGGTTTTTACATTCCCTCTAGAAGTGATATCTTATGATAAGTGTCTTTTTCTGTGTGACTTATTTCACTTAGAATCGTCGTACCTAAATCCACTCATCGTGCTGCTACTAGCCTTATGACGTTGATTTCATGGCTGAGTGATATTCCATTGTACATGAGGACCACAACTTCTTTATCCATTTTTCTCTTTCCTAGGATATTTAAGGTGTAATGAAGTGGGGGTTCTTGTCCACAGAGCAGCCCTAAACTTTGGGGTGCCTGTGTCTTGCTGATTTTTAGTTTTCCCAATTTATACGGCCATGAGTGGAAGTGCCCTATGCTCTCCAAGCTGTGTTTTTTAGATGTTTCAGAACACACCGTACACTTCTCCAGAGTGGCTGTTGGCAATTTACATCCCACCCATCAGCGTAGCAAGGCTCCCATTTCTCCATGGCCGGTCCTGCATTTCTGGTTTGGACACTTTTTTCCGCATGGCCCTTTTGCCCGCTGGGAAGCGAGACTTCTTTGGAGCGCTGATTGGCCTTTCCAGGTTGTTTGGTTGGCCAAAAAGGGCGTATGCGTTTTTTCCTGAATATATTCAGGAAAAAACGCATACGCCCTTTTTGGCCAAGGGCATCATTGTCCACGTTTTGCCGCTTTTCATGTGCTTTCAAGGCGATTCGAATCTACCTCCTGAAATCTGTTTCCTGCAATTCTGCCTTGCTTTCAAAGCCTCTTCGTTGCCTTCCCTTAATATATTTGTGGACGAGAGGTATCATTTAAAACTCTGCAGGTTTGTGAATTGCAGTGCCCCTGAGCTCCATTTTTCAACTCGCTTTTTTGGGAGCTGGCCGCCAAAGCGCAGGATTGCTTCAGGCCCTCTTCTGGTTCTGGGGGACAGGCTGAGCTTGTGCTTAATTCTTCTTCCTGATGGGAAAATAGAGTGACCTGTGCCTGTCCCAACACCTAGAGCTAGTCTCTCATTGGTTCCCCCTCTTCCCCTTCATCCTCAGGACAAATTGCAACCTGTACGGAACAGGAGGTTAAAGGTGTTGATTCTCCAAGGAGGGAGATGGCTAGTAAATCGGCTGGAATGGCGAACCCGAGCAAAGGAGATGAGAAATGAGGTGCGTTTTAGAAACCTTTCCCGATCACACGGTGTACCATCTTCTGGGTTTCTCATGCCTGTTTTCGACGTAGGAAGATGCCCTTGAACCTGGAGATTTGGGACCCATGGGATGGGTACCATGCAGTATTACTTGAAAGGGTCTGCGTTGGCTCACCCAACCTCACCGAACCTCTCAGCCCCAAGAGTGTCCACCCTTATGTCTCAATCAGCTGTGGGTCTAGATATGGTCAATCCAGGTTGCATCACAGCCCCTGAACGAATTTTGTAAGAATTTCTCTCTCTTTCACTGTCTTTGTTTCACGGGTTTTGAAAAGTAATTTATTTTTATAATGGGGTTTAGCTGCTTTTCACGGCTGTGTTTATGCCGCTTTACACCCCCTTGACTCACTTACAGAGAGATATCAATACATAGGTTTGAAGATTCTTACTAGTCAGATATATTCTTGTGCGGTGAATAGGGGGTGTTGAGTCCAGTTCACTGAAAAAGGAATAGGTCTTGTCTCTTACATATTGGGTTTATGGAACGGTATCTGAGCTAATTTGAAACCCTTGTTTTATGCATCACCCTACCTCACCTTTCCCGTTCAGCAGCCATAGTGTGTTTCCTAAACGTGGGACTCTGTTCTGTTTTGCAATTCAGTTCAAGTGTAGCGGTTTTTACATTCCCTCTAGAAGTGATATCTTATGATAAGTGTCTTTTTCTGTGTGACTTATTTCACTTAGAATCGTCGTACCTAAATCCACTCATCGTGCTGCTACTAGCCTTATGACGTTGATTTCATGGCTGAGTGATATTCCATTGTACATGAGGACCACAACTTCTTTATCAATTTTTCTCTTTCCTAGGATATTTAAGGTGTAATGAAGTGGGGGTTCTTGTCCACAGAGCAGCCCTAAACTTTGGGGTGCCTGTGTCTTGCTGATTTTTAGTTTTCCCAATTTATACGCCCATGAGTGGAAGTGCCCTATGCTCTCCAAGCTGTGTTTTTTAGATGTTTCAGAACACACCGTACACTTCTCCAGAGTGGCTGTTGGCAATTTACATCCAACCAACAGCGTAGCAAGGCTCCCATTTCTCCATGGCCGGTCCTGCATTTCTGGTTTGGACACTTTTTTCCGCATGGCCCTTTTGCCCGCTGGGAAGGGAGACTTCTTTGGAGCGCTGATTGGCATTTCCAGGTTGTTTGGTTGGCCAAAAAGGGCGTATGCGTTTTTTCCTGAATATATTCAGGAAAAAACGCATACGCCCTTTTTGGCCAAGGGCATCATTGTCCACGTTTTGCCGCTTTTCATGTGCTTTCAAGGCGATTCGAATCTACCTCCTGAAATCTGTTTCCTGCAATTCTGCCTTGCTTTCAAAGCCTCTTCGTTGCCTTCCCTTAATATATTTGTGGACGAGAGGTATCATTTAAAACTCTGCAGGTTTGTGAATTGCAGTGCCCCTGAGCTCCATTTTTCAACTCGCTTTTTTGGGAGCTGGCCGCCAAAGCGCAGGATTGCTTCAGGCCCTCTTCTGGTTCTGGGGGACAGGCTGAGCTTGTGCTTAATTCTTCTTCCTGATGGGAAAATAGAGTGACCTGTGCCTGTCCCAACACCTAGAGCTAGTCTCTCATTGGTTCCCCCTCTTCCCCTTCATCCTCAGGACAAATTGCAACCTGTACGGAACAGGAGGTTAAAGGTGTTGATTCTCCAAGGAGGGAGATGGCTAGTAAATCGGCTGGAATGGCGAACCCGAGCAAAGGAGATGAGAAATGAGGTGCGTTTTAGAAACCTTTCCCGATCACACGGTGTACCATCTTCTGGGTTTCTCATGCCTGTTTTCGACGTAGGAAGATGCCCTTGAACCTGGAGATTTGGGACCCATGGGATGGGTACCATGCAGTATTATTTGAAAGGGTCTGCGTTGGCTCACCCAACCTCACCGAACCTCTCAGCCCCAAGAGTGTCCACCCTTATGTCTCAATCAGCTGTGGGTCTAGATATGGTCAATCCAGGTTGCATCACAGCCCCTGAACGAATTTTGTAAGAATTTCTCTCTCTTTCACTGTCTTTGTTTCACGGGTTTTGAAAAGTAATTTATTTTTATAATGGGGTTTAGCTGCTTTTCACGGCTGTGTTTATGCCGCTTTACACCCCCTTGACTCACTTACAGAGAGATATCAATACATAGGTTTGAAGATTCTTACTAGTCAGATATATTCTTGTGCGGTGAATAGGGGGTGTTGAGTCCAGTTCACTGAAAAAGGAATAGGTCTTGTCTCTTACATATTGGGTTTATGGAACGGTATCTGAGCTAATTTGAAACCCTTGTTTTATGCATCACCCTACCTCACCTTTCCCGTTCAGCAGCCATAGTGTGTTTCCTAAACGTGGGACTCTGTTCTGTTTTGCAATTCAGTTCAAGTGTAGCGGTTTTTACATTCCCTCTAGAAGTGATATCTTATGATAAGTGTCTTTTTCTGTGTGACTTATTTCACTTAGAATCGTCGTACCTAAATCCACTCATCGTGCTGCTACTAGCCTTATGACGTTGATTTCATGGCTGAGTGATATTCCATTGTACATGAGGACCACAACTTCTTTATCAATTTTTCTCTTTCCTAGGATATTTAAGGTGTAATGAAGTGGGGGTTCTTGTCCACAGAGCAGCCCTAAACTTTGGGGTGCCTGTGTCTTGCTGATTTTTAGTTTTCCCAATTTATACGCCCATGAGTGGAAGTGCCCTATGCTCTCCAAGCTGTGTTTTTTAGATGTTTCAGAACACACCGTACACTTCTCCAGAGTGGCTGTTGGCAATTTACATCCAACCAACAGCGTAGCAAGGCTCCCATTTCTCCATGGCCGGTCCTGCATTTCTGGTTTGGACACTTTTTTCCGCATGGCCCTTTTGCCCGCTGGGAAGGGAGACTTCTTTGGAGCGCTGATTGGCCTTTCCAGGTTGTTTGGTTGGCCAAAAAGGGCGTATGCGTTTTTTCCTGAATATATTCAGGAAAAAACGCATACGCCCTTTTTGGCCAAGGGCATCATTGTCCACGTTTTGCCGCTTTTCATGTGCTTTCAAGGCGATTCGAATCTACCTCCTGAAATCTGTTTCCTGCAATTCTGCCTTGCTTTCAAAGCCTCTTCGTTGCCTTCCCTTAATATATTTGTGGACGAGAGGTATCATTTAAAACTCTGCAGGTTTGTGAATTGCAGTGCCCCTGAGCTCCATTTTTCAACTCGCTTTTTTGGGAGCTGGCTGCCAAAGCGCAGGATTGCTTCAGGCCCTCTTCTGGTTCTGGGGGGCAGGCTGAGCTTGTGCTTAATTCTTCTTCCTGATGGGAAAATAGAGTGACCTGTGCCTGTCCCAACACCTAGAGCTAGTCTCTCATTGGTTCCCCCTCTTCCCCTTCATCCTCAGGACAAATTGCAACCTGTACGGAACAGGAGGTTAAAGGTGCTGATTCTCCAAGGAGGGAGATGGCTAGTAAATCGGCTGGAATGGCGAACCCGAGCAAAGGAGATGAGAAATGAGGTGCGTTTTAGAAACCTTTCCCGATCACACGGTGTACCATCTTCTGGGTTTCTCATGCCTGTTTTCGACGTAGGAAGATGCCCTTGAACCTGGAGATTTGGGACCCATGGGATGGGTACCATGCAGTATTACTTGAAAGGGTCTGCGTTGGCTCACCCAACCTCACCGAACCTCTCAGCCCCAAGAGTGTCCACCCTTATGTCTCAATCAGCTGTGGGTCTAGATATGGTCAATCCAGGTTGCATCACAGCCCCTGAACGAATTTTGTAAGAATTTCTCTCTCTTTCACTGTCTTTGTTTCACGGGTTTTGAAAAGTAATTTATTTTTATAAAGGGGTTTAGCTGCTTTTCACGGCTGTGTTTATGCCGCTTTACACTCCCTTGACTCACTTACAGAGAGATATCAATACATAGGTTTGAAGATTCTTACTAGTCAGATATATTCTTGTGCGGTGAATAGGGGGTGTTGAGTCCAGTTCACTGAAAAAGGAATAGGTCTTGTCTCTTACATATTGGGTTTATGGAACGGTATCGGAGCTAATTTGAAACCCTTGTTTTATGCATCACCCCACCTCACCTTTCCCGTTCAGCAGCCATAGTGTGTTTCCTAAACGTGGGACTCTGTTCTGTTTTGCAATTCAGTTCAAGGGTAGCGGTTTTTACATTCCCTCTAGAAGTGATATCTTATGATAAGTGTCTTTTTCTGTGTGACTTATTTCACTTAGAATCGTCGTACCTAAATCCACTCATCGTGCTGCTACTAGCCTTATGACGTTGATTTCATGGCTGAGTGATATTCCATTGTACATGAGGACCACAACTTCTTTATCCATTTTTCTCTTTCCTAGGATATTTAAGGTGTAATGAAGTGGGGGTTCTTGTCCACAGAGCAGCCCTAAACTTTGGGGTGCCTGTGTCTTGCTGATTTTTAGTTTTCCCAATTTATACGCCCATGAGTGGAAGTGCCCTATGCTCTCCAAGCTGTGTTTTTTAGATGTTTCAGAACACACCGTACACTTCTCCAGAGTGGCTGTTGGCAATTTACATCCCACCCATCAGCGTAGCAAGGCTCCCATTTCTCCATGGCCGGTCCTGCATTTCTGGTTTGGACACTTTTTTCCGCATGGCCCTTTTGCCCGCTGGGAAGCGAGACTTCTTTGGAGCGCTGATTGGCCTTTCCAGGTTGTTTGGTTGGCCAAAAAGGGCGTATGCGTTTTTTCCTGAATATATTCAGGAAAAAACGCATACGCCCTTTTTGGCCAAGGGCATCATTGTCCACGTTTTGCCGCTTTTCATGTGCTTTCAAGGCGATTCGAATCTACCTCCTGAAATCTGTTTCCTGCAATTCTGCCTTGCTTTCAAAGCCTCTTCGTTGCCTTCCCTTAATATATTTGTGGACGAGAGGTATCATTTAAAACTCTGCAGGTTTGTGAATTGCAGTGCCCCTGAGCTCCATTTTTCAACTCGCTTTTTTGGGAGCTGGCCGCCAAAGCGCAGGATTGCTTCAGGCCCTCTTCTGGTTCTGGGGGACAGGCTGAGCTTGTGCTTAATTCTTCTTCCTGATGGGAAAATAGAGTGACCTGTGCCTGTCCCAACACCTAGAGCTAGTCTCTCATTGGTTCCCCCTCTTCCCCTTCATCCTCAGGACAAATTGCAACCTGTACGGAACAGGAGGTTAAAGGTGTTGATTCTCCAAGGAGGGAGATGGCTAGTAAATCGGCTGGAATGGCGAACCCGAGCAAAGGAGATGAGAAATGAGGTGCGTTTTAGAAACCTTTCCCGATCACACGGTGTACCATCTTCTGGGTTTCTCATGCCTGTTTTCGACGTAGGAAGATGCCCTTGAACCTGGAGATTTGGGACCCATGGGATGGGTACCATGCAGTATTACTTGAAAGGGTCTGCGTTGGCTCACCCAACCTCACCGAACCTCTCAGCCCCAAGAGCGTCCACCCTTATGTCTCAATCAGCTGTGGGTCTAGATATGGTCAATCCAGGTTGCATCACAGCCCCTGAACGAATTTTGTAAGAATTTCTCTCTCTTTCACTGTCTTTGTTTCACGGGTTTTGAAAAGTAATTTATTTTTATAATGGGGTTTAGCTGCTTTTCACGGCTGTGTTTATGCCGCTTTACACCCCCTTGACTCACTTACAGAGAGATATCAATACATAGGTTTGAAGATTCTTACTAGTCAGATATATTCTTGTGCGGTGAATAGGGGGTGTTGAGTCCAGTTCACTGAAAAAGGAATAGGTCTTGTCTCTTACATATTGGGTTTATGGAACGGTATCTGAGCTAATTTGAAACCCTTGTTTTATGCATCACCCTACCTCACCTTTCCCGTTCAGCAGCCATAGTGTGTTTCCTAAACGTGGGACTCTGTTCTGTTTTGCAATTCAGTTCAAGTGTAGCGGTTTTTACATTCCCTCTAGAAGTGATATCTTATGATAAGTGTCTTTTTCTGTGTGACTTATTTCACTTAGAATCGTCGTACCTAAATCCACTCATCGTGCTGCTACTAGCCTTATGACGTTGATTTCATGGCTGAGTGATATTCCATTGTACATGAGGACCACAACTTCTTTATCAATTTTTCTCTTTCCTAGGATATTTAAGGTGTAATGAAGTGGGGGTTCTTGTCCACAGAGCAGCCCTAAACTTTGGGGTGCCTGTGTCTTGCTGATTTTTAGTTTTCCCAATTTATACGCCCATGAGTGGAAGTGCCCTATGCTCTCCAAGCTGTGTT